>NW_005871048.1:62133725-62449659 GCF_000147115.1 Myotis lucifugus | reverse complement strand
CTTCTGGAAGAACAGGGGGAGAATGGCACTCTCTATGCAAAAAAAATCTCTGGGGGTCTTATGGCGACCTCTTTCTTCAGGATTCGGACAGTTGTACATGCAGGTGGTGCCCCACTTGCTTCGAGACCTGAGCTAAGAAAAGCAGGAGAAAAGACCGAGCGCTTCCATTCTTCCTTCGGCCGCTTTCGCAAGGGCAGACCGCAGGAGGGCCTGCGCAGGCACAGGCGGAGGGCAGCCCCTCCAGGGCAACGGGCCAACTGCCGCCTCCGCCGCGTCCGGGGGGCGTGCGGGCTGGGACTCGCGGGCTGTTCCCGCTGGCCCGAGGGTGGCGGCGCGCCCCGGAAGCCGGAGGGCCGGGCGGGGGGGAGACTGAGCAGCGGGGGGCAGGAGGCGATCGGAGGCCGGAGGAAGTGGGAAGAGGGTAAGGGGAGGTCGGGCTCTGCATCCCGGTGCGGGGCTGGGGTCCCCGATCTGCGTGTGTGTGTGTGAGCCATCGGGGGCACAGTGGCCGGAGGGAGCGGGTTTGGGCAGCGGGGACGTGCGGAGGCGCCTGCTCCGGCCGGGGCTGTAGTCCGATTCGGGCACATCCGGGCAAGTAGGGACCCGGAGAGACGGAGGTGCCTCTGGGAGGCCCACTGCGCCTTTTACCCCGGGGACGCGGGTCACCGTCGCCTCTGGACACACTGAGAAAGATGCTCAGGCTGGGCTGGCCGCCCTGAAGGGCGTTCAGACCTGCCCCCAGCACAGTTTGCTGACAGTGAGATTCTTCTTGATGCAGCACGGTTGTAAAAAAACAAAACAAAAACTAGAAAAGTCTGTCTCTTTTGAAATAAACCAGGGGAAAGAAAGACAAATCTGTTTTATAATACTGTAGCTCAGGGATTTCAGAGCAGACAAGAGCTGTGCGGAGTGTTTTACGTAAACTAAAACTTCAGAGCCGTCTGACAGCAAAGCCAGCATCCGTCTCTGCACCCAGCGCACTGTGACGGGGTTTGAGGCCCTGATGAATGAGAAGGGCCTGGGAGGCCGGGATATATGGATAATCTACGTACCTTCGCTCAATTTTTTCCTTGAACCAAAAACTGCTAAAAAGGGGGGGAGGGGAGAGCCTCGTGTATGGCCATTTTCATGCGCAGTTGTCACCAAGGTCCCAGCACCTAGAAGGACCTGTGGCTGGTTTAATGACAAAGTCAGTCCTGTTTTGCATTCCCCCCACTACCACAAGCATCTTTTAACGTTTAATTAGCATAATGAATTAAAGTAATTTATTATTAAAAGTAATAAAGTAAGTTTGCACCTAGGAATGTCACCTCACATTTAGCTTTGTACAGCTTGTGTCAATAGTGAGCTTGAGACCTCGACGCCCTGGTTTCAGATGTTTCGCAATTATTTGCAAGTATTATACGTTTTCCATATTTTATGCCCTTTAAGAGACCTTTTTAAAACCCACACAGTGCAAACAAGGCCTTGAGAAAGAGGAAGCTAATTTACCGTGTGGCTCTGATGTAACCTCAAATTGCATCCTCGGTAATTAAAAAGAAATTTTGGTAATTATTTATTGTGTTACTATAAATGTGTCAAATAATTTATTGAAAAGACTGCCCAGCAAAACAGGAAGTTCTCATGTATCGGACTCTCCTGAGTAGAAAATTCCTGAAGGGTGTGTTTTAATATAGTCAAATCTCATTTTAAATATACTAAGAGAGCTTGTTATTAAAGGAATTCTCTGGGAAGGAGTTCTTTTCTAAAGCAAATATCACCTTACAGTTTATCCATTCTGTTAGTCTAGGTTTCTGTGGGCTCATTCTACCTAAAACAATCTAATTACACTGGCCTTTGACTAGAATGTGGGTTGGTGAGGTCCCTGATCAATCCTCATCAAGTGCAGTTTGCTTTGGCTGGTCCCTAGACAAGGACAGGACACACGGCTGCTGCTGACTGATGCAAACACACACCTGCGACCCAAAGGAGGAATGGTGAGAGTTCTAGTAAGTCAATGAAATATCATCATCCCTGCTCGAGTATTCTAAAAGTGTATGTTTTTAATGAGCAATTTAAGAGCATCATCTTTGATTATGGCAAAGAGCACTTTTTAGATTTGAAAGGCCTCAATTTTAATCACACTGTGGCAGTATGTAAGTGAATGAGACATTTAGTTATTTTTTCTATCAAAGAGTCAAAATCATCTGGAGAGTATGATGCTAAGCGAAATAAGCCAGTCTGAAAAAGACAAGTATCACATGATCCCACTCGTATGTGGAGTCAAAGAAACAAAATAAACTGATGCACAAAATAGATCCAGAGACACTGAAGCATGGAACAACAGCAGGGGTCCTCAAACTTTTTAAACAGGGGGCCAGTTCACTGTCCTTCAGACCGTTGGAGGGCCGGACTATAGTTTAAAAAAAAACTATGAACAAATTCCTATGCACACTGCACATATCTTATTTTGAAGTAAAAAAAACAAAACGGGAACAAATACAATATTTGTATTTGCATGTGGCCCGCGGGGCCGTAGTTTGAGGACCCCTGAACAACAGTCAAATCTCAGAGGGAAGGTGGGGGGGGGGAGGGTGGATGGGTAGGAAGAGATTCAGCAAAGAATTTATATGCATACTAGTATATGCATAACCCATGGACACAGACAATAGGGTGGTGAAGGCCTGAGCCGAGGCGAGGACAGGCTAGAAGAGGTCAATGGGGGAGGGGAGGAGGAGAAATATGTAATACTTTTAACAATAAAGATTTAATTTAGAAAAGAAAAAGAAAAAACTATCAAAATCAGATAGATTTCTAGGGGAATTTTTGGTCTCTCTCTCTCTTCCTCTTTTTAACTTAATAGTTGTTTGACAAGACAACTTCAGAATATAAGTGATGATAATTAATAGGAAGTTTTCTCTCTTACCCAGAACCCCAAGAAGCCATCCCAGTCACTTAAATTAGATTCAGAGGTTGTTATTTTTCAGAGAGTATAGCTTTATCTTCAATTCAAAAGTCTTTAGGTTAGATTTGATTGCTATATGCAACAGTGTAAGAAAAAAAAGTACATACAGTGTAGGAAAAAGTACTGGGAAAATATGCTCAACTATTAACAATGGTTATAGCCACATTATTATAATTTTTTACTATTATTAATATCAGTACTCATGTTTTTTTATACTTTTTCTGTTTTTAACTCAATGAACATTTATACATTTATAAACAGAAAAAAAAGCTTTAAAAAATATTTACAGGGGATGAGGACACATTTGTAATACCTTAAGTAATAAAAAAATATTTACAAAGCTTCATCAGAAGTGCAAGTTAGCATTGATTTCAGAGCACAGAAAAGTTATTATCCCAGAACAATGTTATAAATGACCAGCAATATATTATTATTTTGATGCCTTAAATTATTAACTCCAATATTTGAAGAAGCTAATACAAAAAGAAAAACTAAAAATTACATATGTGTATTTTTAAAATACATGGATGCTTTCAAAATGTTGTTGTTAAAAAAGGAAAGGGGAATATTTGTACGTGCTGGTATGGAGTGATCTGCAGAGTATTTTGGCACTTGAAAAAAAATGAGATGCCAGACTATAAAATTGTATGCTAGTTTTGTGGTAAAAAGGGAAAGAAATATTAATATGTTTGTGTATGCATATGTGTATTTGCTTATATTTGTGGAAAAAAAACACTGGAAGTATAAAACAAACATTTCTAAATAATTTTTAATTTAGGAGGAAGAAGACACGATAGAATAGGGATGGAAGAAGAACTCTGAATGTACCTCCTTATCTACTTCCGGCTTTGGAAATGTTCATCCTATATAATAAAAACCTAATATGCTAAGTGTCTGGTCATCCGGTCATTCGGTCATCCATTCAACGTACTAAACTAATGATATGCTAAGGCCGCTCAACCGCTTGCTATGATGTGCACTGACCACTAGGGGGCAGACACTCTGACCAGTAGGTTAGCTTGCTGCTGGGCTCTGGCCAATCTGAGCAAGAAGGGCCGGACATGCTCTGAAGCCCTCCTGCAGTCCCTCCCCAGCTGGCCAACCTCCCCTCCCTGGCCCTGATCATGCACTGGTGGGGTCCCCCGGCCTGGCCTGTGCCCTCTCACAATCCAGGATCCCTCGGGAGATGTTGGAGAGCCGGTTTCAGCCTGATCCCACAGGCCAGGCCGAGGGACCCCACTGGTGCATGAATTCGTGCACCGGGCCTCTAGTGTTGTACATAAAGTTAAATGGGAAGAAAAGAATTTTCGACAGCAAACATAAATGTCATTTTTTTTCTTTTTTATTCCTATTTTAATATGAGAAAAGGATTTGAGGCAGCTTTCATCAGAGCAGAGATATACAGGATATATGCCTTAACCACTTTTATAAATTTTTATTTTCCTGTAATTGCTAGAAAATAAAACATTTGGGAGCCTCTTGCCAGGTCAATTATGTAACTTGATGACATTGTGTATTGGCAATTATTAACTCACTCCTACATCTGAGTAGTGGCCTACGAAACAAAAGTTTGGGGATGGATTCTGCTCATGCCACTCAGAACACCACCACCATCACCTGACTTTCAGAGCTCTGAAACAGATGCACTTTTTGTAGGTGAGCATTTGATGATTTGCTGACTTATATTTGGCTTCTATGGTGAAACACAGGAGGTAAGTGTGTATGTAACTCGTCCTGCCCTGCAAACCTAAGGTCTGGCAATTCTTAATGAAGCGAATGGAATGGAAGATGTAACTAAGATTAAAATGTAACTACTTTTTGTTCCCCTTTTTTTCTCTTCAACTTCTGCTTTTGTTTGTTTTATTTAAGTGACCAAAATAACATAAAATGCCTGTAATTAAAAATATTTTAAATGTTTACATTTTTATTCTTACTACTTATCCAAGGTCTACTTACCTTTTAAAGTTCTTTAAACATATTGTGTCTTAAATATTTCCTCTATAATTCTATCTCACTTTGATAATTTCTCTTCCATTTTATATTTTGGCAATCAGAGTGAGAGCTGCATTAGTCTCTATTTCTAGTATGTAAGTCTGATATCTATCACAAAATATTAAATTTCCTGAGGTTGGGAACTATTTAAAATACTATACTATTCTATCTTCTTTCTCCTCCCTACTTTTCACTTCCCCTCCTCAGACAATAATAGGCACTAAATAATACGTTTTGAATTGAGTTTTTAATGTTTGTTTCATTATTTTTTTGTTGATTTTTAGAGAGAGAAGAAGGGAGTGGGGGAGAGAGAGAGAGAAAGAAACATCGATGTGATGTGAGAGTGAAACATTGATCGGCTACCCCTTGCATTACCTCTACTGGGGATCAAGCCTGCAACCCAGGCATGTGCCTGACTGGGAACTGAACCAGCAACCTTTAGGTGCACAAGAAGATGCCCAACCAACTGGGCCACACCAGCCAGGGCAGTTTTTAATGTTTAATCTGCAAATTGACAAGTGTATTATCCTTTCCATTGTACATCGGCATCCTTAACATTTTAATAATACATAGAAATCAGATTCCTAGCTTCTCAGACCTTACTATCCCAGAGAAGCAGTAGACAGAGAATGTTTCTTTTGATTGCTACTCTATTTAATAGAATCTATTTTTTCTTTTTAGTGTTACTCACTAAAGTAGAGCAGGTATTAATTCATCAGACAAATATGTAGTACAGTGTCACCTTCACATTAACCTATGGCATATCCCTAGATTCCTATATCCCTACCAGAGCATTTGCTTATTTCAAAATGTTCCTGATTTTAAAATGGTATCCTGCTACTTATTACATAACTTCACTTGTGACTCAATAGATTGATTAATTAAGCAAGGTGTTAATGAAATCTCCATATAGATCAGTTAAAGTTGTTTTAATTCATTCAGCAACCTCTTTTGAGTGGCTACGGTGTGCCAGGCCTGGTGCAATGTGCTGGGTATATAGTATGGAATAAAACAAGCATAACCCCACTAAGATTGGGAATAAAAGACATGTTCTCTCACTACTCCTATTCAACACCATACTGGAGGTCCTAGCCAATGCAATCAGGAAAGTAAAATAAATAAAAGGCATACACCATTGGAAAGAAAAAAATAATTTGTTATTTACAGATGACGAGATAATTCACATAGAAAATCCCAGGGATTCTATAAGAAAACTACACACTAATATGTGAGCTTAGCAAGGTCACAGGATAGATACAAAGTCAATATACAATAAATGATTGTACTTATATATACTCACAGTAAAAAACTGGAAATTGAAATGAAAAAAAGAAACAACACCCTGTCATTTACAATAGTATTAAAATCTGTGAAATACTTAGGAATAGATCCACAAAACATGTACAAGCTTGTATATTGAAAACTACGAACAGTAGGACTTTAAAAAGACCTAAATAAATGGAGAGGTGTGATGTGTTAATGGATCAGAAACCTAACCATTATTAAGCTTTAATGTTCCCCAAGTTGGTCTACAGATTAAACATAATCTTAATCAAAATCCTTTGGAAAAGAAAAGCAGGGGACGGAGGATAGTTAAAACAATGTGAAGAACAAATCTGGAGAACGCAGAGAACCTGATTTCAAGACTTAATCGCCACAGTGTGATGCTGGTACAATAGACATACAAACCAGGGGAATAGCATGAGGAGTCAGAAATAGATCCTCACATATATAGCCAATTGATTTTTCACAAAAACACTAAGGTAATTGAATGGCAAAAGAATAATATTCTCAACAAATGGTGCTGGGACAATTGGACATCCATATGCAAAAGAATAATCCTCGAGCCATACTTCATGTCATATATACAAATGGACAAAAATTAGATTATAGATTTAATGCAATGACAAAACTTCTAGACAAAAACATAGGAGAAAAATCTTTGTGTCCGGCCGCGGTGGCTCAGTGGTTGAGCATCGACCTATGAATCAGGAGGTCACAGCTCGATTCCAGGTAAGGGCACATGCCCAGGTTGCAGGCTCGATCCCCAGTGTGGGACATGCAGGGGGCAGTCAATCAATGATTCTCTCTCAGCATTGATGTTTTTATCTCTCTCCCTCCCCCTTCCTATCGGAAACAAACAAACAAAAAATCTTTGTGACCTTAGATTAGGGAAAGATTTCTTGGATCCACATCAAAAGCACAAACCACATACAAAAACCATTCATTTCTCACAACTAATCTAAGAGAAGGTATATTAGTTGAGTCCCTTTGTTGAATGTAAGAGGAGTTATCTTAAACTAGCCTGAGCTGAAAAGAAGGATTTATTATGAAGACACAGGTATGACCCACAGAACCCAAGCCCATAGCAGTTTCCCTCAGGAAAGGACTAGAACCAGGGACCAATCCAGAGGCTAAGAATGTAGGCCGGATTCTTCTTAAGAATGTGCGTTTTACTATAAAAACTCTCAATTTTCCTTTCTCCTTTGGAACATTCTGGCTATGGCCTAGTTGTGGTTCTGATTTGTGGATCCTAAGACCCTTGGCCTCCTGGTTCATTTAAGCTTGGTTGACAGGTGGCTGGCTTGGTAGGATTGAGTCCTTGGACCCACTGCCTGGTTGCCAGGAAACAAAAATGCAGAAAAGCACCCATGGTAGTTCACCAGGCAGACCCACGCATCTACACAGCTGAAAACGGTGGACATAGAATTTTTGGTCTCTCTGATTCCAAAGCCAGTTCTCCCAGTTACTTTTTCTTAAGCTCCTTTTGGCTTGGCCACATCCATGCTGAGTTTGAGCTGGGGTTGCTGCCCGAGGTGGACCGAGCTAGGAATTGCTGAGGAAGGCAGCCCCAAAATTGGATTGAGGCAGGGAAGCCTGCAGGCAGGGCTGGGGTCTGTGGCAGGTCAGGAATTGGGACACATCAGGGTGTGGTCTCTGTGGCCAAGGTCAAGACTGGACTTCAGGGAAGCTGGAGTGGCTTCACCCCGGTGGAGGCAGTGGCTGGGAGCTGCTCACAGAGAGACTTGTTTTGGTTGGAGGTGAACCTCTAGGTTTGTTTTTTGGTGAAATGCCTAACCCAAGAAATGTTCCAGTCATGTCTTAAGAGACTTAGCCCCTCCAGAGAGGGTCTGGTTTTCCTGAGTCAGTGATTTTTTTTCTCCCTCTGTCTAAGAATGCTGCCAGTTTGACTCCAAAAGAATGTTTTGCCCTTAGGGTAGATGGGGGCTCAGGTGGCTCTGGAATGAGACAGAGTCCTCTTAGCTTGGAGTTGGGAATTTTCCAGTTCTCTCCTGGTGCTGGGCTCCAGGTGGACATTTGATCTGAATCTGACACTAACTAACCCCATCAGCTCCCGTAGCCAGAGTGTCTACCAGACCAGGTATCCACGAGGAGCCTTATCTTGGGGTGGCTTGGCTGCCTACCAGGCCAGAGTTGTTTTGCAGGAGGCCCCATCCAAGCAGTAAAGAAAAGCATCTCATACTTGCCCCAGCATTTCCCAAGAACTCTGCTTAGAGCTTTTAAGGCATGTTTACAAGGATGTATTGCTCATATACTCACCTCTCCTTGGTGTTCCATGCAGAACATGTGGCCAAAGCTCAAAAAATGTGTAGCTCAAATCCGAGGTCAGTGTTTCAGTTCTGGTCCAGGTTGTGGGCTCGATCCCCAGTATGGGATGTGCAGAAGGCAGCCACTTGATGATTCTTTCTCATCATTGATGTTTCTATCTCTCTTTCCCTCTCCCTTCTCTCTCTCAAATCATTAAAAACATATTTAAAAAATGTGTAGATCAATAATAAATTAGAATTGAGAGAGCCATTGGACAGCAGTTTCCCATGCAAATTATGGGACCAGTTTATTTGGTTTGCTTTCCCAGGACTTCCCTAACTTTTCTCCCCCAAATTCCATATATTTAACTCTAAACAATCTTCAAAACAGCATAATAGTCATTAAAGGTAAGATTGAGTCTGTTTTCTGAACTCCAGATACTATCTTTGGTTACATTCCAAAGCCAGTCTTAGAGGTGTAGTTTAGAGGCAGAAATCTAAGTTTTAGCTGGAATGTAAAAATGAAAGAACACATTATTGGAATTGGAAAAAAAATGTCCAGGACTTTTGCTGGCTGTACGAGAAGACAATTTAGTCCAACTGTCCTCCTTATGTGTGTATCTGGCAGAAGCAAACCCTGTGACAACAGAAGAGGGTTAGCCAATGACATTCCTTCTTGCTTTGGTGATCTCCATTTCTTTCTTCTTACTGTTCTTAGGTTCCAGTGCGGAGGTTTGGGTGTGACCATGGGCGGTCTAGATGTTGAAGGGCCAGGAAGAAAGGCAGGATGTGTAAAGCACCTAGACAAATAATAATTAATAATAAAAATAATAAGCACATCGGCAGGTAGTATTTATCAGTGACATACTAGGTGCCATACTATACTCAGTGCTTTAATGCAGTACCTCCTCATTCATTCACCCATTCTTCATTCATTCAATTGTTCAACAGTTATTATGAGTCAAGCAGCATTCTAGGTGCCAAGGTGCCAAGGATACAGCAATGAATTAAACGAAGGCTTGCTCTCATGGAGCTTACATTCTAGTAGTGAGACAGACAACAAACAAATACACATATAATGCAAAGTAGACAAGCCCTAAGAAGAAAAATAAATCTGAGCACAGATAAAGAGGAACAGAAAGGGACCAAGGGAAGTTGTTCTGCTGAGTAGGTATCTGTCTGCTTTTCAGGCAGAGGGAATAGCAGTGCCTTGAACCTGGAAGGGCTTGGCGTGTTGAAAGAGGGAGCAAGAGAAAGAGTGGTTGGTGAGGAGGTCCCGGGGTGGCTGGGGGTCCGAGTGGAAGGTGAAGCCATTGGAGATATTGCACAGAGACATGTTCTGACATAGGTTTTAAAGGAATTGTCCACTTGCTGAGTGGAGGAAAGCTGGGTTGGGAGCAGGGTGGCCAATTAGGAGGCTACTACGGCATTTGTCTAGGAGGGAGATGGTAATGGCTTGAAGCCATAAGCTTAATTAGAGGAGGTGAGAAAAGTGAATTCCGGAAATACCCTGAAGTTATGATGGCTGTATTTGCAGATGGATTTGGATGTGTGGTGAGAACGAGAGAGAAGGCATGTTTTGACCTGAATCCAAACTAGCGAAACCATTTGCAGACACGGGCAATACCGGAGGAGGAGCTGACCTGGAGATGAAAATCAAGTTTAGTGATGCTTTGTGATGCTTATTACACATCAGGTGGAAATGTCAGAGAGACAGTTGAGTGGTAAATTAGTCTGGAGCTCAGAGGGGAGGCTGGAGATTAGAATCTGGTGATATCAGCAAAAAAGGTGCTATGTGAAGTCATGGGCCTGGATGAGGCCATCCAGGGAGTGAGAAGATACAGTACTTCAACATGCTTGGGTAGGAAATGGACAGGTGCTCAGGGGAGTTCAAAGAAGTGGGAGGAAAACCAAGAGAAAGTGCCCATTTTGACATCAAATCAGGAAAGTGACCAACTGTGTCAAGTGCATTAGTAAGTAAGATGAAGCTAGAATTGGCCACAGGGTTTAACAACACGCATTCCATTAATCTCAAAACCTTGTGTGGTGGGTACTAGAATTATTCACACTTTATAAATGAGGAAGCAAGACTCAGAGAGGCTTAGGAACTTTGCTGGGGCTCACACCAGCCAGGCTAAGCCCAGGTCTCACAGCTCCCTGCGCTGGGGCACCCATTTCCCTTCCTACTTCCAGTGTGTGAGTCATGGACTCTTCACCTCACCTCCCAGGTAAACAGGGACAATGCTCCAAGGAAGAAGCCTATCTCCTCTCCATTTGGAGGGTGACAGATTATTGCAAAATCTTTTGAGAGAATGATTCAAAATGAGGACAGAGAGAGGATAAGCGCATTTAAGAGAACCCTGCCTTACCACTTATCTCCAGTTTGAGCTCATGATTGCTTTATAATGTTCTTATTAGCATGCACTTGTGTGTGTGTGTGTGTGTGTGTGTGTGTGTGTGTGTGTGTGTGAGAGAGAGAGAGAGAGAGAGACTCAAAATAAAAAGTGTTTATGCCAAAAAATGTAGTGGGGAATTTGCAGGCTTTTCTGAGAGGTTGCAGGCTATAAAACAGATTTGTGTATGCAATCTAAACTCTTTGTGTTTGTTCTTTTTCTTTTCCTCTCTTTTATGCTTAGTGCACATTAAAAAACCTAATTAGGACACTGTAGAAATAGCATAAGTAACTAAAGAATGTTATGTATTGACTGCAAAATATTTTGCATAAAAAGGCATTTTCAATTTTTGAGGAAAAAAGTAGCTAATACACTGCCCTACTTTACATATATTATTTCCTGCTGGTATGTTCTTAAAATCAGTACTACATTGAAGATAGATTTTCAAATCTAAGTTCCCCAATCTAAAGTTGAATGGATCTAGAGTAGGTACCTTTTACAGGCTGTAGGTGCCAATATAGTTTTTAGATGATGGTTACAGAAGAACAGACCCTTAATTTCAGTCTGAATTAGCTTCCTAGGCTCCCTAGGCTACTCCAAATTGGGTGGTTTACAACAATAGGAATTCATGTTCTCACAGTTCTAGAGGCCTGAAGTCCAAAATCAAGGTGTCAGCAGAGCTATGCTCCCTCCGGAGCCTCTAGGGGAGCATCTCCTGGGACTCCTCCAGTTTCTGATGGCTTCAAGCATCCCCCGGTTTGTGGCATCGAAACTAATTCCTGCCTTTGGTTTCCTGGGCTTCCACCCCAATCTCTGCCTGTCTCAGGAAAGAATGCTGCCATTGGATTTAAATGGTAATCCTTATTTAATCCAAAAGCCAGGATTATCTCATTTCGTGATTCTCAATTATATTTGCAAAGAACCTTTTCTCTAAAAAAAATATTTCATTTACAGGTTCTGGGGCTTAGGGTTTGGATGTATATTTTGGGAGGCACTATTCTACCCACCATATAAAAGTTGTGGGGGGGAAAAAGGCACCTTAATAAATCCAACTGAAAGGAACTTCACAGGGTGATCTGATCATAAATTCCTAACTGGGAAGGTCTTGGTGGGTAGTCATGCCTCAGGCATAGAACTTTTTAGTGAAAGGTGGATTTTTGCCTTAAGCAAGCCCAGCTCATTGATTCTGTGCATGTAGGTTAACACACCTTTGAAATGTTTACTTTTCAGACTCCTGGGAAGAGTAACCACCCTCAAGAGAACGCATGGCCCAGTTAACTATCCTGTAATCTAATCCCTGCCTTGCTTTCTCCCACCTTCACGTAATTACCCTTTGGTTCCCTCCTTAATTTCAAATGCATATAAGAAACTGCAAAACTGGCATTCCCCAGAAGATTTGAGATCTTGCTTCTCAGCAATTGTCATCAATTTGGCTTAAACAACTCATAAAAATTCTATGCAGGTTTGGACGTTCTTACCTCAACAAGACAAACACTCTTTGGTAATCCTTATTTAATCCTTATAACTATGCAGTGAATTTTTGCTGTCTCTCTATTTTTTTAAATTATAACATATTTTTATTGATTATATTTAGAGAGGAAGGGAGAGGGAGAGAGAGAGATAGAAACATCAATGATGAGAGAGATTCATTGATGGGCTGCCTCCTGCACACCCCACACTGGGGATCGAGCCCACTGCCCGGTCATATGCCCTGACCGGGAATCGAACCGTTAATTCCTTCCTGGTTCATAGGTCAATGCTCAACCACAGAGCCACACTGGTCAGGCATGGCTCCAGTTTGTAGACCTAGCAACAGAAACTTAGAAAGGTTAAGTGATGGATCTAAGGTCACCCATTTGTCAGGTGGTGGAACTGGGCCTTGGATGAAGGTATGTCTGGCTCCTCAGTCACGTTCTTTCTAATCACTTTGGAATGACTGAATGAGTAAATGCACCTACAATGAACTTTATGTTTACCATAACCTGCAAAGCGTAGGTGGCTAATCATAGCTTTGACCCCACATGGGACCAGAGTTTTCCATTCCAAAATATGCCTCTTTGAGAATATTGATCATTTTAGGCTGGATACTTTAAGTAAAAGCAGACAGGGGAGAAACTCTAAAAACTAGCAGTTATCCTTTGTAAAAGGACATCCCCATTTGGGAGGGTGTACTAGGAAGAGGAGCATATCTAAATCCCTAGAAACTCTTTTCAATTAAGAAGGTAGGACTTAAATCTGCATAACCATCCTACGCTTGTTTACTGTGCTTTCCCCATCACCTACCTTAACTGACTTGCCACCACCACCATCTCCTTTTGTCTTTGGCTGAAGGTAGTATTTAAGGTGATGGCTTTGGTCTTTGGCAAGTTACTCAGTTTACCTGGGCCCCTCCCGTGTATACAGGAGGTATACATATTATTAAACTTTAATTTGTTTTTCTCCTGCTAATCTATCTCATGCCAATTTTATTATTAGACCAGCCAGAAGAACCTAGAAGGGTAGAGTAAAATTTTTCCTCCCTAGCAGGCCAAACGTGCTATCCAGAGCAATGGTTCCCAGTGCTGGTCCATGGGCCAGAGTCAGCTCAGGACTAAAGATTTACCAGTCTTTAGTATAAGAATACTCTGAATATAAAATAAATTTGTTCTATTAGAGAACTGCCTTTATGCCCCGGCCAGCGTGGCACAGTTGGTTGAGTGCCATCCATTGTCCTATGCACTGAGGGTTCGTTTGTTTGATTCCTGATCAGAAAAAATGCCCAGGTTTTGGGTTTGATTCCCTGTTGGAGGATGTGTGGGAAGCAACTGATCAATGCATCCATATTTCTCTCTCTCTCTCTCTCTCTCTCTCTCTCTCTCTCTCTCTCTCTCTCCCTCTCCCTTCCTCTCTCTCTAAAAAAATCAATGAAGACATTTTTTTAAAGAACTTCCTTTATGAAAGATCATGTCCATTCTTTTCTGATATTTTTACATAATTAGTAGTGTTTTTTTGTTGTTGCTGTTGTTTTTAACATTTTTACTTGGCAAAATTGACCATTTTTAGTTGGAATCCCTTTAAAAAAAAGACTTCTGTGAGATCCCAATGCCTGGGAATGACTGTTCTAGAGACAATTAAGAAACAATCAACCAAAGTCCCTATTTGAGGGCAGATAGGCAGGTGCCTTTAGTGTATGATTGTTAGATTGCAGTAAGAGTTACTTCTCAGAAATATCCTTTTTCCCATCATGCTCTGCTGACTCTGAGCAGGCCTTCATAAGACACCCCCTCCCACACCAAATCCATGAGAGGAACACCCCTTTGATTTGAGCAAAATGGTTTCAAGCTTTGTCTTTTTAAAAGTCCTGCTCAAACGAGGTCCTTGGAGAGCATACATTTCTAAAGACTGAGAGCAAGGCAGCTGGAATTCCAGGCAGGAGGGTGGTTGTGGGGTGAGTAGAGGGAGGAGAACAGGGCAC
The DNA here is from genome assembly GCF_000147115.1 of Myotis lucifugus. Lineage (NCBI taxonomy): Eukaryota > Metazoa > Chordata > Mammalia > Chiroptera > Vespertilionidae > Myotis > Myotis lucifugus. The sequence goes on along the minus strand of NW_005871048.1, from coordinate 62,435,328 downwards.
TTCCCAGAGAGGCCAGGAGTGTTTGAGTGAGGGAACAGAGCTAGTGAGAGCAAGTCTTAAATAATGGGCATACACAAGAGTATTGGCAATCAAGTGCACAGAGAGAAGATAAAAGAATGCGGAGGCTTTTGAGGGTATTATGCTAAATGAAATAAGTCAGATGGAAAAAGACAAAAACCATGTAATGACACTCACGTGGAATATGAAACAAAAAAAGTAATAAGTAAACAAGACAAAATAAACTCATAGACATGGACAACAGAATTGTGATTACCATAGGAAAGGACGGTGGGAGAAGGGAGAAGTGGGTAAAGGGAACCAATATATGGTAACAGTTGCAAACTAGATTTTTGGCCTAGTCAGTTTGGCTCAGTGGATAGAGCGTTCGCCCTCAGACTGAAGGGTCCCAAGTTCAATTCCAGTCAAGGGCACATGTCCAGGTTTTGGGCTCGATCCCCAGTAGGAGGCGTGTGGGAGGCAGCCAATCAATGATTCCCTCTAATCATTGATGTTTCTATCTCTCTCTCTCCCTTCCTGTCTGAAATCAATAAAAATATATTTTAAAAAGAAACTAGATTTTTGGTGGTGAACACACAATAGATTATACAGATATTGAATTACAATGGTGGTACTCCTGAAATTTATATAATTTTATTAACCAATGTTATCTCAATTAAAAAAAAAGAAACGGGGAAAGCAAAAGTCCAAATAAAAATTAGTACAAGAAACAAAACTCCCATGATGTCATAAAAAATGGGCTAGTTTCCACATGGAATTGTCAAATGAGCTGATGGAATTCTTATAGTTTCTTCAATTGAGGAAGAATAGAGTCATGCAAGATCTCTTTCTCATTGTGTTCATATCATTGCTGGTGATTAGAGTGACTGACAGGATAAATATGGGTAATTATGTTCTTCCTTACCCACACTTTACAACACGCAGCCTTACCTAACAGAACTGATCTGGTACCCACAGCTACAGGAATATCCTGAGTCAAGCAGTAGATCACAAAACATAAGAGACAGTTAGGCATGTACCATGACCCCAGAAAGGGCGTGGTATGTGGCAGGCTTCATTTTTATTGTCCCCTTGGTGAGTCATGAATCACTGCACCCAATAAATGCTGACACACTTTCCAGCAGAATTCACCACCCTGGTAGTAAAACTATCCCTCGATGCTGAGTAGCTCAAAAGTTAAAAAGCCACCTGCATGAGGTAACAAGCATCAGAGCAACATCAGAAAGATTGCATATGACCAGAACTGGAACGATCCCGCCGCATAATGGATTTATTATGTCTCATGTACAATCGCCTCTTTTTCTGAATCAGATAATGTTGAAATTAGCAATGGCTAAGAATCAAATATGGTGGCATTTCTCATTTTTAAATATTTCAATATTAGAAGGAGACAAGGACTTCTGAATGGCAAAGGAGAGAATGGCCCAGGAATATTTCTTCACTGTGAGAGAGCTGACCCCTAAACTTATATCATATCTTTATTGATTTGTGGGTGAGGGTGGGATTAAAGTATTTGTAGGTTCGGAATATAGTGGATCTCCAATGAAAGCACTGAGCAAATACCCTCAGCGTCTGGCCTCCCAGGTAAGCGTTGGAGACTGGTAGTGGGATGACAATCAAGATGGAGTCTATTCTCAGGGTGCTTACAATCTAGACGGGATATAAGATATGTATGTGCATAACCCTAATAAAAGGTAGAAAGTGATGAAGGGCTGGAGAGATATACAGAAGAGGTGAGAAGGCAGGGAGTTCTCCTGGCCGGGGCAAGGAGGACAGCTTCATGGAACAGCTGGCATTTGCATTGAGCCCTCAGGGTGGGGTCTAGAAGAGGACCTGAGACATTTGGGGTTGTACTAATTAAGATTAGGGTGCATCAAGACATGCATTCCTAGAAGATGAAGCAGCATGGGTCTGAAAGCACAGGGCTTTTTTCCATGGGGTAACCTGGGCAGGTGGAAAGTAGGGCTCCTAGTGATGAGCAGTAGAGTTAGGTTGGGAGACAAGATGAGCCTAGATTGTGGGAGCTTTGAAAACCAGATGAAGACTTTTATTCTGTATGTGATTATTGCAGACAATTTGCCAACTCAGCAGATACTACTTCTCTTTTGTTTTCTTTGCTAGCAGAGCAGATCATAAATGTTGCACTTTATAGAGCATTAGCATTTATAAAATAGCTTTGTAAGTGCTTGGCTAGAGGAATGGGGTTTGAGCTGATCAGTCCTTTCTATGGACAACCCTGAAGAGACGGTGGAGGTATGGCAGGAGGGAGAGAGGCCTGAGATCGCCAAAAAGACAAAATAAAGGCTGTAGAGCATAGTAGCAAGAGGACACATCTGAGAACCATCTAGAGTAAAAGAAAATTTACAAAAGTCACTTCACAAATACTGGAAAGGCAATAACTTTCTAAACTGTCTGGAATGATAACAGCACATTTATTTTTATTTGATTCGTTCTAGTGGACAACTTAATTCCACCACAGAACCATGAGATCTGTACTAACCCAGGACAGTGGCCGCCTAACGGCTCTCCTCCATGCTTTGACCTATGCTGTTGGTGCACATTAACACCTCCTTCCTACCCCACAACATATCAGTAATCATGGACTATAGTGGGTTGAATTGTGTGCACACCCAAAAGATACAGTATGTTCAAGTACATCCAGAGGTACCTGTGGATGTGATCTTATTTGGAAATAGCATCTTTGTATATATAATCAAGTTGAGAGGAGGTATAAGAGAGTAGATCCTAAGAGTTCTCAACACAAGGCAAAAAATAATTCTTTTCTTTTTGTGTTTGTATTCCTATGAGAGGATGTCAGCTAAACTTACCATGGTAAACACTTTACAATATATGTTACATCAACACATTTGGCACACTTTAAACTTATACAGTGCTGTATATCAATTATATCTCAATAAAACTGGAAAGAAAATGTTAAGGTCGCACTGGGTGAGGCGAGCCTTTATTCCAATGACTGCTGTCACTAGCAGAAGGGAAGGTTTGGACGCAGGGACAGAACAGACAACAGGGAGGAAGGCATGTGAGGCAGAGGCCAATGGAGGCAGAAGCTGGTGTTATTCTGCCACAAGCCAAGAAACGCCAAGAGCTGCCACACCGTCAGAAGTGAGAGGAGGTGAGAAAGGATTCTTCCCTAAAGCCTTCCAAGGAAGTGTGGTCCTGCTGAGGTCAGGCATGCAGAACTTTGAGAGAATACATTTCAGTGAAGTCATCCGGTTTTGGTCATTTGTTATGACAGTCCTAGGAAACTAACACAAAGACAATCACTGCAATTAAAAGGCAAAGGTTGTCATTCTTAATGAGAAATAACCTATATATTACTTGTAAAAGACACATTTTAAATACAAAAACACAGATAAACTGAATGTCAACAAATCGAGAATAATATACCACACAAACACTAGCCAGCCGAAGGCTGTTGTGGTGATATTAGGATCAAACCAGGTAGGTTAGGTAAGAGGAAATATCTCACTGATAAAATAAGTTATTCAACAGAAACACATGACAATCCTAAATTGTATACACCTAATAGCATGCCTTTAAACCATATGAAGCCAATATTAGCAGAACTAAAAGGACAAATAACGATCCACATTAGAGTTATAGATATTGTTGCACACATCTCTCAGTAACTGATTGAATAAGCAGTGTGGACAAAACATGGGGTTCTATGGAAAGTGAAGTCAAACAGTGATTTGATCATGAATTCCTAACTGGGCAGATCATGATGGGTAGTCATGCCCCAGGCCTGTAACTTCTTTACGTAAAAGGCCTATCTTTGCCTTAAGCAAGGCCTGTCCAATTGTTTCTTTGAAATACCCCCTTTCAGACCCACCAAGAGAACACATAATCTTAACTCCCCTATGATCCTATTTCTAAATTTCTTCCTCTCCCCTTCACATAATCTTCCTTAGATTCCCTCTGTCATTTCAAATGCATAAAAGAAGCTGCAAGCTGTAATTATCCAAAACACTTATCTCAGTCTGTTGAAATCTTGCTTCTTATCCTCTTTCTGGCTCAACTAAATTTTTATGAAAATTCTCTACAGTTTTGGACATTCTTACATGAAAAAAATCAGTACACACAACAAAATATTTGAGCAATGCAATTTACCAACTTGATTTGAGCATTGAGATGACCTAGTACTTAACCACCGACAGATGGATGTCGGTGGTTACATCCATCTGTCGGTGGTTAAGCACTAGTTCAGCTCAATGCTCAAATCATGGGCGTCTCCAAAGTGTTGGCCGGTTTTTGGTTTATTTATTAAAAAGGTTCCTCCTTATAGTAGTTACACAGACATTCTATAAAGATAGAGTGGGAATAGCTTGCAACTCTCCTGCTTTATTTCCTACCTTCCAATGCTTCAGTGAAGGGAAATTAGTGTTTCAGGCAGTTCGACAGACACGAGCAGAGCAAGGATGATGGGCCGGGTACAGGAGCAGAGCAAGAATGTTGGGCCAGGATGGAAAGCCCCGGGTACCTAGCAACGAACAATCGATTGTGGGGTGGGAGCTCACCCCTAGGGTGCCTTTTCCTCCCCTAGCACATCTCTGGCCATGAGGTATGGACCCCCTGACCTTACCTCCCTAGAGATAACATCTAGGCCTCAGTTGTATTGCAGCTCCAGGCCCAGAAAAGCAACAAAACCAGCCAGCACTGATGTCGGGATCAGCTGCATGGAATAATGACTCCCTGCCCTGGTGCCGCCAATCAATCAGTGGAGACCATAACCCTGAAAGGACATACTCGGACAACTGCTGAATATTCTATTTAAAAAATATATCTATTTTTATTGATTTCAGAGAAGAAGGGAGAGAGAGGTAGAAACATCAATGATGAGAGAGAAACATTGATTGCCTGCCTCCTGCATGCCCCCTACTGGGGATCAAGCCTGCAGCCTGGGCATGTGCCCTTGACCAGAACCGAACCCGGGACCTGACGCTCTATCCACTGAGCCAAACTGGGTAAGGCTGAATAATCTATTAAGATCTTTTCCTGGGACCTCCCCTAAAATCTCTACCCTTAAAACCCTTAGGAACATGCCTATGCCTCTCCCTTTCCCTTCTCCCCTTCCACCCCCAGGCACCTTACCATTAGCTCCCTCACGCCCAAGCTCCAAGGGCCCTTCCTTTACCTTCATAACTTGTTTCCTAAGTCCATTTCTTCTAGGAATTACTTCTTCTATGTCTGTGATTTACCAAATGCGTGGTCTCTTACAATCTGGGTCTTGGTTCTGATTCTTTTCTAGCCAAAACCCAAGTACCGAGGTTGCTAAACCCAGGTTTGGTCTAACCTCACCGGTAGGACACCTGGTACTGTTCCCACCGCCTGCACCATTAGGAGAAATAAAGAGACCAGGATAGTTAGGATTTGAGTGGCTCAAGAAATATACAAGTGATGACACGACCAGAATTATAAATACAAAGACTTATTTGGGGGGTTAGGGTAGTGGTGGTTAAGAGGCCAAAGTAGTGAGTGCAGGAGCCAGTGTGGTTGACAACCAGGGAGAGGAGTCAGAGTCCAGGCCCAGGGAAGCAGGACAGCCTTTCTTCTCTCCCTGGAAACAGGGGAGCGGTGAGGCTTTGAAAAGGGAAATGAGATAAGGAGTGGCCAGTAGCAAATTATGCGAGGCCACAGAGTACAGAGGATAAGAGTGTGAACTTTGGAGTCACATTGCCTGAGTCTGAATCCAGTTCTAACTCTTACTAGCTGTGTGACCTTGGGCAAGTTACTCCACTCTCTGCCTCATCCTCCTAACTGAAAAGCAGGAGAAACAATGGTACTAGGTGATAATGTCATGGTGAGGATTAGACAAGTAGATCAGGTTGTTATGAAGATAAACAAGTTGATAAGGTTGCTGTGTTCCCAGCACACTGTTCAGATGTTTGCTGCTTCTGAGGAGAGCCATCTCAGGGGCACTGCTTGAGCTGTAGGTGTCCAAGCACTTGAAGGTATTGGTGCAAAGGTACAGGGCAGGAGGGAGGACACCTAGTCAAGGACCCCTGGGCCTTTGGGTCATCTTTATAGCATTAGAAGGAACCCTAAGGCAGGTGGCCTCTGGAGGGTCCCAGGGCAGAGTCTGAAAAGCAAAAGTGCCCTTTCATTAGATTTAGTAGGCTCTTCATCTTTTTATCCATCTCTTAAACTTAGTGACATTTTTCTGATTATGAAGGCTTTTTTGTAATAGGTAAAAATGGGAAGCTACCTAAATGTCTGTCAATAAGGGAATGAATTAATTATGGTATATTTAATAAGCATTCTAAAGCAGTCAAAATAAATAAATTGGTTCAATACATAGCAACCTGAATGACTCTCAAAATCTAATGTTAGTGAAAAAAGTAGGTCATAGTGTAATAAAATATACATAAACTTTGAAGTACACAAAGGCAATATTATATGATGTTAATAAAAGCATAATATATAAAAATTAATTTAAAAAACCCCCAGACTAGATGAATGTATACTCAGAAAGAGAGGGTCTGAGACTGGGAACAAAGTGGACTCAAATGTCATCTCCAATATTCTATTTCTCCTCCTCCTCCTCCTCCTCCTCCTCCTCCTCCTCTTCCTCCTCCTCCTCCTCTTCCTCCCCCTCCCCCTCCTTTTCCTTCTCCTTCTCCTTCTCCTTCTCCTTCTCCTTCTCCTTCTCCTTCTCCTTCTCCTTCTCCTTCTCCTCCTCTTCTTCCTCCTCCTCCTCCTCCTCCTCCTCCTCCTCCTCCTCCTCCTCCTCCTCCTTCTCCTTCTTTTTCTTTCTTCTTCCAGTTTATCCATGGTGTTTTCTTTTTTTTTTTAATTTCACCTAAGACTATGCATGCTAAGAAAGAGGTAAAAGAGGTAGGGAGAGAGAGAAAGAAAGAGAGAGAAACATCAATCTGTTGCCTTCCGTATGCTCCCTGACCAACCTGCAACCCAGGCATGTGCCCTGACCAGGATTTGAACTGACAATATTTCAGTGCACTGGACAATGCTCAACCAAAGGGATGACACTCAGCCACTCAGGCTGGGCCATTCTATTTCTTCATTAAATGTCTTAAGCAAAAACAACAGTTAATTCTGGATGGAAATCCATTATTTCCTTGTACTTTCTCTTATTTTCCTGTATTTTCTCTTATTTAAAACTAGAGGCCCATTGCATGAAATTCATGCACTGGGCGGGGGGGCTCCTTCAGCTCAGCCTGCCCCCTCTCACAATCCGGGAGCCCTCAGGGGATGTCCTACTGATGGCTTAGGCCTGCTCCCTGTGGGCCTAAGCCGCAGTCTGGCCTCCCTCTGCGGGAGGCAACCGGGCTGATCAGGGGAAGGCGCCACTCCCATCACCCCGCTGCTGCTGCCACTGCCAGCCACTGCAGCTGCCAAGGTGTTTTCATCAACACAGACTCCAGTCCCTTCACCACGAAGAAATGACAACTTTCTTTAGGCATTTTCAAGATGTCTCTTTCATAGGATATGACATTTCTTTCTTTTTTTCTTTTTTTCTTTTTATCCTCACCTGAGGATATTTTTGCATTGATTTTTAGAGAGCGTGGAAGAGATAGGAAAAGACAGAGAGAAACATCAATGTGAGAGGCACACTTTGATTGGTTGCCTCCTGCATGAGCCCTGACCTGGGCCCTGGCCAGGGAGGAGCTTGCAACCTAGGTACATGCCCTTGATCAGAATTGAACCTGGCCCCCCTGCGGATTTGTGTCTCCACTTTGGCCCCAGCAGCCCAGCGCTGTGGCCACGGGGCTGGGGCTGGGGGCCGGCCCCCCTGCGTGTTGTTCTCTCAGGCTCTGGGCCTGTGCCAGGCCCCTCCTTCTGAGCTGGTTGTGACTGTTATTGTGTCCTGGCCTAATCTGCATATTACCTCTTTTTATATATATAGACTAGAGGCCCAGTGCACAGAATTAATGCGCTCGGGGGGGGGGGGGTCCCTCAGTCTGGCCTGCACCCTCTCGCAGTCCAGGAGCAGGGCTAAGCCATCAATCGACATCCTTAGTGCTGCCACGGAGAGCAGGAGAGGCTCTCATCACCACCACTGCGCTCTCCAGCCATGAGCCCAGCTTCTGGCTGAGCAGCATTCTCCCTGTGGGAACACACTGACTACCAGGGGGCAGCTCCTGCATTGAGCGTGTGCCTCCTGGTGGTCGGTGCACGTCATAGCAACTGGTCGTACTGCCATTTGGTCGATTTGCATATTAGCCTTTTATTATGTAGGAAAATTTTTTGTGCCCATTGTAGAAAATTTAAAAAATAAAGCATAGAAGAAGCAAGTAACTATTTAGATATAATTGTTAGGGGTAAAAATAGAATATTGGGGACTAACTATGGTTATGGGAAATATTAATCATGCTCTGTTAACTGTGATTGCCTTGTCCTGGTTAAAGAAAGGACATTATATCCTGGCTGGGAGTTATATGCCCCTGGAACCTGGGAGTCAACCTTAGACCTTGGAGTCAACTCTGGAATGTGGTCCATTCTCATTCAAGAACTGCCTATTATCGTGGAAAGATTAAAAACCTTGTTGATCAAACAATGAAGTAACCCCCTTCCCCCCACAAGCCTGCATTGCCTATTTCCCCATGCCTGCAATCCCTACTTCCCCATGTAATCTTTGTCCTACCTAATATAAGCAGGTAGTTTATGGGGGGTTGCAGATGTGGATGACCTGATGCTCTCTTATACTGCCGGCAGTATTGGAATAAATGCTCATATATTATTCAACCCTGTCTGCTGAATTGGCTCAAGTAGTGACAGGCAACCTGGACCCATTGGTTGTCCAGTTTCATAATCGCTGTCATCATTTTGTCCTATCACGATGTGTATATAAATGGTATATTTAAAATTGTACTGTATATACAGTTTTATAAAATGCTTTTTAAAGTTAATGTATTATATTTTCCTTTGTCATCATCTAAAGACATGACTATCACCCTGGCCAGTGTATCTCAGTGGTTAGAGCCCTCTGCCCCTCTCCCTGCACTGAAGGGTCTCAGGTTCAATTCCCAGTCAAGGGCACATACCTGGGTTTTGTGTTTGCTTTCTGCCCCAGTGAGGGTGGTGGGGGAGGCAACCATTCATGTGTGTGTGTCTCTCACCCTTCTTCTCTCTCCCCTCCTCCCTCCCTTCCAATCTACCTGAAATCAATGAAAAAATATCCTGGGGTGAGGATTAACAGAAAAAAAAAAAGACATGACTTTCAGTGGCTTCAAAATAGTTCATTTTCTGCATAAATTACAATTTATTCTATCATTTTCTCATACCTAGATATATAAACTATTTCCAGTGATTAGTCACTGTAAATAATGAGACTGTGAGCATCGTACATTTCTGATTATTCCATTAAGATAAATGTCCAGGAATAGAATTATGGGCATTTTTAAGGCTATTGATACACATTACCAAAATGGTTTTCCAAAAGTTTGGACAATTGACACTCCCACTAGTACTGTACCAATATAGGATACAAGCTGATTGTAAGATCCTTTAACTCAATAATAAGACTTCAAACTCACCCTACCTCTTTTGCAAATTTGTTTTTCCTGGTCCTCAGGCTTATTTTTTTTGGATTTCCTCTAGTGGGCCGGCCTCAGGAAGGGAGTGGCTTCTGGCTGCAAGACAGGCCAGGTGGGCGATTTCCCTAATATTTGCTCCTGTGGGAACCTCAGAGCCAACCTCTTCCCTCAGATGAATTCAGTCACTTCCAGTCATTAGGTTGAGGGCGTCTTATTACTGCATACCCACTCCTACACCTCCTACTCTGTGGCTAACATGTACACTGTAGTCTTCCTTCATAGAGGAAGGACAACCTGTTATTTTGCAGCTGTTGCTATTTTATATTAATAGGAAGCCAGTGACAATATTCTCAGCCAAAACACAGTCACCCTACAGGACTGTCCCTTTCTTCTTCTTTTTAAAAAATATATTTTTATTGATTTCAAAGAAGAAGGGAGAGGGAGAGAGAGATAGAAACATTAATGATGAAAGAGAATCATTGATCGGCTGCCTCCTGCACACCCCACACTGGGGATTGAGTCCACACCCCAGGCATGTGCCCTGACTGGGAATCGAACCATGACCTCCAGGTTCATAGTTTGATGCTCAAGAATTGAGCCATGCTGGCTGGGCGTGACAGTCCTTTTGTTAACATAAAAAACATTGAAACCTGTAAAGAATTTTTGTGAGTTTATTTGAGCCAAACTGTCAACAATTGCCAGGAAGCAGAACTTCAATGGATTGAGATAATGCTCCAGAGAATGGCAGGTTTTCATCCATTTTTATACATTTCAATCAAAGTAGGTGGGTTACATGAAATCCATTGGTGATAGATTAGAGAGGTGGGAGAAAGCCAATCGGGGAGGGGAGGAGATAAAAAGTAAAATGTTAGCCACATACTTAGGTGGGTACAGGATAGTCAATGGTCAACAATGAACATGATAACAATAACAATAAAGGACCCCAAGGGGTCCGGAAAAAGGGAAGTTACAAGTTACCCAGACATTTCAAGGATATGTTATCAAAGATGCAAAAAGACAGATAGGCTCAGTTAATATAAAAGTTAACTTCACAGTGAAGATACTGGCCTAGGACGTAACTACCCATCATAACTGCTTTTAGTTAAAGTTTAATTTTAGACCATCCTTTGTGGTTACTTTAGGTCTTTAAGTTTGCAAGACTGCCATGCAGGCCTTCCCTGAGCTTGTTAGGTTAGCATGTGGCCCCTTTGGTTCACACTTTCTAACTGTGATAATCCAGCCCCGATGCTCACTATGGCAGGCAAAAAAAATCCCTTTAATCTGGGAACACCTCTCTGTATCTGAAATTGATTCTAATCAGTGGGCTATGGATATGTATCAAATGGTCCAGTGAAAGAACTAATGGTTTAGTCCTAGCCTATTAATTGGTATGTAACATGTATAGGGTGGGGCAAAAGTAGGTTTACACTTATTCATATGGAAAATAATTACTAAATATTAATACAAGAATAAACTCTATGTCTTGTGTACTCACAATTGTAAACCTCCTTTTGCCCCACCCTGTATTTGTTACAGCCCACATGTTCACTGTTAGCATTTGTAGACATAAGCCCCAACTATTTTAATAGAGCCTTCTACCTTATTATACTATATTGCTTTTAAATTTACATAGATATAAAACAGAAATTATTTGCATACCAACTGTCACCATAAGAGCTCCATCCATTCAAGATTTTAAAGTAGAAGAGTACCTACCTCCTACTGTTCTTAGGATACATAGCTGTAGTCTCACCATATCCCATAGCCTGTCTGATGATGTTCTATCAAACCTCCTTGACCTTCTTTCTAGACCATAAACACGGTGTGTTCCCTCTGGCCAGAGGGCCTTTGCACATGCTATTTCCATTGCCTGGAACAGTCTGCTTCCTCCTAGAAATTATTCTTGACCCAGCAGGTCCCAGACTAGGACCCTTCTTTGCCCAGTCTTAGTGGATGAGCTAAAAAAACAATGCATCTTTAGGAAAGGCTGTTCCTGATGCCCCATGCCCCATGTCCCTCTGATGTATGCTGTTACAGAGTGTTGTGTTTTTGCCTGTGATACTTTGTAGTTTCCAATTCTCTATGTTTATCTGTGTGGTCATTGTTTGAGGTCTGTCTCTCCCATTGATCTGTGAGCTTTATGTGGGAAGGAACAACTTTTTCTTACCACCCTGAGCATAGCTGCCGGCACAGTGTGAGGCCTATGGGAGCTGTATCAAAACTTGTCAAATGAATAAACTGATGCTGACATAACGAGGCTGATGGCTTGGCTGGGTTAGTGTGGTGGCTGAGTGCCCTCATATGCAGGTTTCTTGCAAGGGGACAGATTATTTCTTATGCCATAGAAGTGTGCTGTTCTGAGTAGAGGCTTTCAAGACAGATGGGCAGGTTTCCTCACCTTTCTCACCTACTAGTGATAGAACCTTGTTACTACCTTTGCCTCAGTCTCATTTTAAAATGGGATCAATATCTTCACATTTTCTCCATCCTAAGCCACCATTGACTCAAATCAGATCATTGCCCTAGCTGGTTTGGCTCAGTGGATAGAATGTCAGCCTGCAGACTGAAGGGTTCTGGGTTCCATTCCGGCCAAGGGCACATGCCTGGGTTACAGGCTCGATCCCCACTGAGAGGGGATGCAGGAGGCAGCCAATCAATGATTCTCCCTCATCATTGATGTTACTATCTCTCTCTCCCTCTCCCTTCCTCTCTAAAATAAAAAATATATATATTTTAAAAAATTAAAAAAATAAATAAAAGGTGACCATCATTTAATGATAACTTTCTAGTGGGGAAAAACCCCAAACCATACGCCCCACCGCAAATCAACTCTGCTCCCATATTAAATATGCAAATTGGTTGTAAAACATACCCAACAGGTTAATAAGTAAGTAAGTAAGTAAATAAATAAATAAATAAACAGCTTAGAATTTAGACCAAATTTGGAAGTCCCTACCATAAAGAATGGTTGTCAATATTAAAAGAGATGAATGCATGTTCAGTGTCTGGCCGAGTGCCTGGCATGCAGTAAGCGTTCAATAAAATGATGCCTATTGAGTTTCTTACTATTTTTAAAAAATATATTTTATTGATTTCAAAGAGGACAGGAGAGGGAGAGAGAGATTGAAACATCAGCGATGAGAGAGAATCATTGATTGGATGCCCCCTGCATGCCCCACACTGGGGATTGAGCCCGCAACCCGGGCATGTGCCCTTGACCGGAATCGAACCTGGGACCCTTCAGTCCGCAGGCCCACGCTCAGTTCACTGAGCCAAACCAGCCAGGGTGAGTTTATTACTATTATTGCGATCATTTTAGTGTGAAATTATTAACTTGATTTTAGCCTCTGGGTTGTACATCCCCAATGAGAGTAAAGGGCCCATGTTTTTTATCGCTTTACAAAGTCAATGCCCCTTTGTGTTCAGTAAGGTTCAGTGAACACGCACTAGGCGTCCTAGTGGAGATAAACTGAAGACTGCAGGCCACCAGGACCAAAGCTGCTCTGGACCTGCCTCCTGCATGGGCTCCAGTGAAGGGAAAGAAGCCGTAGGGTGGGGCTGGTCCTCAGACCATCACGCTCAGTCTCCAGCTCCTTTTCTAAAGAAAAGCCCCGGTTTGCTGGGCCTGCCTTTGCTCTCTCTGTTGTGGTCAGGATGTTATTGTTGTCTTTTCTGTGTTTTCATGAAATAGCATGGGAGCATGTTTATTCTAAGAGATCATTGCTGGGCGTTTTCAGTCCTGCTGCACCCCCTTCCCAGGCCTTCATTACTTTTTGTTTGCTCCACACAGTTGGCTCCCACAGGCCTCCACACTTTCCTCCCTGCAAGCAGTCCGACTTAATTCAGTGCCGCACAGATGAGCGAGGTGCCGTCATGGGAGTCATCCGCCTAAGGTCTGGACATGCTCTTCTCACTCCCCTGGAGTGTCTAGCTGAGCCGTAGAGGCCCAGAGCCATGTAAAGCATCATCCTCATAAACCTGTGGAGGAGAGTCAATCCCCTGAGTTAGTCTGATGTATGTATTGAGGGGAAGCACAGTTTGCCACTCAGAATATGACTTAAGGGATATTGAGTATTTTAAGCTGGTTATTTTTTAAAAAAACAAAAGGTTCAGAAAGAAACTTTGACCTTGCCCCTAACTGCCTAAAAGAATTTAGCTAACCCGGCTGGTTTGGCTCAGTGGTTGAGCGTCGAACTATGAACCAGGAGGTCACAGTTCGACTCCAGTCAGGGCACATGCCTGGGTTGTGAGGTCGATCCCTAGCAGGAGTTGTGCAGGAGGCAGTCAATCATGACTCTCTCATTATTGATTTTTCTCTCTCTCTCTCCCTTCCTCTTTGAAAAAAAAAAAGAATTTAGATAGAGGACCTATTGCAGGTAGGGAGATACCATCATAGATAACTATAGTTTAATGCGAACTAGTGTGTGATAGGGAGGGGGGAACCTAGCCAGGGCCCCTTGATCAAAGTCCTCCCTGTGTCCCACTGTTAAAGATGGCCCAGCAAACATTTATTTACCAAACATTTGCTTCCCCATCTCCATGTGAATTGCCTTCCTCCCCTTTGAGGCCCAAACCACACACCCTTGCCCTCCTCCTTAGCTCAAGATGGCATATAACCCCTAATTACCCGATCTGTCCTGGGTCCCACCCTCTTATGGAACCCCTGTGTGTACATACATAATCAATTGGTACACACAAATTTTCCCGATATTCTGTTTCAGGGTAATTTGACTATTGGTCCAGCTAGGAGACTTCAGAAGGGTAGAACGAATGTTATTTTTTCCTTCCCCACAGAATGTTTCTCACGTCAGATCCCATTCTAACTTCCCAGCCTTCCCTCTGGTCAACCCTAGTTTGTGCTTGACTCCCTGCCAATCTCATCCACCCAGTTAAGTCTCAGTCTCCTCTGCCTTCTGGACCAGCCTCCCTCACTCTGACCTCCACTTTGACCACCCTTAGCGCACTTATCTGGGCTTATCCTGCAGCTCTCCATGTCTCCGTGCTCCTCATGTGGAATGCGGTCAGACCTGCACGTGGCTGGTTTCCTTCCCAGGCTGTCAACTGCTTGCACTGTAGTTTTTGCATACAGTGCACATAGAATGAGTAAATGACTTTCTTGGTTACTAAACTATTAAAAGGATCAGTAATTAGGTATCCATTATGTGTCACATAAATTAAAACTGCCGAAGAAGGTGCCTAGTGAAGGGATGTTTCTTTGCAATAGTCATTTCTTCTTTGGTGTGTTCTGCCTCTGAACTCATTTCAGGGTGGAAAAGGGCCGTTCTGTTCTTCGATGGGCAGAGGAGGGCGGTAGACGTTGACAGATTGTGCTGTTGTAGCTATGGGTCCATTCAGGCTGTAGCCCATGCTCAGGATGTGGCCAGAATAGATGGTTAAATCAACGCGAAGGGTGGGTTGAATTCAGAGCTGAGAACTAGGAGCTGCAGATGGGATCCATGGCCTGGATTTAGGGCACAGTAGGGCAAGGTTGTGTTTCCCCTAACTGCCATCTTCTCAGCCCCAGTTTCTGGGGCAAGAGCAGCGCCTGAACATTCTCATTCCTAAGAGCCGGGCTGACTCTCCCAGCTTTCAAAGTAGGTGCCATAGGAAATTGTTCTAAGCCAATGGTCTGGCAGTGGAAGTTCATGGTGTTTTAGGGCACCCTACCAAAATCCTCCTGCATGTGACATAGCCTGTTGGGTAGTCCATGCTGTGTTTTATGGTTCCCTTGAGTTTCAGGTGTTCTTTTGAAAGTAATGTCTTTTTGCATATTTTAAAAAAGTGTCAACAGATGTAATTTCTAAACACTTCGCTTTTTTTCAGTGGCTAAATTACACTCAAATCTCTATCTTGGGGCAGATATGTTTCCAAGTGTTGACAATAGGGTTTTACTGATAGGTGATTTTCAGATTTAAAAAAATATATCAAAAAGTCAAAATAGCAATTCTGAATAAACAACAACAACAAGAAAAACCCTAAAAAGCTCTGGTAAATGTTAGAACGGGCTCAGGGACTGGGAGGTGTGGGTTCCCACCTCAGCCTGAGGTTGATTGAACTTGATGATTGGAGTAAGTTATTTTCTTCTCTCTCTTTCTGCCTCTCCAGCTATAGAACAGAAACAAAGATGACAGCCCACCTCCCCACCTCAAAGATGTGAAGTAAATAAAATGGCAACATATCCTTAGACTAAAAGGCCATATATACACTTGATTTAAGAAGTAAGCCGAAGACATTTTTAGGTGCTATTATTTCTATGTAGATCCTTCATGAAAAATTTCTACTCAGTGACAGGTGACAAGTTGCTTATCTGTCATAAACTAGTTTGTAAAAATCATTTATCTTTTCCTTCTTCTCTGCATTATCACCTTCATTTTCAGGCGCTGCAAAAAATGGCCTTGTTTTCAATGACGGACATCATGTAAGTGGTCATTCTGTCTGTGTGTTACATGTCACTTCTGTCCACTGTGAGCACTGAGCCAGTCCCCAGTGCTGGGGAAGGGGTTCCCTGTATGGTGCTGGCCTCCCGGGTAACAGTCAACCACAGAAGTGCTCCAGGGCATGAGGTTCTCCTGAATCTAATTATTCTTGCATTATTTTAACCGGATGCTAATGGAAATCAGCAGGTGCATGACCTTTCATTAGGCTTTGGAAAATTTCTCAGGCAGAAGCTGTTCAACGAGAAAAGTCATTCTTCAGGGCTTTTTGAGTATTGTGATTTTTTTAAAAAATATTTTTCATTGATTTTTAGAGATAGAGGAAGGGAGAGGGAGAGAGAGAGAAAAAAACATTGATTGGCTGCCTCCTATATACCTTCCACCTGGAATGAACCTAGCACCTGGCATGTGCCCTGACCAGGAATGGAACTGGCAATCTTTCAGTGCATGAGACAACGCCCAACCAACGGAGCCACACCAGCTAGGATGAGTCTTGTGATTTTTATCAGAATAAAGTTATTTGCCTTAAGGATTTTTCTAAACCCATTACTTTCCTGTAAAAGACTTTCAATTGAAACAATACATTTCTCATTATGTAGTTATTTTCATTTCCTGAAAGGCTCAAAATAGTAGAAAAATATTTTCAATTCCTATTCAAGAACCCTTTTCACCACTATAAACTTCACAAGTGATGATACACAGTGACTATTTTCATACCTTCATGCCATATTAGTAAAATCCAGATGTGCTAAGAAAAGGGCTCTGGCACCGTAATGAATTGCAGCGCTCTTTTAGAAATGCTGCTCTGTCACTCGGGCTGGAACTGGAGAGGCAAGGGCATTCCAATATGTGAAGAGCATCATCTGACGCCTAATGACCTGGTCTCCTGGAGGAAGGATGGCCATGCTGCCTATCTTACCTGGAAGGCACCCATCCTTCAGCTCAGCTTTGTGGGGATAATGCTTCTTAAGGACACATTTTCTCATTTGCCTTTTTCTTTCACTTACATGAAAGTCGCCAGTTTTAGGGTAGATCTCACATAAGCACTCGTGGAGTACTGCATCTCAGGCCCTTTCTTCTGGATCATAAAAGCCCATTTTTGAAGCGTGGCAACCTTATCTACTCACAGGTCTGTCTAATCCATTGGAACTGCCAACTTTGGGAGTCACCTGATGATCTGTGTTAATTTATGCTTTGTGTACCATTCTAGTCTGGCTAAAATGCTACCATCATTTAAAATAATACTTTGTAGCTGCCTAAAAATGTTCAAGGTTGCTTCTGAATCATAAATACATAATATGTTTAAAATGTGTATATAAAATAATTCATCTATTGTATTTAGGAAACTATTTGTTGTATGCAAATTATTGCTAATGTTAACTCAGTAGGATTAAGCAAAAATACAACAAGATTATTAGTGGTCAGAGTTTTTCAGTGTAATAACATGTTATTCCTTAAAAATAATACTTTGTAGACTTTCAGCACCTTTTATTTAAAATATTTAAAGTTCTTAACTGGCCGGCATGGCACAATGATTGAACATTGACCTATGAAATAGGAGGTCATGGTTCGATTCCCTGTCAGGGCACATGCCCTGGTTTCGGGCTCCATCCCCAGTGTGGGGTGTGCAGAAGGCTGCTGATCAATGACTCTCTCTCATCATTGATATTTCTGTCTCTCTCTCCCTCTCCCTTCCTCTCTGAAATCAATAAAAATGTATATTTTAAAAATTGTTTTGTAGGAGATACTTTTTCAGTTTTACATGTAAAGTAAGAAAACTCACATGACCGACCTATTAGATTAGAGTATCAGTTGTACAGTTAGAAAAAGAATCTCCATAGGTCTTATTCTAGCAAAATAGACTTTTCTATAGCCGATATATTTTTACTTAAAAATAGTTGATGAGTCGATATTTAATTTCTTCCTCTCCTCGGTGGGAAGGACTTCCTGGGTTTTAATAATATTTTAAGTATACGTAGTTATTTTTAGTCCTCAGATATTAGTACCTGAAACAATCCATTTCAAGATAATTTCCTCCATCTGTAGCAAAAGAAATGGTCAATTTATTTGCTTAAGATTTTAACGAAGTTAATGGTAACTGTGTCATGGAAATAACCAGTCCTTTATGTTTTTATCATGCCTTTTAGCAAAGAATTGACATTCATCTTACTATTGTTGCCCAACTGGTCCACGTTTTGTTCTGCTTACAAGATAATTGGTTGCTTGGGTCAGAAAAACATTTTAAAATTCTTTTGCAAGTTTTCTTTCAACACATTAGGGATGGGAGTGGAGACAGTACGCCAGCTATCTGGAACTGAAATGGAATGTCTGTCAGCATCAGTTGCATCATAGATGCTGCTGTGGCCACTCCTGCAAATTAGTGTTCCCAGAAAAGCTGTGACATGTGTGTAATGGAATATAGGTGTGTCAAATGGAAAGAACATCTTTGAAAGATTCCTGAGATCATATTTATATTTGTGTTACAATTTCTTTTCTAGAGGTATATGAATAAATGGCTATTTAGTTATATAAATATTACCCTGGGAATGAACCCATTAACATGAATGCTTGTCGACCAATGGTGATATTTACTCTAGGTTTCTTCACTTTATTTTCAGATCCCGTTCTTATCAATATTCTGCATTTGTGCAATGGTAGGTCTTCTAGAAGGCTATGGCCTACGGTGGCATTTTCCCTGATGGATTATTCTTGGAACTCTTGTGTCTCTCAAAATGTTAATAGTTGTTTCATAAAGAAAGGATTTTACTGGCTGTGTTAGTCAGGTTTCTCTAGAGAAACAGAGCTGATAGTGTGTATAAATAGAAAAACATCTATAATAATAAAAGCATAATATGCTAATTAGACTGGATGTCCTTCTGGACAAAGCCAGGGCTGTGAGGGAAGCCAGGGTCCTGGGTGCCAGAGGGAAGCCTGGGTCCCAGGTGCCAGAGGGAAGCCGGTGCTGGCAGTGGGGGATGGAAGGTCTACTCTTGCACGAATTTCGTGCATCAGGCATCTAGTTTATTATAAAGAATTGGCTTATGTGAATATGGAGGCTGGCAAGTCCAAAATCTGCAGTGTGGACCAGCAGGCTGGAGACCCAGAGAGCCAATGGTGCTCATGTAGACTGAAGGTCGCTGGAAAAGCCCCTCTTGCTTGGGGAGGGCCCGTCTGTTTTTTCTATTCAGAACTTCAAATGACTGGATGAGGCCCACCACTGTTATGGAGACAAATCTGCTCTATCCAAAATGTTGGATTTAAATGTTAATCTCATCCTGGAGGATATGGGCCATTAATAGTCCTGCCTGGCTTTGATTGTAATTTGATATTGACCTTAATCACAAGGCATGGTACTATAAGGGACACCTTAAGGCAGCAGTTCTCAACCTGTGGGTCGCAACCCCTTTGGGGGTCGAATGACCCTTTCACAGGGGTCACCTAAGACCATCGGAAAACACATATGTAATTACATATTGTTTTTGTGATTAATCACTATGCTTTAATTATGTTCAATTTGTAACAATGAAATTGGGGGTCACCACAACATGAGGAACTGTATTAAAGGGTCGCGGCATTAGGAAGGTTGAGAACCACTGCCTTAAGGGAACCCCCATGTTCCTGACATACTCTTCCTTAGTGCCATTGTGGAGTAGCCCTCCAATTTCCCCTTGGTCATCAGGATTAATCACCTGGACCAGCACAGCAACTCCCTTCTCTGCCTGTTGATTCAGAGGCATGAGGAGCCCAAAGTGGCCGGGTGGCTATCGTAACTTCCAGTTCAGTGGAATCACTGTGTGTCTCCCGGTGGAAGCGTTTCTCCCTTTGGAACTAAGATCTCTTGGCCATCAGGCATAGAGTAGAAGGTCATGGGAGCAGGAAGCAAAAATTTTGCTGGTGGATCAGAGGGGTAATAGCGAGAGGGGCCACTCCCATTTCCACCTCGATTCTTGGGCCGGTGAATCCTGGCTACCAGAGAAACAGCACATGATGCAAACTAACACAGAGCACATACAACCTTCTGAAGGACCTCACCATAGCCCTGCGAGGTATAGCCATGTAGCTGGCGCTGTAACTGAGTCTTCAAAGGGGCATTCTGCTATTCCAGTGAGCCAGCTGCTTCACGATGGTGGGGAATGTGGGAAGCCCGGTAAGTCCCCGAGCATGGGCCCATGGCTGTATTTCATTTGCCTTGAAGACCATGAAGTGAGTTCCTTGACCAAAAGCAATTCTGTGTGCATATCAGGCTGATGGAAAAGGCATTCTGTAAACTCATGGATGGTAGTTTTGGCAGAAGCACTGCATGCAGGGAAGGAAAGTCCATATCCAGAGTGTCTAGTTTTTGTTCAGTAAGAACAAAACACTGCTCCTCCTATGATGGAAGCAGTCCACTGTAATTAACCAGCCCCCAAGCAGTCCAATGTAACTAACCTGGCTAGCTTATCACCCCACTTCTGGCACTTCTGTATTTGGCAGGGTTCTCCCAGTCTGAAGGCAAGCAGGCTGGAGGCTCAGCAGAGACATTGAAGTCTGAAGGCATTGGGCTGGAGGATCCCTTCTTGTTCTAGTCAGGTCCTCATCTGATTGGAGGAGGCCCACACACATTATGGAGGACAATCTGCTCTACTCCAAGTTTAAATGTTAATCCCATCCAAAAACACCCTCCAAGTTGACATATAAAAGTAACTATCACACTGGCAAAAAATTAAAAAAAATGGGGGAAGGGAACACTGCATGCTTTAGTCCCTTTTTGGAGGAAGGATCACATTCACATAAAGGCCCTGCAGTGAAGATGCGTTTTTTACGTTTCTATAACCCCATTTGTCCCTGGTTTATTTGCTCATGAAGCCTCCCCCCCTTTTCTTTTTGGAAAACATATTACCATCTTGCTGGATACTAGTGTTTAAGGAACACAATCAATCGCAGCCAGCATGGCTCAGTGGTTGAGCGTCAAACTATGAACCAAGAGGTCATGGTTCATTTCCCGGTCATGTGCCCTGACAAAGAGAAGGGGATGGATGGTAAGTAAAGTCATACAACACAGCCGCTCTTTTTCCACTTGCATATTCATAGGCTTGTGATTTCTTTTTCAACTCAAGGAAATAATGAAGCATCTTTAGCCCCACATTTCTGGAAAATGTAATGAGTACCTGTCTGAGGGCAGAAAGGCATGGAAATATGATATTACTTGATAAAAACTTTCTGAAGTCGCCTTTCAGGAATGTGACATTCTAGGTGGATCAAAGTAACTGTCAAGCTGCATAACTTTCATGAAACCAAATGCTGTTTGTCCGGTTAATTCAGGGATGAGTATCACAGTGAGATAGTAATCTCTTTACCAACAGCCTTAACCCTTTCACTTTTCGCCAACCTCAGCCATCATCCCTAGTCTTCACAGCAGAAGGGGGCATTGGAGAGAGACAGGGGGAATAGAGAGCAGAGAGGTGGAGACAGACAGTCGAGAACTGTTGATTTGGAAAAGATGCCCTTAAAAAGGGCAATCTCTGAAAAGTGGACCTGTGTGCTAAATTATGGAGCATGGATTTAACACACCACGAAAAACTGAAGAATTGCCAAGGCTTCAGGCAGAGAGTGATATGAATAAATATACATTAAAATCATTCCAATATGCACTGGTTGCTATGGAGAGTCAGGTGAGAATAAGTATTCATATGTTTTGTGGATCTCTATCTTATGTATTTATTAAGAACATAGCTTCTGCCCTGGCCGCGTTCTCAGTGGTTTGAGCATCGACCTGGGCATAGATGAGACTCAGGTTCAATTCCAGGTCAAGGCCACATACCTGGGTTGCAGGTTCATCTCCCCAGGAACCAATTATTGTTATTTTGTTGTTGTTAGTCTTCACTGGAGGATATTTTTCCATTGATTTTTAGAGAGAGTAGAAGGGAAGGGGGAGAAACAGAGAGAGAGAGAAATATCAAAATGAGAGAGACCCATCGATTGGTTGCCACTCATAAGCACCCTGACCAGGGCTGGGGATTGAGCCTGCAACCGAGGTACCTGCCCTTGACTGGAATGGAACCTGGGACCCTTCGGTCCGAGGGCTTACACTCTATCCACTGAGCCAAACTGGCCAGGGTCAATTATTGTTTTTTTGTGAGGACTCTGGTTACACAGTTGCATAAGTTTGGAATGATCTGCCCTACCCTATTTTTCTCATAAGCGCTGTGATTTTTTGTGTGAGGTGTCTGCATATGTCGCAATCTAGCAGAAATGTTTGTGTCTCTTTTTAAGTAGATGTGAAGTGAGGTGTTTAATGAATAAGGGGAAGTGACCTACCCAGTAATAGTGTGATTATTAAAAAAAAAACCTTTATGTCAGGGAAGATTTAAAGCACTCACACTATAGCTAAATTAAAAAAAACTTTTAAAAAATATATTTTTATTAATTTCAGAGAGGAAGGGAGAGGGAGAGAGAGATAGAAACAGCAATGATAAAAGAGAATCATTGATTGGTTGCCTCCTGCATGCCCCCTACTGGGGATCGAGCCCACAACCCAGGCATGTGCCCTTGACCAGAATTGAACCCAGACCTTTCAGTCCACAGGCCAACGCCCTATCAACTGAGCCAAACTGGCCAGGGCAAAACAGATCTTTCCCCCCCATGATAGAAGTATATCACCGGGTACCCTCTGAATCCACTCTTCTCCCTTCTCCATCATGTTCTGTGCCCTGAGAGACTGGGCTTATCTGCACACATCAATGGCAACTCTCTTGCCATTTGGCCCAGGTTGGGTCCAGCCAATGGGAGGTAAAAGAGGGGATCCGAGGGTGCGAGAAGAGTGAGGTGGGGTGCCTTTAATACTCTTGGTCTGTGTGTGCCTCCTAGTTCCTGCTGTGATCCTGATGGCTAAACAACTTTTTGAAGGTTTACATATTTTCCAACCTTTAATAGATGAATGAGTGAGGCAACTTCATTAACTCTTGCTATATGCATCCTTATCTAATTAGAAATTCACAAGAAATGGAGGGAGAGATATTTCACTATATCTTCAAATAAAAGAAAAGAGTATCTTTTCTTTGTCAAATGCGTATTAAGAGTAAAATAAAATACATTTGAAAAAGTGCCATTTAAAACGTAATTCCATCTGTTTCTTAATGATTCAGAAGATCTTTCCGTAGATAGCAGTGTCTCAGGAGCCACGACTATGAGTAACAATGATAATTGTGCTAAAGATGTGTGGAAAGTCTGGTTAATAGAATAACAAAGAGAAGAATTTTCTAAACTTTGGGTATAATAATCTTATATGTGTCTACTATAGAAATCCCCTATGAACACTGCCAAGTTACTAATAAAACAGAGACTCAGAAAAATGACCCCATTTTAAAAGTATTTTATACTTTTAAAAGTATTTTATATTTTTAAAATAAAGTCAGAAATATTTATTGATTGTCTCCTACTTTCCAGACACTATTATGGTGTGTTTACTGCATTTCCTTTCATCATCAGGGCAACCCAACAGAATGGATTTTATTACCTGTTTTACAGATGAAGAAATCGGCTTAGAGAAGGTGAGTGACCACGCCAGATCACACTCCTGGAAAGGGGCAAAGCCTGGACTAGCGGCCAGGTCTGTTTGAGTCTACAGTACATATTCTTTCACTAGCCCAATTGCCATTTTGAGGATTGTTGAATGGAAATTCTGGCTTTTCTGAGTGTTCATGGTTTTGAGGGATCCCAACGAGGTTAATCCCAGCTGGCGACAGAGCCATTGGTACTTTTCTTTCTGTTTTTGCTTCTAGGTGGAACTGATTCTCGTGTTTCAGGCAGCGTCGCGTGTCATTACCCACTGCAATGGCATAATGCGCCCACATTAGTGGGCAAGACCATCCTTCACGATAATGGCCTGCAGTCAGTGCACTGTGAGATCCTAGCCTTGAACTTTTCACCTGAGGAAGTGATGGGAAGCCACCTGTCTAGGTAATCACTCACAATGCCGCGTATTGAAGCAGAGAGTTTTAGAGCTGGAGGGGAATACTTATAATGAAAGCAATAATTTTTACTTACTCTTAAAGACCTGTCTCAAAATAGTAGACTACTCTCAGCAGGCAAAAGGCAATTTTTATTTTTCATGTTCCATAAACAAGGCAACAGGCTCTGTGTGAGGAGGTAAAACAAAGGCTTATTTTTCAATATCTTCTGTTCCTCAGACTTATATCTGAGTAGGTGTTAAGTCCTGGAGGGTGACTCAGGCCTGGGCAGTGCATCGGGATAGCCTGGTGGACGTGGCGGGCAGTGGCGGAGGCGCAGGGTGGCACGCCAGAGCCAGTGTGTTGGTGTGTATGTGCCTGTCCTTCACTGGGAGTCTGCTGCTGGTTGACAAGCCAGGGAAGCAGTAGAGTTGGGAGCAAAGGCTCTGGAGAGAGACTGCCTGGCTTCCTATCTTGGCCCTGTCACTTACCTCTTTGTGCCTCAGTTTCCCTGCCTGCTGGAGGGGTTCAGAATTGGCTTTCCCAAGATGTTGGTATCTCTTTTCAAGTAGACATGAAATAAAGAGGTATTGGATAAATAAAATGTATTAAAAAACATTTCTAGAAATATGGGAAGTGACTTTCCCACGGAACAGTGATTCACTTTGGCAAGTGGATTATTCTGAGCTGAAGGCAATTGAGAAGCTTCTACCTCTTCCCTAAAGAATCTAAACTAGCCCTAGCTGGTTTGGCCCAGTAGATAGAGCGTCTGACTGTGGACCGAAGAGTCCTGGGTTTGATTCTGGTTCAGGGCACATGCCTGGGTTGTGGGCTCGATCCCCAATGTGGTGCGTGCAGGAGGCAGCCGATCAATGATTCTCATCATTGATGTTTCTATCTCTTCCGCTCTCCTTTCCTCTCTGAAATCAGTAATATATTAAAACGAAAAAAAGAATCTAAACTAGGGGCTTTGACCATAATAAGAGTTCTAACCAGAGATTACTTTTCATGAGCTATCTATAGGGCAGGATGAACATCTACATATATAATTAACTTTGGTCATCTTCTCTTGCTAATCTGTCTCATTTGATTATTAGAGCAGCCGGAAGAATTAGAGGGTAGAGAAAAGTTCCTCCCACCCCCACACCATGAAATGACAATAACAAGCTTGGGCATCTGAGGGGTGGTTGTGAGCCCTGGGTCAGGTAACATATGTGAAGAACTTAGATCGGGGCTTTACACAGGGTATACCATCTATATGTTAATAGCAATTATTACAATTCTAATTTTTCAGAGGCTCTGAGGTGTGGATTAACTTGTCTAGGACCACACAGCTAGCAAGTGAGTGACTGGGAGTGGAACCCAGGTCTGCCCAAATCCAAACCTCATTCCTCTTTTATGGGCAGAGAAGAGGGAGCCAGGAGAGCTGCTGTAAAGGCTAACAATGCTCCTCAGATGTCCCCAGTGATACTTTGTGTCTAAAAAGGGAATGCTGGTGAGGTCACCCCAGGACTGCCCAGAGGACCTCACTGTTAGACCAGGGGAACCAGGGACAAGTTTACGGTGCCAAAGGCAAGAGTCAACGTTAAAATCCAGACCCATGTGAGATCCCACTCTGCAGGCATGTGGCTTCGATGCAGGCCAATTTTGAAATATTTTTTTCTCTCCGGGCCCATCATTCTTGTGTTTGAAGTGTGAAGCCATTTTCTCTGCTGAGAAGCATGTGGGTCATAGCCGTGGGCCATGAAGGATGCGGGCAGTCACAGTCCCTTCAATATTTGTTCAGTGGTCTATGTCCGGGTCCTAGAGCAGTGCCTGCACCCTACTGGGTGCTTGCTGAACAGTTATTAAATGAAAGGGTAAATGGATGGATGGAGGAGAGAAGGAAGACATGTATCAATGTGTAAACTTTTTTCATGATGAAGGAGGTCAGGGAATAGCTTTAATAAGCTCCATCCAGTAGCCTCTTAGCGAGGGCCAAATGTGAGCCCCAGAAGGTGCCCAATGTGAATGGCGGGTTCTCTACGGAGCCTCTGTATTCTTCCCTCCTCCTCCTCTCCCCAGCAGGCGGTAGTACCTGGATGTGGATCCACCCACACGGGACCCACAGGGGTGTCAGGACACACAAGGAGAGAAAACCCCTGGCACATCCATTTTTCACTTCCCTGGGTCAGAATGGCTCCTGGAGCCTTAATAAAAAGCACATTGTGGCATTCATCTGGCGATGGGGGTGGAGGCATGAGCTTGGCACAGCAAGCCTGGGGAGGAGGCTGTGTTAGTAATTCAGGTGAGAACCGGTGAGGGCTTACATTCAAACCCAGGTGGTGAGAATGGCCTGGAGGTGATGTATTCTGGAAATATTTATAGGGAGGATCGTGGGCACTTATTGGACTCATCATATCCTGCCCTGAGGCCTTAGATGTCCCCAAATAAAGTGAGTTTATGGTTTCCAGCTGAGAATGTTGGCCAGGCACCAGCTGTTGCTAGGAACTGGTGTTTTTAGAATGGCCACGATGTTCACTGTATTTGAATTTCTGAGTACCATCTGTTTGGCTCTACCGTGTGTTTCTTTCTATATTTAATAGAGATCTATTAAAATGGCATTTAATTCAGAATTTTTGCATCTAAGAGGTCACTGTACCTTTTTCTACTACCGTAGCTTTGGAGCTAGCCCCCATCTCTGTTTCTCTGTCTCTGTCTTTTTCATCTTTCTTCTTTAACCATGACTCATTCTACATATTGTAGAAGCACCCTCCCCTATAACTTTGCTTCTGATCCCATGGAGGTAAAACTTTTGTAGCTCGGAGGCACCCCTACATTTCATTAATAATTTTCTTGCCCCCCACCTGTGAGTTGCAGTAGATGGAGGCTCTGGCAGAGAGAGGGCATATCTGGTGTCAGAGCCCCATGTCATTCTAAAGGCAGGTTCTCACTTGTTCCGATGCTCCTCCCGTGAAGTCTGTATTTCTTTCCCCAGAGATGTGCTGCAATCACAAACAGCTTCAGGGCCCGTCCTTGCTCTGATGAGTAACACCTGCCTGCCAGCCATTGTCTGCCCCACCGGGAGACTGCTTCAGCCAGGCAGAGGGCAGACCACAGTCACCTTGGAGGGTCCCCTTTGTGCCATCCTCTGAGGACCTGCCTTTTTGCTCTTACCAGTTTTCTGTGCTGGGTTCCAGCCTCTTTGGATCTGTGCCTCCCTGCTTAATGTGGACTCTTGGGTGCTGGCTTCCTGACCTCAGCTTTGACCAAGTTTAAATCTACCGCCCACTGCCCAGCTTGGGCCTCTGGATGTCGTGTTTTGACTTGGAACCTTCTCTGGTTTGGTCTGGGGACCCAACCATTGCCTTTTCCCTGTTGGTCCTGTCATTGGCCTGGCTGCCCCACTTGAGCCTGTTTGGCTAAAAGAAGTGGTGCCCTCATTCCTGACATTGTTACATGACCCCTACACCCTTCAGTCATTCCACACTGAACCCAAGATTTCTAAGTTCTCTCTCCCATCATTCATCAAAATATGAAAATCCAACTTCCGATCCAGAAATGTCATTCAATGAACCTATGCTTTGGTATACTTTGATTATACCTTTTAGATTAAGGCTGTGCTCTTGGTCTGTGTTTAACGGGTCATATCTGCTTTGTTGGGTATCTTCTGTTTTTACTCTTGGAGGAGTTAGTTTTTGGTTTAAATTACTTTGTAGTGTAACCAATGTCACTAAGAATATAAAGCAACTAGAGGCCCAGTGCACGACATTCGTGCACTGAGGGGCAAGGGGGGTTCCCTCAGCCCGGACATCCCCCGAGGGGTCCTTAGTGCTGCCGTAAGAGCAGGGGAGGCTCCTGCCACCACCGCTGTGCTCGCCAGCCGTGAGCCAGGCTTCTGGCTGAGTGGTGCTCCCCCTGTGGGAGCACACTGACCACCAGGGGGCAGCTCCTGCATTGAGCATCTGCCCCTGGTGGTCAGTGCGTGTTATAGTGACTGGTTGTTCCACTGTTTGGTCGATTTGCATATTAGCCTTTTATTATATAGGATTGGGAATACATTTAGAGAATATTAGAGCTATTGATTACTGAAAGGTTATTTCCTTGTGAAATGAAAGTAATATTAGGAAAAAATTAATGTACTTTCTCTTCTGAACTTTTGGGTAAGTTACCTTCTTGCTAATGACCCTGAGGTATCCATCTGCCTCATGGGTGTGCACTGGGGTAAGTAATGGGATTTCTGTTGCCATTACAACAGAAATGTCAAGGGAAATTTAAAAATTAATCCTCAACTTCTGACAGTCCAAATAGTTCCTTGCTGCCAAACAATAGGCTTGAAGGCCAGGGTTTGCTGACAGAAGATCCTAAGTTATCAAAATCTGATACCCAGCCCTTTTGTACCTGAGCCTTTGTGGGAAGAAGAGGGAGAGAAAGGCCAAGAAAAGGAAGAAATAAGACTGTAGTCTTTCCTTACCTCCAGCTTTTTTGAAGAATAATTGACAATTAAAAATTGTATATATTATGCTAAGTAAAATAAATCAGGCAGAAAACCCCCAAAACCACATAATTTCATTCATCTGTGGAATAAAAAACAAGAAGTAACTAATGAACTAGCAAAACAAAACAAAACAAAAAACTCATGGATACAGATAAAAGGATGGTTACCAGAGGAGACTAGGTAGAGGGTGGGGGAAGCGGGTAAAGGGGGTCAAATATATGGTATGGGTAGGACACTAGACTTTGGATGAGCAGAGCAAGGATGATGTGCCAGGTACAGAAGGTATTAAGCCTGGAAAGTCCCCCAGGTGCCTAGCAATGGACAATTGATTGTCCATTGCTAGGCACCTGGGGCTTTTCACCCTGGTGACCTTCTGTACCAGGCCCATGGTCCTTGCTCTGCTCATGTCTATCTAACTGCTTACCACAGTTCTATTTTTAATTTTTGAGGAACCTCTCTATGTTTACCATAATGGCTGCACCAGATTATGACATTCTTATGCACAAAGGTTCCCCTTGCTCCACATTGTCTTGATTGCATCTTTCTGGGAGCGATTCCAGAGAAAGAAGGGGTGTTACTACGTTGAGGCAACGCTGAAACTGTTGGGTCTTTGCTCCAACTTTGTGTGTGGAGGTCTAGGAGGAGATTGTCTTTCAGGCTGCTTCCTCATGGACCTGGGGACATCCACGTGGAAGTAACCTTGGAAACACAGAGTGGGCCAGGACTTCATTTGCCCGAGTTGTTCTTGTTCTGGAGGGGCATGAATGGGGCCTAGAATTTCCCTGGAGCTCCT
The DNA here is from genome assembly GCF_000147115.1 of Myotis lucifugus. Taxonomy (NCBI): domain Eukaryota; kingdom Metazoa; phylum Chordata; class Mammalia; order Chiroptera; family Vespertilionidae; genus Myotis; species Myotis lucifugus. Next base: position 62,406,163 of record NW_005871048.1, on the reverse strand, counting down.
GGTGATGGAGGTGGGGCCGGACATGCAAAAGGAACTGAGTTTCAGGCCAGTAGGAGAGCAGGAAGTGGACCTTCAGCAGAGGCCAAAGAAGAGCCAACAAGGCTGAGAGCTAAAGGAGGATGTGCTAGACAGAATCCAGCGAGGAGGAACACCTGACCACGTGTTACTAATGATTTATTTTGACCCAGTAAAGGAAGATTAGAGTGTCATACACATGGTCATATTTCCTTAATACAAAAGTTGGAAAACTTGGAAGGGACAAGAATTTGATGGTGGCTGCACTGGTTATTAGAATTACAGATAATCTTGACTTTTTCTGTCTAATATAGTTTGTTGTGAGAAAATGCTCATTTTATAACAAAGAAAAGAATAAATCTATTTAAAAAAATAAGAGACTAAAAAAGAAGCATACCAGACACATTACTTTGCAACTTAACTTTTATTGCTATTATTTTTAAAATTTTTAAATTGATTTCAGAGAGGAAGGGAGAGGGAGAGAGATAGGAACATCCACGATGAGAGAGAGACTCATTGATCGGCTGCCTCCTGCAGCCCCACACTGGGGATAGAGCCCGCAAGCCGGGCATGTGCCCCGACTGGGGATCGAGCCCTGACCTCCTGATTCACAGGTCGATGCTCAATCACTGAGCCATGCCAGCCAGGCCTGCAACTTAACTTTTAGTATTCCAAAGCCACATACTCATATAACTTTACACAAGTAAAATCACACTTTTTTTGTCATTGTTTTCTTTTAAATTTTTCTTCTTTTACCCTCTCCCTTATCACCCACCTTCTACTCTCTCAGGTAAAATGTTAGCAACCTCGTGTGTACACTTTAGCACTTTTTACTATGTGACCATATAGAAATATATTTGAATATGCATATAGACATATATACATCATATGCCTGCATACAAACATTTAGATATATACATATGTAAATACATTGACAAATTTTTTTGTGTGTGATGGGATCATACTATGAACACATTTCTGCATTTTATTTTTTGGACTCCTGGAAAGTCTCCCCAGTCAATTGGCATAAATCCAATTCATTTAAAAATATATACTTTTATTGATTTTAGAGAGAGGAAGGGAGAAGGATTGATAGAAACATCGATTGGCTACCTCCTGCATGCTCCCCCACTGGGGCTCGAGCCTGCAACTTGGGCATGTGCTCTGACCCAGAATTGAACTCTGACCTCCTGGTTCATGGGTCGACACTCAACACTGAGCCACACCGGCTGGGCTCCAATTCACTTTTAACATTTATTTATTTATTTATTTACTTTATTTTTATTTATTTCCAATTTGTTTTTAATGGCTCTGTAATATTCTATGGTGTTGTCATATTATAATTCATGCATCCATCCATGAGATTTTTGAATAATTCTTAATTTTTACTGATGGGGGCTATTTGGCCACTGTCATCTGAAAGCTTATTATATGTCTTAAATTTTAAATAAATTTAACAATGAAGTTTTATTAATAAGATGTTGTTACTACACTGAGATGTTTTTGTTTTGTTTTGTTAATACTCACCGGAGGATATGTTTTCCCCCATTGATTTTTAGAGAGAGTGGAAGGGAGGGGGAGAGACAGAAACATCAGTGTGAGAGAGACACATGGACTGGTTGCCTCCCACATGTGCCTTGAATGAGACCGGGCATCAAGCCCGCAGCTGAGGTATGTGCCCTTGCCGGAACTGAACTCAGGACTCTTCAGGCCAAAGGTCAACACTATCCACTGAGCTAAACCAGCTAGGGTAATACACTGAGATTTTTATCCACTTACTTCTAATGACATTCAAATACGTTATTCTATTTTAGGGCCAAGACAATAATCCCTGGTTAATGTGAGTGATATGAAGTAAAGTTGTAGGACAATAAATGAACAAATATTAGAGAATCTCTATTATGTAAGATACAAACCTCACTTTAATTAGTGGTTTGCCACAGAGCTCTTTAATAGAACATGTGCCAGGATTTCTGTGGAGGAATGAAAATTGGGCCGAAATAACAAAGGTGGTAACTTGTATCTGAATTAATTGTTGGAAAGGAGGCTTGATCATCCGAAAACAATGAAGTTTTTACCGTTTTATTGACATTTCCATTGCAGTTGTTACTGATATTTTGCATTCAAGCGCAGACCACATCTGACTTTTAGAGAGTAGTAAAATCTTATTAGCTTATTGTCAAACTCTCCTGATCTCGCTAGGAATTAGCTTATGCCCCCAAAGATATGAGTTATAGACCGCCCATACCTGACTGAGATAACTTCGTTATATATCTAAGACCAAAGTTTTGAAAGGTTATATACATATAAACCCCCATTTAATTTTTTTAAAAACTTTTTTGAGTTGTGAATCTCATTGTTTGACAATAGAGGAAGATTATACTTTTTATTTTAGTTTGCCAAGAGTTTAAAACCATGCCAGCTAAATGAGATAAAAGCCAATATTGCTTAGCCGAGTTAACTCTGATGACAGTGTTTAAATCACTTCCTATCATTCTAACTATAGGAAGGAGAGGTTGTCAGCCTGTCACTTTTGCTTTAAATATCTACCTGTGGCTTCTCTTACAAACAAGAATTGTGAAACATACTCACCCACTCTCATAAACTTTTCACTATTACAAACAAGCATATAATAAAACTTTAACTCATAAGCTCAAGTTTAAAACTAGGTGTGTGCGCCAAGAGGTTTGCGAACGCTGAACACAAGTCTTCAGTCACACAGACAATGTGTAGTGTATGATGGATTAGGCTGTTTTTTTTAAAAACAAAAATGTTACTTACTTCTTTGCAGGAATAAGAACTAGAATCACCCGAGAAGCTGCCCAATGTTCTCTTTACTGTTTCAGCCACTGGACTCTGGACAAAAGCCAGGGCATCCTCAGCTCACAGTCAAGAGACTTAAAAGGGAAACTGAGGCTTGGGTAAAGCCTGTAGAGAGCAGTGGAGTCCCCTTAGTGCTGACAGGGCTTAATCACCACCCTTGCCTTCTGAATGTTTTTCTAGAATTGCATCTCATCTCCGGGGATGGCAAAGAAGGTGGAACGCAGGCAGCCGTGGTGAGAGATCTGGTGTGAGAGAGCTTCTCCACCTCCCACACATCCTTACCCAGTGTGGGCTGAGTTCCGGACAGCCGGCCTTCCCTAACCTCCAGGCTGACTCACCCTGTGCTTGCGACCTAGTCATATCCCGTCTCTGCATTATGTGCCCCACAGGCAGGGCTGGGTCCCAGCTGGCTCACCGTGCTGGGCAGAGGCCACAGTCCTCTCGGGGCTTTCAGCTGCTAGCATTAGGAGAGACCTTGGGGGCCATCCCTTATCCTCCTTGCTTTGCTGTTGATGACATTGAGGCTCAAGGAGATTCTTCAGTGGTCAAGTCCTAAGTGGGGCCCATTTCCCATTTTCTATGCTCTGGATCTCTGTCCTTTTTACCCCACTGGGCTCACTCCCCTATGGAGCTCTGATTCTCCTGATGGGAGACCCACCCCTTTGGAATTACTCCGGTCAGTTACCTTGGGAGAAGTGGAATCGTGGTCAACATGAGTGCAAAGTGGTCAGTTACCCACCTTGTTACAGAAGATGGCTATAAGTCAGGGTGCTGAGGGTATGGTACTTCTGTCGAGTGAGGTACGATTTCATCTGGGTTGTGAGGCACTGGCCTGGTGAGCTGGTAAGAGCAGGGGCAGGGAACTGGACTGCCACTGTTCCTTCTGGGGCTTTCCCCGTCCAAACCTGCTCCAACACCCAGTCCTCACCAGCAGCTTCACTACCCCGAAATGCTAGTCTGTGCATCTCAGGAACATTTAGGGGTTCTCGTATCTCTGACTACATTCAGCTGTGAGCTTAGTGCCTGAGAGCTGCTCCATGGAGACAAAATATTATTATTGGTACTTTGGGATCATTAAGGCTTCCAGTCATATTAGCTTCTCAACTCCTTTTAGCCTTTCTTGCCTGCAATATTTTCATTACCCAAATGAAGGAAAACAGACTTCTAATTCTGGATAATACTAAATTGTGACAACTTCATCAGGATTTAGGTGGAATTAAATTTCTTCATAGCTAGTTTAAATTCTAAATAGGCTAAAGGACTTTCCTATGCTTTCTCTTTACTTCAAAAAATCGGAAAGTAAGCTACATTCTATCTTCTCCTGTAGCTTTCCAGACAAACAAAAACTGCTCGATGGGAGCCACCAGGTACAGATGGTGAATGGAATAATCTTTTAGAAATAGAGAGCCATTATTGCAAGTATTAACCACTTTGTTTTCGATGAAAGATATAAGCAAGCCTTAGCTAGAGGCAGCATCTGAGTTTCCTTTTCATCATTCTGTAAAAGGAAATGCCAGCTGTGGATGGATTCTTGCCCTTTAAATTCTATTGAAAAATTAGATGTAAGAAGACTGCTTAGCACACATGACATTCTGCCTGCCAATGACATGGAGGCAGATGTCCACTTAACGTGAACACTTTCTCAGACGATCAGTGATCTATGCTATGTACCCTGTCTCTCACTTACAATATACATTAGTCATGTTATTCCATGCATGAAGGCTTGTTACCAATTACATCACAGAAACTCACTCACTTCCCAGGGTCTGTAGATGACAGAGAAAATTTAAACAGAAAAGTGAGCTATTGGGATATTCAAACTACGTTCACTCTACAGGAGCTGAAAAAGGATTAAAGAGAATATTAATAATCAGTGTCTTTGGTTTCTATAAAATTATAACCTATGCATTTTAAAGCAGCCTAATTCATGATTACCCATATTTTTTATAACTCCAGCAGTTCACATCTCTGATTTGCTACAGTGTACTTGTGAGAAAGACTTTTTCATAATACCACATTTTAGTGAAAACAAGATTTGTAAACTTGGGGGTACTGCATAGTTATTGAGAACCCGGGATATAGTATAACAAAATGAATTCAAATCCAGACTCCAGTGACTTACTTTCACTTTGGGCATGACTTAAGCCCACTAAACTTGTTTTCTCACTTATGGAATGAAAAAGTCAGTAGCAGATGCATCAAAGGTTTGTTCCAAGGCTAAAATGTAAAGTGTTTAAGGCAGTGTCTGGTATGCAGTAAGTGACCAGGGCAGAGTAGCTATTTTTATTAGTTTTTATTCATGCTGCCTCTTACATCAAGATTGATTTTAGCAACATCATTCTTCCTTTAGCAAATAAAAACACATTTTTATTTCTCAATTTAGTTTTGTCCCATAAAAAGTTTACAAATCTTGCACAGCTGGTGTGGCTCAGTAGTTGAGTGTCGACCTATGAACCAGGAGGTCACAGTTCGATACCTGGTCAGGGCACATGCCTAGGTTGTGGGATTGATTCCCAGTGTGTGGCAGGCATGAGGCAGCCAATCAATGATTTTTTTTCATCATTGATGTTTCTATCTCTCTATCCCACTCCCTTCCTCTCTGAAATCAATTAAAAATATATTTAGAGAAAGGTTACAAATCTCAAATAAATTTGGGATCATTTTGTATAGCAACTCAAGATAGTATTTTATCTTAATCCTATTAGGACTTAAGAATGTTTCTTGGTCAAATGATCTTGGGAAGTGGTGATATAAGCTATCATTTATCTATATTAGAGGCAGAGACATAAAATAGACTGTTGAATCTCAGAGGGGAAGTAGGGGTGGGTGGTTGGGTGGGAAGATATCAACCAAAGATCTTGTATGCATATATGCATAACCCATGGATACAGACAATAGGTGGTGAAGGCCTGGGGTGGGAAGTGTGTGTGTGTGTGTGTGTGTGTGTGTGTGTGTGTGTGTTAGAAAGGGACAATGGGGAAAAAGGGGGACATATGTAATACTTTCAACAGTAAAGATTTAAAAATAAAAAAAGAGTGAGAAAGAGAGAGATTAAAAAATTACTAGATACAGTAGTAAGAAAATGGAAAAATGACTTTTCTATGCTATTATATACCATGTTTGATTTAAATAGTGTCATATAGTTGGACATTTAAGTTGTTTCTTACTTTTTGCTATTGTAAATAGTGCAGAACATAAATAATATGTAGAAAACAAAATTTTAAAGTTATATTTGTTGAAAATCCTTTCTAAAGACTATGAAATGGACCCAGAAACTTGCCCCATTGAATGATCTCAGCACCCTTATCAAAAAGCAGTTGGCATAGGGAACTCATACAACTTAACAAAAGGAAGATAAATAATCCAATAAAAAATGGGCAAAGAACCTAAATAGACACTTTTATTTTTTTTAATTTTTTAATTTTTTAAAAATATATTTTATTGATTTTTTACAGAGAGGAAGGGAGAGAGATAGAGAGTTAGAAACATCGATGAGAGAGAAACATCGATCAGCTGCCTCCTGCACATCTCCTACTGGGGATGTGCCCACAACCCAGGTACATGCCCTTGACCGGAATCGAACCTGGGACCTTTTAGTCCGAAAGCCACGCTCTGTCCACTGAGCCAAATCGGTTTCGGCCTAAATAGACACTTTTAGAAAGAGGACATACAGAAGGCCAGGAGACACATGAAAACATGCTCAAAGTCACTAATTGTCTGAGAGATGCAAATCAAAACAACAATCAAGTACCATCTCACACCTCTCAGAATGGCTATCATCAACAAATCAACAAACGACAAGTGCTGGCGAGAATTCGGAGAAAAAGGAACCCTCTTGCACCGCTGGTGGGAATGCAGACTGGTACAGCCACTGTGGAAAACAGTATGGCATTTCCTCAAAAAATTAAAAACTTCCATTTGATCCAGTAATCCCACTTTTAGGAATATATCCCAAGAAAACAGAAACACGAATCAGAAAGGATATATGCACCCCTATGTTCATAGAAGCACAATTTATAATAGCTAAGATTTGGAAATAGCCTAAGCGCCCATCAGCAGATGAGTAGGATTAGAAAACTGGTACATATACACAAGGAAATACTACACTGCTGTAAAAAAAGAAGGAATTCTTACAATTTGCAACAGCATGAATGGAACTGGAGAACATTATGCTAAGTGAAATAAGCCAGTCAGAGAAATATAAATATCACATGATCTCTTTCATTTGTGGAATATAATGAACATAAACTGATGAACAAAAATAGAACCAGAGTCATAGAAGCATCGAACAGACTGTCCAACCTATGAGGGAAGGCAGGGGGGAGAGGAGGTAAGAGATCAACTAAAGGACTTGTATGCATGCATATGAGCATAACCAATGAACACAGACAGGGGGTGGTGGTGGTGAGGGCATGTGCTGGGAGGTGGGGATGGCCGGGGAGAGGTCAATGGGGGGAAAAGGAGACTTATGTAATACTTTAAACAATAAAGAATTTAAATAATAATAAGAAAAGGCAGTTGGCCACAGATGCTTAGGTTTATTTCTAGACTATTAGTTCTAGTCCATTGGTCTATATGTCTATCTTCATGCCAGTACTATACTGTTTAGATTACTGTAGCTTTATAGTTAGTTGTGAAATCAGGAAGTGTGAGTCTTTTAAGTTTTTTTCTTTTTCAATATTGTTTTGGCAGTTCAGAGCCACTTGCCCTTCCGATATGGCTTTTGCATTTCTCCAAAAAAGGCTACTAGAATTATTTATTAATTTAAGTTTTTTCTTTTGGCTAATGGAATTTTAATAGGAATTGCAATTAATCTATAGATTGCTTTGAGGTGTATTGTCATCTTAACAATATTAAGTCTCCCTACCCAGGAACACAGGATGTCTTTTCATTTATTTAGGTTTTCTTTCAAAATTAATTGGTTAATTTTATTTCTAGGTTTTATTATTTTGTATACTATTGTAAATAGAGTTGTTTTCTTAGTTTTTTTCCTTGAATTGTTCATTGCTAATATATAAAGATACAGATACTCTTGTGTGTTGGTTTTATATCCTGCAACTTTGCTGGTCATTTTTGGGTAGACTCTTTGAGATTTTCTTTATATGAATACATGCCATCAGCAAATAAATATAGTTTTAATTCTTTCTTTCCAAATTGGATGCCTTTTCTTATTACTTTTCTTGCCAAATTACTCTGGGTAGGACATCCAGTACAAGTTTGAATAATAGTGGTGAAAATGGGAACAAGACAAGAATGCCCATTTTCATCATTTCTAGTCAACATTCTACCAAAAGTAATGGATTTTGCAGAACATTTTTCATTTATTCCATTTCACAAACTAAAGGCAGTGGTTTAATAATGCCCCACCCTTTTTGAGGTTAGGTGTTTTAGCAAATTGCTATCTTGAACATATCTAAGAACACAGAAAAATTGGAATAGTTCTCTTAGAAGGAACAAAGCTGTGTCTTATTGATGAGATTTACTTTCTGGTAAGAACCAATTAACTAAGAATCATTTCTAAAATTAGGGTTACTGATTTAGTCAGGTTGATGTTTTCAATAGACATGTGTATTTTTTCTACTTTATAACATACTAGAGGCCCAGTGCACAAAATTCGTGTGTGGGAGGGGAGGATCTCTCAGCCCAGCCTGCTCCCTCTCCAATCCGGGACCCCTGTGGGATCAGGCCTAAACCGGCAGTCAGACATCCTTCTCGCAATCCAGGACTGCTGGCTCCTAACTGCTCACCTGCCTGCCTGCCTGATTGCCCCTAACCACTCTGCTTGCCTGCCTGCCTGATTGCCCCTAACTGCCCTCCCCTGCTGGCCTGGTCACCCCCAACTGCCTCTGCCTCGGCCCCCACTACCATGGCTTTGTCTGGAAGGACGTTCAGAAGGATATCTGGAAGATGTCTGGTCTAATTAGCATATTACCCTTTTATTAGTATAGATAATGAATTAAAAGCAGTGAGAGAGTTGGGAACTGTCATCAGCTAACACTTAGGGAAATGACAATTGACAACAAGGGAGAATGTGGAAGAAAAACAGAATTAGAAGGAGTTCAGTAACAGGGCAAGTGAAATGCTGATTACTTCAGTGACCATATCAACGCAATCAATAACTTTTATGATGACCTTGAGTTAGCAATGAGAAATCAAGTTATGTTTAATGTAACCCATTCAGTACATTTAAACATGAAATCAAACATAAAGTTAAAAAGTCTTCAGAAAAGAAAGTTTCTATTTCATTAATTTTATACTTACATTGCATATCTTGTTCCTTGCCAATGCCAGAGAAATTAGTCATTATAAGAAATGATAAAACAACCTTTAAAGCAGAGTTCTCTGACATATTTCTTCTACAAGAGCTTTGTGGGGGTGATTTGAGTATAGTTTTACCAATAAATATTTAGACCAATGGACAGATGGTCATTTCCCTAGCAACTAAATCTTAGGAGCCACATAATTTATTGTCCAAATCAGTACACTTCTGAGAAAGAAGGGATGCACTATTAATTTTGCCAGGACAACAGCCATAAACCAGTATTGTCTTGGACAAACTGAGATGGCTGGTCATTCTAACTGAGATCATTAAGACCACGTGAGTGTTTTTCCTCATTATTACCACTGTGTTATCCTGGAAAAAAAATTAGTAGCAAGATAAATTTTTATTCTTCAAAGCTTTAAGTCAGATTTTCTGTGGAGAGGAAAGTGAGGTTATAGTTCATTGTTATAGTGGTAGCCCTTTCCAGTTTTCCTATATTCTTTCCTAGAGTCGCTTGTCCTGGTGATGTGAGGCTACATGAAGGTCAACCCAAATCAATTTGATACTGAGTGTGGCCCAGACAGAGCTGGTGGGTTTAGGTCTATGCAGAGACCAGGGTGAAGGGGACCTGGCTTCAGCTCAGATCTTTTTGGCCATTCTTGTGTCCCCCTCAGACTTCATAGCAAAACAAGGCAGCCTGGGACCATCTCAGTCCCACCGGGGCCCACACAGTGTGGAAAAGACCTGAGATTTGGTCTGGACTAGTCTCCAGGGATTAGCAGGAACTGAGAAAGATAACCCTTCTCATTAGGAATAGTTTTACTCCCCGTCATTTTGTTGATAAGTAATTTCACATCAAAGCAATCACCACCATAAGGAAAGCTATTACAGGAACATACTTAATCATATGAATGTCATTTATGATTCCAAGGGCTAAAAGGTAATGATGGTTAAAAATCTGACATGATTCAGTTTAGGTAAACATGGTAAAAGTTACTTGTCAACTGTAGCAAGACCTTACATTTAATAATCACTCTTCAGTGTAAGATTGCTTGTTCATCCCTCTGATGAAGACATTGAGGATAAGGATGGCTATTGGAACAATGATAAAAGTAATGAGAGTCATCTGTGAGCATCTACGAAGTACTAGGCACAAGTATCAATACAGATCCTACCTGAATCTCAGGGTGGTGGTGAGCATCAAATGTGACGCACGGAAAGTACTTTAAAGATACTGTTCATGGTATAAAGCACTGTGAAAAGAATTAGTAAAAAGACTGTTTCAGTCATACTTGTGACATTTTCCTTGGTTTTATTTTTTTCTTTGTATTTAGATGTGCAAAAGATAGGGAGAAAAAGGATTTTCCCCACTCCTCATTCATCCCACTTCTCAATAGTTTCTATGAAGTTGCCTTTGGCTGGCTAGTCTGTGAGTTTTTTGCAGGTATTAATTTCTTTATAAATAAGTACAGTTCTGAATGCCTTCTACATCCTTAGTGATTATTAAGAATTTATGAGTGTTAAATGAAAAAAAAACAATTTATGAGTGTTTTTTTTTAAAGGATTTCTGAGGTTTTAAATGTTAAGAGAAGCTGTTAGAACAACTGAGGTTTTAAGTAACAGAAATCTCCAACTCAAACTGAATTAAATGTTAGGAAATGTAAGGGACTTTTTCATGTTTCTTGACAAGAATTTCATAGGTAGGTTGGGTCCTGCTGTGTTATCTCAGAGCCCTAGCTCTGCTTTCTGAGTTCTTTGACTTTCCAGGATGACAACAGTAACAACATCTTGTTAATAGCAACACTTGGAAACACATTAGAGTCTCCCATACATTCCTGTAAATTCTATTTACTTTGACTTTCACTGTGGGTTGACCTCATGGCTGCAATTCAGGTATTGAAGTATACAAGGAAGCAAGAAAGGTAAACTTTCCCCAAAGGTTTTTGTTTGTTTGTTTGTTTTGTTTTGTTTTGCCAAGATTTAATTGGATGTCACCTCTAAGCCAATTGCCGGCAAGAGGAATAGGGTCGGGGTCACCATAGCTGGCCATTTGGGGTGGGATGGATTTTGAGGAGTCAACCATCAAAATTACTATACTAAGTGATTGGAAGGATTAAGACATCTGACAGTATGTAACTTTCAGGGAAACTCTTCGAAGTAGACTCTTTCTAAGGCTGCTTCATTGATGGAGATGTCAAAGTCTTGGCCTTTTGCACATACGGTCACTCAGGTAGGCCATGACCAGTACGAAAAAATCGATAGTCTAGTCCCTGTTTTGTTGTCATTGTTTATTATATGTTGTCATTAAATTGTTTTATTCTGAGATTTCTATGTAGTTTCTGGGGAGATATGTGAAGGACGGAATGTACTCTCTCTCTTTTTCTAATTGGAGTATCCATCCCAATGCAAATATATTCATTACAATAATTTTGCATGCAAATTACAAAGTAGGCCTTTTGGGAAATTATTTCTTAGCTTCCAGAAATATATGTGAGATTCTAATATGTTTCTAAGTGTCAGTATTAACAGTACTTTAATAATGTTGGCATCCTGGAAATTCAAAGAACATTGATAATAATAAGGGAGTCCCTGGGAATGGCATCTGGTAGGTTCTTCTTTCTCTTATTTATTAATTCACTCAAAGTACTACATCAAAACTCTTAAAAGTGGGGTGTTCTGGGGTTAGTCTATCTGGATTCAAATGTTGGTGTTTTATCGCTTATCAGCCATGTGACCTTGAACAACTCGAATAGGTTCTCATACCTAAGTATCCACTATGGAAAATTAAGTATAATAATACTACTTGCCTTGTAGGTTTGTTGTGAGGGTTTGATTAGATAATGTATGGATGGTACCTAGCCCAGTGACTGGCATGTAGAAAGCAGATATTAATTAAATTTTGTAATGAATCTTCCTAATTAATGTTAATCACTACTACTATTACTATTACTGCTATCACCACCACAGCTCTTACTATGTACCAATGGGTGTGCTGTTCTGAACAACAGGGGAAAAAAAAGCACAATGTGAGATTAGTGTATTCTGGTGGAGCTGAGGTTGAAGTGAGTAAAGTACTATTGAGTTCATTATTTCTTTGAGGAAATAAGAATGGGAAAGTGAGGTGGAACCAAGGAATGGAAGCCTTATTTCCATGTGCAGATAGACAAAGTACTGTAGTAATATATTTTAAACTACCCACCCATTCTCTGTTTTTCAATTAAACTGAGTCTATAATTCCAAACAAAGACATTGAGATGCAAGAAAATTTCTACTCTTTTTGGATTGGCAGGGGAAAGCCAAGAGGTTATTGGGTATACCTTATAATGACTTTTGCAGAAAAATATGAGCTTCAAGTTCTTGACAAGAGAGAAATGGCACCTCTAAAATTCTGCATCTCTTTCCTGGCAATTTACAGAGTCTATTTTAAATGCTATTCTTGTACCAGCTTGCAGTCAGTGTGGACTGGAATACCATTGCCCATTGTCAAAAGGACAACTACCTAGATAAGGACATCCCTATCTGTTCCTTGAGAAAGAAAACAATTCTGATTTTATGAGAAAGGAATAATGAGCTAGATAGTGTGTGTTGTGATGTAATGGAAAGTGCTTTCCTGGTGAAAGCTTGTTGGAATAAGACAAATCCTCATTTATTTTGTGTCTTCATCTACAAACCCACAAAGACAGTGCTTATAATTAAGGCTGCCCCTGAACGAAGACCCATTTCTATTACTGGATCCTCTGAAGGAAATATTTGAGGACCCGAAACTTCCAATGTCAACTGAGATAATCTTCTGGTACATTCCTGGTCTGGACAACCTACCTAAACTAGTTTCCCTGGATGACTGGAATCTGCTTATCAAATAGCCCTTAGCCTCTGCCTTTTTCTTCTACTGACTTCTGTCCCTCTTCTTACATTTGAATGAACGTTTGATGTTGCGACAAGAACAGCTCATTATGCTTATGACAAAGCACAAAATATGGTCTAGAAAAGTATCTACTGATCACGAAATCATGAACCATGACTAATAGTTATCTAAGTGGAATTAAGGGTAATGGCTCCAAGAAGTCCATAGGAAAAAAGTGCTCAGTGTTTCCTAGCAGTAGCAATGGAACGGCACTTTCCTCTCTCTTTCATAGAACCTTTACCCTAAATCTCAAACTACTTAGCAAGAACCCTTTTATATGCCTTAGAAGAATTCCTTTTGAGAAGCCTTATAAAACTGTGTTCGGAAACATTATGTTATAGAGAAATGAAAAGAAGCTTGAGGTTGACCAAATTAGTCAACAGAGAACATTTTTAAATGCTGCCCACTCAAGTCACTGACGTCATTAGCTCCCCCCACCACCCCTCTTGGGAACAGCAGCTATATTATAGGCTTTTGTGAAAAGATTTTCTGAAAGTTCAATTTCAGAGCATGTTTCTTGCCTCATATTTTTGTTTTTAATATAGTTAGAGCAGGCAGAGATCTCCGATAGAGACTGTTCTTCCATTAGGCATTGGAATTAAAAGAGATACAAGTGGTAGATATTTCTTTCATGGACTGCAGCCATCTCTTGAGGGGAAAATTAATTCCTCCCAGAGCACATTTCGGGTTGAAGGTACAAGGAAGTGAAGTAGCTGGTGTAATATCCTGAAACAGCCACCTGCACGCTGTTTTTCCCAGCACCTCTGTGGAAAGATGAAGAGACTGCAGCAAGCTGGAAAGCCTGCCTCCTATGCTCACAGACCCCCGGGTCTTAAAGGAATGGAATACATTTTCTGTGGAAAACTAACCTATCAAACCAAATCAAATCAGATAATACTTTTATCTTAAGCATTATTTCTGGGTTATCTGGCAGCTCAGCAGGTTAGAAACTGTGACATCAGCTTGGTTCCAAAATAACCTTTGGAATTCATTATCCCTTTCCTATTTCATAAGGATTTGAGCAAATGGGTGCTTTGGTATATTTTTATCCTCTGCTTTAATTCTATTAGGTATCCGAAATAAAAATAAACAACAGCTAAGACAAATAAAGAAACCTGAAGTCTACTAAACAATACAAATCAGAATCTCCATATTTATAAAGCTCTTTCCTCCCAATTTCATGGCCTCAGGGGAATTACATGCACTGTAGATATTCATAGAGGCAGGAACTAAAGAATTACCTCACCTGAAATCCTCAACCTGACAGCTACTTACATCTGTCACGTTAAATATAGTTCCGTTTCTTTACCTTTCTCACCGATGTGACATTTATCAAATCCTCACACAAAAGTGTAGGTTGGAGAGGATGACAAGATTGCATTATTTAATGGACTCCTAAGATCGACTGAAAATAATGAAGGTTAACTTTAGATGTCTTTCTTTTTGTGTAGAGTTCAAAAGAGGGTTTGCCAATCCACATACACACCATTTAGGGGAGTTTACATTCAGGAAAGGGGCTATTATCTGAAGTGATTTGTACTTGGAAATATTGGTTTGAGAGAGGATTATGCTGATGCTCAATTTTTCATGGAAATGACAAGACATCCTATTTAATCAACTCTAAATGATGTATCTGAAAAACATGATGGCTTCAAAACCACATGCATTAATTAGACCCTGTAACCAATGATGCAAAGTTGCATTTAGAGCTACATATTATAATACATTGTTCAAAATTCTCATTTTCACCAGTCCTGCCTTATTTTAGTACATACAACCATGAATCAAAGATATGTCAGGGTCATGGAGCCAAGCAAGACTTTCCTGTGGAAAATTTCACAGGTTATCAAAGCTGCCAGTACTGTTAGCTACACCAGATAACAAAGCATCTCTGTTATTTATGCAAATTGCTTGTCTCTTGATCTCTCATTGCTACTTCCGAAAGTTAAAAAATCCCTTCTACCGAAATGATAGTTGACTTCAAGGTACACAGCCTTGAAAGTGACTCCCTAGCTCCATTGCAGGGCTTTTCTGTCCAACTCGAAGCCCAGTGTTGTATCTCTATAAAAATACAGTTGTCATTAGAACAAGGGTTGTTTTTGTTGTTGTTGTTTATGATTAGCGAATATATAACTTTAGGTTAAGGGATTGTTTTTAAACAATCATAACCACAAATGCATCTACCCTCAGAGAGGGCATTTTATTTGTTCAAATAATAGGCCATTTTTGAATTCCCCTGAGAGAGAGTTCATTTCCTACACAGGGGATGGGTCAGCACACTGCAAGTTCTCTCGCTGGTTGTCTCACACTCTTTGCCTGTGTCACTCACCTGCAGAACCCGGCTTTCTCTGCCACTTTCCGCTGGCCGTTCCTGAGTCTGTGAGCAAGCCAACTCTCCCTTTGGAGCTCTCTAGAATCTACAAACTAAAACTTCCTGGGAACGAAATCAATCTTTTCCTACCACTCAGCCCAAATCAAAGATCCAAGAGAACAATTCTCTTTCATTAACCCAACTCTCTTCCAAACTCAGTTTTTCTGTATCAGATTCCTCCAATGTCACAGGCTTCTTTCCAGCAGCCCAACCTCCCATGGTTTACTTACCTGGCCAAGTGATACAGACTCATGCTTCCGGTTAGATCTCTTCTTGTCTTCTGCAGGAAAACATTAGAGTTTCTCAACCTGTGTTGTTACTTGGTTAGCAGCCGAACTGAAAGTACAGCTACTTTATATAGAATTGCTTTTCTGCTATATATTGAGCTTTGACATTGACATCATCACTAATATATAGAACCAACCTTAAATTATAATAACAATTAAGAGTCTTGGAATGACCCCTCCCCCACCTCCAAGTCCTGTCCTTTTGTATACAAAATTAATGAGATATTTTTTTAAACCGAGAGTTGGAAGGGCTTTCACACAGTTAAGCTGCATAGGGAACTTCCGGTTGTCTTATACTTTTTAAGATTGTCCTGGATTATTATTCCATGAGGTCCATAGTTGTGTCTATTTTTGTGCACCACTGTATTTCTTGTGCTCAGAACAGTATTTGACACATAGCAAGTTCTCAGTCAGCATGCAGTCTGCCCTTTGGCTAGTATGAGAAGTTCAAAGGTGTTGGTAGTGCTGGTTTGAGGACCCGAGCAGGGGAGAGTAGGCATTCTATACCTGGTCCTGAGTACCTGGGAACTTGTAATCATGTTGGCCATATCATGCTCAGAACCATTAAGGTTGGCAGCTGTTTAATGTGTCTATTTAGTGAGAAGTAAACAGGGAAATTTTCATTTCTAGAACATGTTAATTGGATGCAGGTTTTAAATTTTGCTCAGAACCACTTAAAATGCCTCTGATTGGAAATAACATCCTATTCAAACATTTGGGATAACAGAAGTAAAAACTCCCTGTGTATGGCCATCTGACTGGTGGATTAAGAGAATTATGCTGGGCCCGGCTGATGTGGCTCAGTGGTTGAGTGGAAACCTATAAACCAAGAGGTCAGGGTTCAATTCCCGGTCAGGGCACATGCCCGGGTTGTGGGCTTAATCTCCAGTGTAGAGTGTGCAGGAGGCAGCCGATCAATGATTCTCTCTCGTCATTGATGTTTGTATCTCTTTCTCCCTCTCCCTTCCTCTCTGAAATCTATACATATATATATATATATATATATGTAAAAGGCTAAGCGACTGGCCAACTGGCCGACCAGCCGGTAGGTCTGATGCGCACTGACCACCAGGAGGCAGAAGCTCAACGCAAGAGCTGCTAAGCGACAGCAACTTTGCAGAGTGCCCTCTCAATCTCTGGGACCCCTCGGGGGATGTCAGACTGCCAGTTTTGGCTGATCCCCGCAGGCCAGGTCGAGGGACCCCACCTGCCAGAGGGACCCTGCTCACTCCACAGATGCACTACGAGCCCTGGCGCCACCCCTGGTGCGGCCAGCTGAGGAGGGACTGTGGGAGGTTGGCTCCAGGGTGTGTCTGGCCCATCTTGCCCAGTCCTGCCCTGCCAGCCACCTTCTAATTAATTTCTTTTCAATGTGTAAGAATCCGTGCACTGAGCCTCTAATATATATATATATATATATATATGGAGAGAGAGAGAGAGAGAGAGAGAGAGAGAGAGAATTGTCCTGGGTTTTGGCCCCATTTAAGAATTCTATTTGCTACTGTGTACTATTTTATTCACTGATATGTAAAAAACAAAGAACCAGGAGTCATGAGCTTAAATAGTACAATTGCCTGGTTGAGACTCTAGCAGGGGGAATGCAATATTATGTTCTCAAAACACAAGTTCACTGGCTGGGAATGAATGAAGAACGGCTACTTTACAACATGCCCCCGTTCCGTTATGTGTAACAAAGCATTGGCATATGCCATCCACTGGAGGGCACCAGTATGTAGTTCAGCTTTAGAACCATGGTAGCAAGATGGGGCTTTTAATTTTTATTATTTTGTTATTATTTTCAAAATTCACTTTAAGGGATTCACCTGAGTATCCAACAGTGTTTGCACTGGGAAGAGGCTTAGTGACCATCCAATCATATATATCCACAAAGACATTCAGTACTGATAGGTTTCATGAGTTGGCCAGCACTAAACAACTGGTTAGAAACAGAGCTAAACATTAAATTCAGTAGTGCTTTTCCACTATACTGCTACCTACTTCCTTTTCTTATGCTCTCCTCTGATCATTATTTACTAGCCCCTAGCAGGAAGGACTCACTTCTGCAGTGTAATCTGCCCAAGCTGTGCTGGAACAGCCCGGGCGAGGCACATTCTTCCTGTTGAGGGGTTTGGCCCTGGAAGCCTTGTTCTTTTTAATGCCACAATGAGCCTTTGTGGCGGTCCTTCCTCAGGGAACCGGTCAAGACGCTTGCTTCCACTTCTGGGCCATTGTGTGCTTCCTGTGGCAGTGACATCAAGTGAGGAGAAGATTGGGGTTTCAGATTTTAATTCTTTTAGCTTAAGCTTTAACGGGATGTCAATGGGCCAGGAAAACACAGCACGATTTGTCGTATTATGTAGTTTTCTTTAGGGCATTTAGAAAATTGAGTGGAAAGAATAGAATGAGACATAAAGTAACAAGAGGTTATTATAAATGCACAAACAAGTTGTCTAATGTCTTTGCAAGTAATTTAAGCATCTGTGTAGTCTTCTAGCCTTCTTAAGCTCCTAGGGCAATCCCAGGCAAATTCAACCCCTTACGTAGTCCTATACACCTACACATTTTCGAAGAAATAACCTCCACATTTACCATTGTATAAGAACAAACATGTACTTTTACTATTGTATGTTCTTATACAATAAAAATAAATGTTTAATTAAAATATAACAAAAGTAAAGAAAATGATGTGTTGGTTTTCACAATGTGAATACAAATTGTAAGTGCCATCCAAGCCAAGATGTAAAACGTTACTGGCAACTCCGAAGCCCTCCTTAGGACTCTTCTCAGTAAATCCTCTTCTTCCCCAAAAGGTAACAATATTCTGACTTCAATCAGTAATTGTTGGTTTTGCAAGTTTTTGAACTTTATATAAATGAAATGATAGAATACTCTCTGGTGTCTGGTTTCTGTTAGCCAACATTTGTCCTTGAGATTCATTTATGTTGTTAATCTAGTGCAAGCATGTCAAACTTAAAGGCTAACACGGGCCAAATAAACAAGGTTTAAGTTTATGTGAGCTTCAAAACACAAAAGCTTCAATTTTATTTTTCTTTTTAAAATATTTTTATTGATTTCAGAGAGGAAGGGAGAGGGAGAGAGAGATAGAAACATCAATGATGAGAGAGAATCATTGATCGGCTGCCTCCTCCTGTACTTCCCTCCTGGGGATTGAGCCCACAACCCAGGAATGTGCCTTTGACTAGTACCGAACCCGGGACCCTTCAGTCCAGAGGCTGATGCTCTATCCCAGTGGTTGGCAAACTGCGGCTCGGCAAACCGCAGCTCGCAAGCCACATGCAGCTCCTTGGACCCTTGAATGTGGCTCTTCCACAAAATACCGGCTCTTCCACAAAATACTGACTTCTGTGCATGGGCCACGAAGTTTCATTCGCACTGTACGTGTGCGCCCGCACATGGTATTTTGTGGAAGAGCCACACTCAAGGGGCCAAAGAGCCGCATGTGGCTTGCGAGCCGCGGTTTGATGACCATGGCTCTACCCACTGAGCCAAACCAGCTAGGGTTAAAAGCTTTAATTTTCATAGAAATGTAGGCTTATTTCGATAGAGACATGCTGAATACAAAGGGCTGAAATAAATGAGTAATAGTTAGCATAAAATAATAGAACATTTTAATAAAAATTAATATTTTTTCTTAAACATTAACTTACCAGACACTGAGTAACTGCACAAATTAATAAGCATAATGCAAATAAATCTATTTTTCTTGTTCTCTGAAAGTGAAATACTTCCTGTTGCACACACCAAACAAGTCAGTCCAAGACAAATGATGTGGCAGTCGCCTGCTAAAATATTCGCTGCTAGTATTAGTGGAGAGAAATGGTGCACCTGCACGTAAGGCACATAAGGGAAATGAATGCAACACGATTATAGTAATCAGTCATTAGCGAACATTGTAGTTTGTTATTAATAATTATGTATAACAGGATATTGTAAAAATTAAGTTATGAAATTTTTATTAAAACATTTTTTATATACCGTTATATTGGCTGAGCTGCAAAAATATTCATTGTGAGCCACATGCAGTCCACGGGCCTCGAGTTTAACAGGCTTGATCTAGTGGGTTTGTTCAGTCCCATTACCACATACCATTCCATTATATGAACAAAACACTATCCATTTGCAGTTGATGAACTTGTGAGTTTCCGGTTTCTGGCTACTATGCAGAGTGCTGCTATGAGCATTCTTGTTGTACATGTCTTTTGGTACACATGTACTCATTGTCTTTTGGGGAATATACTCGGGAGTAGAATTGCTGGACATGGAGGAAGCATATAGTCAAGGGTACATAGTAGTATTTCATTGTGGTTTTAGTTTGCATTTTCCTGATGACTAATGATAAATGACTTCGCATATGTTAGATGGCCATTTGGATGTGTGGTTTTTTTGTTTTTTTGTTTTTGCTAAGTGCCTATTCAAGTCTATTGCCTATTTTTCTATTGAATGGCCTTGTTGTCTCATTAACTTGTAGGAGTTTTGAAATACATTGAATATGAGTCCTTTATTGGATATCTGAATAGCAACCCCCCCAATCTTTTATATGTCTTTTCACTTTCTTAATATTATCTTTTTGCTGAACTAAAATTCTTACTTTCAAATTTAGTCAATTTAGCCGAAACCGGTTTGGCTCAGTGGATAGAGCGTCGGCCTGCAGACTGAAGGGTCCCGGGTTTGATTCCGGTCGAGGGCATGTACCTGGGTTGCAGGCACATCCCCAGTTGGAGGTGTGCAGGAGGCAGCTGATCGATGTTTCTCTCTCATCGATGTTTCTAACTCTCTATCTCTCTCTCCCTTCCTCTCTGTAAAAAATCAATAAAAATATATTAAAAAAAAATTAGTCAATTTAATCCATCATTTTATATATGGTTATTGATGTTGTGTTTTCTTAAGCATTTTTTTTACCTACCCCAAAGTCATGAAGATACTCTCCTTTTTTTATTCCCTAAAATCTTCATTTTTTTCTATGTATTTTTATAGCTACAGTCCACATGGAATTAATTATGTTTGGTGTGAGGTAGGGATTTAATATTTTTTTCTTTCCATATAGATTTCCAATTTACTCCAGTACAGTTTATCAAAAAGGCCATTCTTTCCTTACTGATGTGCCATTTTTATAAAAAATCGAATTCCCAGATGGCTTTACTGTATTCGGAATTGAGTCCAGTTCTATATTGAAGTCTCTTTTCCCCAATTATAATAATTCCTGAACAAAATCTGTTCTAACCATTTTCTGGCTCTGGTTTTCTCTTATCAGCCTGGAGATAATCTTCATGGGGTTAACATTATGAATACAGTTTCAATTTCTTTATTATAAATATAACTATTCAGATTTTATATTTATTTTATTGTCAGTTTTAGGGTTTTAAAAAAGAAATCTGTCCTTTTTTCTGCATTTTCAAAAAACATTTTTGGAATAAAGTTTGTAAGACCCACTTAAGATCTGTTTACATACTTGTAATTGGGAATGATATGCCTTTTCTCATTCCTTATATTTATATTTTGTAGCATTTTTCTTTTAATCATTCTGGTTAGAAGTTTATTAAATTTGCTGATGTATCTATTGTACATTGTTTTCTGATTTTCTCTCCTTCATGTCTCTTTGAGTTTAATTTGGTCTTCCTTTTCTAACTTCCTAAGATTTCAGCCCTTCTTTTCTAGCATATTTTTAAAGACACAATCCTCTCTAAGCACCGTTTTAGCCACATCCCTCAAAGTTTGATATATCATATTTTCACTACCATTAAACTAAAAGTATTGTCCAGTTGTCATTGTGATTTGTTCTTGGATCCATAGTAGTGATCTTAAATTGGATCCATGGGAAACAGATTCTGAGATGGAGAGTTATATGCAGGAGATTTATTGGAGAGTGCTCTCAAGATCTACACCTGTGCGAGAGAGATGTAAGATTGTTCAGAAGAAGATGACTAACAGACTTAGCAACAGAGATCTTGGCCAATCTCCTGCAGAGCTCTGGACTGCGGAGAACTCCAGGGTTGTCTGATGAAGACAAAGGCTTTTGTAGCTGTGCATCACCAGATGCAGGATGTCCCTAGTGTGGGAGTATAACTTTAGACAAGAGTGGTACTGGCAGGAGTATGGTGTCCCTAGCAGCTGAGAAAATAAATGTGTGTGTCATGAACTGGGAGGATCTGCATATATTTTAACAGCTATTTAAAATCTCAATTTCCAAGCAGTTGGGAATATTCTGGTCATCTTGTTATTGATAGCTGGTCTAATTCTACTGTGATCAGATAACACACTGTAATTTATTTCAATTTCTTATATTTGTTGGGATTTGATTTGTGACCCAGTCTATGGCTCATTTTGGTAAATGCTCCAAGTGCACTAGAAAACAATGTGTATTCTTCTGTTATTGGATGCCATGCTGTCTCTATAGCAATTAGGTCAACCTTATTCATTGTGACATTCATATCTGTTATGTCCTTACTGATCCCCAGTTGTTGAGAGAGTCAGGCGTGTTAAAGTTTTCCACTATATTGTGGACGTCTCTATTTTTTCTTGTAGCTTTAAATTTTTTACTCAATGATGTTAGATACATACACATTTATAGCTGTTATATTTTCTTGGTGGATTAACACTTTTGTTATTATGAAATGTTTTATTTTAACTCTAGTGTTTGTTTCTTACTTTAAATTGTACCATGTCTCCCGAAACCGGTTTGGCTCAGTGGATAGAGCGTCGGCCTGCGGACTGAAAGGTCCCAGGTTCGATTCCGGTCAAGGGCATGTACCTGGGTTACGGGCACATCCCCAGTAGGAGATGTGCAGGAGGCAGCTGATCGATGTTTCTAACTCTCTATCTCTCTCCCTTCCTCTCTGTAAAAAATCAATAAAATATATTAAAAAAAATAAATAAATAGTACCATGTCTGATATTACTACGGTTACATAAGCTTTATTTTGCTGTTTACATGGTACACATTTACCAACCTTTTACCTTGAGCCTTTGTGTCTTTTGATATTTAACATGTGTATCTTTTTTTTTTTAATCCTCAACCAAAAACCAGAGGATATTTTTCCATTGATTTTTAGAGAGAGTGGGACAGAGAGGGAAAGACAGAGAGAAATATCGATGTCAGAGAAACACGTTGATTGGTTGCCTCCTGCACAAGCCCCGACCAAGGCCAGGGCTGGAGAGGAGCCTGCAACTGAGGTACATGCCCTTGAACGTACTTGAATGTGGCCGATGCTCTATCCACTGAGCCAAACTGGCTAGGGCTAACATGTATATCTTGTAAACATCATTAGTTGGGTTTTATTATTTAATGTAGGTTCCTAGTCTTTTATTTTTACGACCATTTATATTTTATATAATTACTAATAGGTAAGTTTTTAATCTATTATTGTATTATTTGTTATGCTTGCTCTATCTTTATGTTCTTTCTTTTTGTTTTTGTTTGTTTGTTTTGTTTCTTTTGGATTAATCAGCTACTTTTTTATTACTCAATATTTCCCTCTACTGTTTTTTCTTTTTAAAAAAAAAGTTCTTACGCTATTTGTTTGGAAGCTATCCTAGAATTAAAACAATTATCCTTGCTCTTTATCCCTCATAAGCTAATGCTGTCCTTAGAACAACTTAACTCGATTTACCCACTCTATTTGTGATTTTTGTCATACTTGTTTAATTCTACACATATTTAAATTTCATTTCCACAAGACAATATTATTACTGTTTTGTACAATCCATATTCATTTAGATTTATGTACGTGTACATTGCCCATTATTCCTATGTATTTTCGTGTTGTAGTCTTCTGCATGGCGCATTGGAGAAAACCACTGCTGAATATTGGACTCATTCTTGGTGTTCTCCTTCCCTTTGGTCCCCTGGCCTTTCAAGGCCACTTTTGTAGCCTCCAATCCCATTCTGGTTTCCTAAACTATAAAACTGCTTAAAGCTCTGCTGCCTCCTCTGCCCCTTAGCAGCTGCCCTCTGCCCGGCTTCTCAGTCTGTGGCTCAGTACCAGGAATTGGCACATACCCTGCAGGTGAAATGGGAAGCAGAAAGTTAGGCTCACCCCTGTAGGTTTGTTTCCCTTCTTTCTTGGATCTGGTGCCCAAATTCTGCCTGGTTGCTTGGGCAGCTCCATACCTCCAGAGACCATCAGCTTGGGGATTTGGTTTCAGGATATGAATTTTAGGGGGACACAGACATTCAGTCTATAGCGTTTGAGGTATTTAAAGTGTCTATATATGGAGAGAAGCAATCGAGAGGCTGCTTTGTCCCAGTGAATCCATTGCCAACTCCGGACCCTCCTTCTGAAGTGGCCTGTGGTGCAGAGAGAGAGCACCTCACTCTACTGGAGCCACCTCTCACCACCCCTGCTGCTCCAGAGGGACACACACCATGCAGGGAGCGACTGCCTGAGTGTCATTTAGGAACCCAGGAGGGCCTTCCAGCCTTAGTGCCTTCTTACTCTCCCCACCCCTGCCTGATATTGATGCCAGAAATCCCTTCAAGAAGGAACGGATTCCACAGCTAGAGAAATCTGTTTAAACTTTTTAAAAGTCTGAGAGCACGGAATAGGAAATAATTAACTTCCATGAGTGACAGATGTCAGATTTTTTTCTTTTTTTTTAAATATATATTTTATTGATTGTTTACAGAGAGGAAGGAAGAGAGATAGAGAGCTAGAAACATCGATGAGAGAGAAGCATCGATCAGCTGCCTCCTGCACACCCCCTACTGGGGATGTGCCTGCAACCAGTACATGCCCTTGACCGGAATCGAACCTGGGACCCTTCAGTCTGCAGGCCGACGCTCTATCCACTGAGCCAAACTGGCTAGGGCAGATTTTTTTCTTAAGAGCAGGACTGAGGTGAAGGGAGAGGCTATGACAGAGGGAAAGAGGCAGGAAAGAGGAGCACAGTCTGCCAACGTTTTGTAAATGTCTCTCTGTGTCTAGGGCACAGGGGCAAGTGGTCCTTCTATTGCCATGAAAACCAGAGGGGCCAGGTGGCTTGATGACCTGTATCTCCTACATGGACCACAGTCCTCAGCAGATGGGTAACTGAGAGGGTGTCAGTCCATTCATTCTCTGATGACCTTTACCCCTGTGCCACTTCCCCCCAGGGAAAGTCAGGGGGCAGGACAAATGACCTCGTTTAGAACTTTGAGGTTTTTCTTTTATTAATATGTCAGGGGTACAGCCTTTCTGAAAAATTGATTAATGCTGAAGCTGGTACGCTTCTGCTTTATAAATGTTCTCTCCTCATCTGTTGTCTGTTTGCCTGTGGTGTTCTATAAATACGTTAATTGGTGCCACTTTTCATTTAACTGTCATTGCTGTCTCCCTTGTTTTTGACAGGCTGATATTAAACTCCCTTATGATGGAACCAAACCAAACCACCCAGTCAGAGGGGCCTATTTTGGCAAAAGAGGAATGTCAGAGGAAGAAAATTTGTAGTCTTTTTGTGGTGTTGAGACTCATCAGTGATAGTTTGCGAGAAAGATTTAGAATACAGATCCTTTCATAGATGTGGATTAAAAAAATAAAAACAGCCCTCAGGAAACTACTGAAATAAGGCAGGTGAGGTAGAATCATAATAGCTGCAATTTAGGAAATGGGATGAAACCAATCTCAACTGCATTTTAACATTCACCAAGTCCCACTTATTTTAGATGACTTTGGTTTTGGTAACGTTTCAGAAACTGTGGGTTTCTTTCTGCCTTGAAGGGCTGCAGCCACTTAACAATGGAAACTGAACCGGTGCAAGCGCCAATTTCAAGTGTCTCTTCAACTTGCTAGAAATTGGGATTAACTAGTTGTATAATAGAGTGTATTCTGAACAACTCCCATCTTTCAAGAACATTTTAAGAACACAGCAGCAAATCATTTTAAAGGTCTGCTACTGTATGCTCCACAGTTTATAAAACCAGTGTTTTGGGGTTTGTCAACTGACTAAAATTTAGGGTATGATGAGGCCTTATATTCCTAGATGAACTTAGATTGCCACCGTCCCAGACCAGTCTACCGGTATATCGGTCAGGATTCTATCAGGTGAACAGAACCAGCGCTATGAGGGCTAGCGAGTCTGGCATTATGAAGGCAGACCATCAGGAAGAACTGTCTGGAAACTCTGGGGCAGAAACTCAATTTTTATGCTTAAGGCCTTGGTAAACTGGGCAAGGTCCACACACACCCTCAAGGGTGGTTTCCTTTCTTTAAAGTTAACTGACTGTAGTGTTAGCCACATCTACAAAATAGACCAGTGTGGGGTTGAATCACTGAGTAATGTAGCCTTGATGTGTTGACACCTAAGACTAAAAGTTGATCATGAAAAACTCACCTCTGGTTTAAAAGGAACGATCTGGGGGTTAGGTGGAGAGTCTCATTTCTATTACAGTAGTGTTCAAACTTTTGATTATGAAAGATCCATTTTACATTGTAACTTACAACACAAATGCACTTGTATATGTGCATACACACTTGCCCACCAAAGTTAAATAGAAGCTCCAGAGACCAGTTCTCCTCCTTGTTCCCTATGATTTATTCTGATATTTTGTATCCTGTCCCATCATATCCTGTCCTATCCCATTCCATCTTATTCTATCCTATCGCATCCCATCTGTATCCAAAATACTAGCCATGATTCGTTAAATTAATTTTATGACACTTTAATCTCTGGTAAAAAAAAATAACAACACTGGATCTACTCCTAGAAAATAAAGTCAGTGGTGGTACATTTTCATGAACATTGACAATGAAAGAAGTTCTTCTGTACTGAGCTGTCAGGCCTACAGACACACTGATTTATGACATGCCCAGCTCTTTCCCCCCCCCCCGCCCACAGTCAGAAGGCTAAAGAGAAGAGTTGAAGGTGTCCTCTTTCAGTAAGATACAGATACAGACAGGGATGAATGCATTTCATTCTTTCATCTTCTTCTTATTTTATTTACCATGCATAGCCTCCAAACATTCCTGAAGTGGATGGGAAAGGGAAAGAAGAAAACCAGTGTCAGCTGAAACTGGATAGTGCACGGAGTGGTGCTGGGAAGAGGGGCTCTTTTTACAGCTCTCATGCCTCCTCCATGTTAGTGGTAAACAGAAGTTACCACCAGACAGAACTTTGGGTAGACTGACTAATTGGTGATCTGGATTAATACCTTGATGTGGCATTAATTCTCTCTCCATGGTCAATTCTGGTAGACATTCCAAAAACCCCTTGAAAGGAAATTAATTGCCTACTTTTCTTTTCCTCTGTCTAAATGGTGCTCCCTTGGGTTTTCAAAAGCAACTTTCAAAGGGGAATGTCATTTGGTCCAGAGTTCTATTTATTTTGGGGTTCCCCGTGTCTGGACTTCTTTATTAAAGGCTGTGAACCTAAGGTTTTAACCACAAAGATTTAGCACCATGTTTTTAAGAAAAAGAAAGTCAAATGGGGGTTAATGCAAGTTAAAAACCTTTGACTCTCCCTGTAGGACTCTGTGCAGACACTTGTTTTGCTACCGTCTCTCGCCCGCTGTGCCAGGTCATTGCAGACCAGCTCGACCAGAGGAAAAACAAGGCAAACTTCACCAATGGTGGCTGTCATAACCGGCAGCCTCCCTTCTTCCCCTCATCAGACAAACCTCTTTTTTTCCCCTTTAAAATTTTGTCTGTATTTGACATTTTGAATCACCCTAGAAGGTGGAATATTGTTTTTATTGAAGCCACCGGGTAAGCGTCTCCTGCCTACTTTGTCTGGAAAAAGTCCCAGACATCCCTTGTCATTTTGCCCCTGCCCTAGGAAAACACTGCCCTTCCCAGCCTCTCTGGGCCATGACTCTGAGTGCTGGGGCTCCATGGCCCCAAGTATGGAGCATACCCAGTGTGGAGACAAAGGCCTTGGCCAGGGTGCCGGAGCACGGTGGATTCCAGCTCATGAGACCTGGTCTAGCTGGGCTGGTAACCTGCCTAGACTTTAAAACTCAGATGAAGTGAAATGCTCAAAGCTCTGCATCTGTTAGTCACTCAGTAAATGAAAATACAGAGATTCCTGGAGGAGGCAGTGGTTGAAGTATTAGAAGCAGGTTTGTCAAAACAAACACCCGTTGTCATCTTTGCTTTGCCTAATGGATAGGTGGGTACCAACACTGGGATATAATTCCTGGGCTGCTTGTCTCTCTTTATATCTCAAAATAGTCACCATCTACTTTCTGGTTCTCCCAAGACTTGGCCCCAACACTTTTCTTTTTCTATACAGTATATCCAGTTCATTCTTTTTAAATACAGATTCTTTTCTTCCTTGTATGCAAACACGTTTAAAATCTTTCCCATTTGGGAAAACAAAACCCTCCTACACCCTCTTCCTCTTCCTCACCAACAGTTACTTCTCCTTCTCTCCAGGTGTAAACTTCGCCAGGTCTGTGTTTGTCAAGCTTTGATGTGCACCAGAATCATCTAGAGAACTTGTTAAAGCACAGATTACTGGGATCCATTCCAAGAGTTTCTGATTCAATAGGTTTGAGGTAGGATCCAAGAGTGTGCATTTCTAACAAGTTCGCAGGTGATGCTGATGGTTGGAGAACCAGCTTGAGACCCAACACTCTAAAGAGTACTCCACATTTGCTAGCTGCACTCATTCTTAATTTCTACCCAAGCTGCTGCATGTAACCTGGCCTCTGCTTCATCACCATCCACATGTCAAATCCAGAGGACACATTGTGTCCTATCTTACTCTAGCCCTCTGTGACATAGGTCACTCAACCTTTTGGCTCCATGACATCACTCTCTCTCAAGTTATCTCCTTCAAGGTCTAGCTCAAAAATTACCTGCTGTGGTAGATATGGCCACAGCAATATTTCTGATCTCACAAGCTCTTCCAGCAATCAAAATATTTCTCCATCAAGTGGTGGACAGGACTTTGTGACCATGTCAATAACTAGAAAGTGGCAAAATTGATGATGCATGATTTCTGGGTCTAGGTCATATGGCTCTCTCATTCTCCCCCCCCCCCTTTTCCTCCCTCCCTCCCTCTCTTTATATTATTATTATTATTTTAAAAAAATATTTTTTTATTGATTTCAGAGAGGAAGTGAGAGAGAGAGAAAGAGATGGAAACATCAATGATGAGAGAGAATCATTGATCAGCTGCCTCCTGCACGCCCCACACTGGGGATCAAGCACGCAACCCAGGCATGCGCTTTGACCAGGAATCAAACCACGACCTCCTGGTTCATAGATTGATGCTCAACCACTGAACCACGCCAGGCAGGCTCTCTCTCCTTTTCTTTAAAATCCAGCCACCATGTTGTGAGGGATCCCAGGTAACATGGAGATGCTACATATAAGTGTTTTAATTAACAGTCTTAGGTAAGGCCCCAGGCAGTAATCAGCATCAATCTTCAGGAAAGTGAGTGGATGAATCTTTAAATGACTCCAGTTCCAAGCCTTCCAACAGCTTCGGCTGACGCTGAGTAGAACAGAGCAAAGTCGTCCCCACTGACTCCTGAGCAAATTGCAGATTCGAGAGCAATGTAAATGTCATCATTGTCTTAAGCTGCTAAGTTGTGGGCAGTCTGTTAAACAATAATAAATAGTGGAAACACCTCCTCTATAAGGTCACCCTTTCGACCTCTTGGTTTTCTCCCTTGCTCAGAGTTAATAGCTCTTCTCTGTGTTCCCTTAGCATTTTATTTATTTTTCTAGCACTTAACAGTTTGTTAAAGTTTGTGAAATTCTTGAGGGCAAAGCTTCAAAGCTATTATTTTTTGTATTACTTTTAGCACCTAATACATACCTGGCATAGTGCAGGTACTGAGCAAATGTTTATTAAATGATGGTCAAGTTTATGTTAACTTAATTGTCAGAGCTATTATGTCACTTATAGAAATTTCCACCGTATATTAACTTCTGGTGTAAAATGGTATTCGGAGGACAAGCAAATCACATGAGACTCAAGGATGGTGGTGACCATCCCAGAATTTATAATGTGAGTGGATGGGAAAAACCAAAGGAATGACAAGAATGCCTAGCAGTCTTATGCAATATTCACTGGTCTTTCTGGTACTCTATGAAGCAATTTATCTTGTGACCATTGCTGTCAGGTGGTCTAAGCATCATGGGGCCTTGATTACCCTTATCAGAATATCCTTTGTAGTAAGAGTTCTTTTTATTTTTTAAAAATATATTTTTATTGATTTCAGAGAGGAAGAGAGAAGGAGAAAGAGATAAAAACATCAATGATGAGAGAGAATAACTGATCGGCTGCCTCTTGCACACCCCACTCTGGGGATCGAGCCTGCAACTCAGGCATGTGCCCTGACTGGGAATCAAACCGTGACCTCCTGGTTCATAGGTCGATGCTCAACCACTGAGTCATGCTGGCTGGGCTGCAGCAAGAGTTCTTAACGTTTTTGGATGCCTGCAATGACTTTCAATGATGCTCTCTTTAACTCGACCACAGAAGTGTTCCACAAGATGTTCTGAAATGTTGAGAAAGCACAGCTCTCATAAGCACATACCTGTTTTCCACAGTCGGGCATTATCAACTGTGCTACAAGGAAACACATGTGCATTTCAGAAGCTTCAAGGTCACTTATTTCTCATAATTAGACAGAGCACTGAAAGTCTAGAGATCTGAGTTTTCATCCTTGCTCTGCAATTGGCTGGGAGTGTGGTCCTGGGAAAATTACCACCCTCCCCTTTTTTTTTCTTTAGGTTTCCATTTTTTCATTTATGAAATGAGGACTGATGGTCGCTGGGGGCCTGTCCAAGCCTAGCAC
Organism: Myotis lucifugus; assembly: GCF_000147115.1. Classification (NCBI taxonomy): domain Eukaryota; kingdom Metazoa; phylum Chordata; class Mammalia; order Chiroptera; family Vespertilionidae; genus Myotis; species Myotis lucifugus. The sequence goes on along the minus strand of NW_005871048.1, from coordinate 62,375,759 downwards.
TATCAATCAAGAGCAACATGATAAGGCAACATTTATATAGCTCTACCGATGGAAACTTAAAACTTCCTTACCCACATGGGAAATTGAGGGTGTGGGGAGCATTAGGGTTTTGAAATGATGAATACCTTCTCAATGGCTGGCAAGACTAGCCTGTTCGCCAGCTCTTATTTTTGTAGCTGGCAGGGTCCATTTTGACCACTAAGAAATGGTTAGAGAGCGGCTCTGCTCTGAAGAGGAAGTCCCAGCAATGCTACTGGGGCAAGGCTTTGAGATTGTCTAACTGTGGGCATTCACTGAGCTGTGCGATTAGAAAAGTAAAACTCCTTTAGAGCTAAGTTTGTTTTAGGTTTGTCTTTAAGAGGTACTAAGAAATGGTTAAAAAATCACCCCAAGGTTGCATTTTGAGACAATAAAGAATACCCAGCAATGTGATATAGATAATAAGTGGAAAGCAGGAATACCTTGTTTTCCTGGTATGCTCTTTCAAGGTATTGTAGAGTAAAACAGAATGGGACTTGTCTATTTATAACATGTTTCAATGCTTGCTGGACTGTCAATAAGACATTACATTGCCACCATCACTTTTTCTCACCTTAGCCAGGAGATTTTTCTTATTTGGCATTTTTAATGTTTTACCCATTATGGAAGTTGTTTTGTTTTTTTTTAACACTTGCATTTTGCAATTACCGATAAAGAGAAATGAAATGACACTTTAAAAAAGCCATATAACAAGAATATCTCAATAGGACAGTAAATAATTCTAAATAATTACACACCTGGCAGGTTGTGTGACATATATTTAATGGTTTTGTGACATTAGATCATTTTAGGTTGCATTTTATTCCTTCAAAATCAGGTCATCTTTGCCCCATTTCTATTTCCTCATTGCTCCTCTGCTCATATATGTTTAATGAACGTTGTGTGTGTTTCAGCACAAAGATTATGAAACAGTCAGGCTCCAAGAACAACACTGAAATGATGTTTTCCAGGCCACAGAATGCCTACCTCGTATTTCGAGAGCACGGCAAGCACAATGAGCTCTTTTGTGCTGGGAATCAGGGCCAGACTGATTCTGCAACTTTTTCTTATTTTATGATCTTGTTAACATTGACCTCTATCTATCTGTGGGTTTTTTTTTTGACAAAAATAAAATTCTTAACTGGGCTCATTTTCATGACTGGCTATAAAATTTTTATTTTCAACCCTTCCTGTTAACAGAGGGCTGTTAACAGCTCTTCCTCTCTTCTATACTTGGATGAATTGAATAAAAACAACAAAGGTAGCTACTAGAAATATCGGATTAACTAAAAAAAGTATTGAGTCTAGTCTCTTTTTTTGTTTGCTTTGTTTTGTTTTCTTGCTGCAAAAAGCTTTATTGTTTCATTTGGTCCAATGCATGGGAGAGGGCTCCAGGGTGGTTAGAAGAATGGCTACTGGTTTGGGGAGAGGCTCAGGTAAAAGCCAGACACCAGGGGATGCTGAGGGGCCCCTCAAAGGGCTCTGGGCTCCAAAGGCTCCTGGCTGTGCTTGAGGGTGAGCCTTTCTAAGAGATCCTCGCTCAGCCCAACCCTGGGGCCAGCAGCCTGCGGAGGTGAATCAGGTGTCGCCCATCTTCTTGATGAGTTTCACCTCCTCACCCCGGAGGTGGTTCTGCAGGAAGTCACCGAGATGAGGGCCTGCAGGGGTAGACCCCACGGCCTGCATCTCCAAGAAGACCTGGTTCAGGTTCCTCTCCAAGGCCAGGGCAGCTTCCCCGGTGTCCTGAGTTTTGCCCACTCATCCTGGGAAGGCTTTAGCACGTCCTGGAAGAGAATGTCGCCACCATGCTGGTTTTGCATCTTTAAGAGATTCCCAGCAACCTTGGCTTCTTTTTCACCAGCTCTCGGAAGAGGTGGCCAATGTCCTCTAGAGCCACACGGTCAGGTCAAAATAGAAGCCAGAGAGAGGTAGGTGTGGGGCCCGCAGACGCAGGTTGGCCAGGCGGTTGACAGCAGCCTCCACCTGGGTGGAATAATTCTGATGAATTTGGGAGCTCATGGTTGTTTGGCAATAAGGAGTTAAGGTAGAAAAAAAACAACTGGTGTGTTGGCTGGCCCCGGAGGTGGGTCTGAAGGTGGTGACTGGATAAGACGCAGGAGAGTGGTCCGAGGCTGGAAGAAGGGGCACCCCTGGGTCTGTTTTGTCCAAACACTGTTGAAGCAAGAGACAGATCCGGGACCATTGAAGGCACTTCTGAGTCTAGTCTTAAATTGTGTAAGATTCTCAAATATCTCTCAGATTTGATCCTTAACTTAATTTTTTTAAATGCTGCATTTTTCTAAAACACTTCCCACTCTTTCTTGCACCCCTCCATCATTACTCTGGGAATTCTTTTACAATGGAGACCTTGTCATGGTAGAATGGTCACTGTATTCATTTTGGATATGAGTTATTTGGGGGACAATGGCAGATTAATTGAACAGGCAGGAGTGTCTGGGGCAATCTCTATTATTTTGAACTATTTATTTAAAGTAGAATTGTTATTGCTATTTTAAAACATGTAGATAATTTTGTTGATTAAATTTGCCTGTTAAACAGAACCACTTTGATAAACATTCCAAGAAGATACAGTAATGCAATCCTTCTTTTAGTACTGTAATATTTCATTTGAGTGGGTTTTTTAATTAATAAAGATCAATTTAGTCCCCAGAGATACATAGGCAATTCCCATTGATTTGTATGCAATTCTTGTGTATTTTAAGAGTGATGAAAGGCTTAATGTGTGTGTGTGTTTTTAAAGAAGAGTGCATGCTTGGACTGGCAGTTTTATACTGGAGAGAGATGGTATACATCAGATGAAATTGGTCATGGAAGTCCATGATGCCTCCTGGATGACCTAATATTCCTGAGTGTTTGGCTTCTGTTTCCAGGATGAATAATGTTTGCCAATGATTTTCTATCACATGCACTCTGGTTTCCCTGTATCCCAGACAGTGACACAGTCTACCGCTGTGAAACTTTTAATGAGTTATTATATGTAGATGCTTAGAATCCTGTCTAGATTCAAATGTTAGAAATAATTATTACTAATCATTCCAAGACCAGCTTAAACAACTCACCAACCAGGTGTGATGAAAATGGAAAGTATGGATTAAATTAGTGTCAGAAGGAGGAAAGGTATATCAGTTAGCATTTGCTGTGTAACACAGAAATCCAAAATTTAGTGCTTTAAAAATAACACTCTTTATTTAGCTCATGATTTTATGGGTCATCAAGTTAGACCAGGGGTCCTCAAACTTTTTAAACAAGGGGCCAGTTCACTGTCCCTCAGACCGTTGGAGGGCTGGACTATAGTTTAAAAAAAAAACTATGAACAAATTCCTATGCACACTGCACATATCTTATTTTGAAGTAAAAAAACAAAACAGGAACAAATACAATATTTGTATTTGCATGTGGCCCGCTGGCCGTAGTTTGAGGACCCCTGAGTTAGACTATGCTCAGCCTGGCAGTTTTTCTGCTTTTGGCTCTGTTCTCAAGCATCTGTGACCAACTGCTAGGTCATCTGGTACCTGGCTAGTCTAGGCCAAGCTCAGCTGGGACAGTTTATCTTTGCTCCATAGCCAGTGTCATGGTGAAGACAGGGGAGCAAGTAATAAGCAAAGTCAGGAAGACCAGCCAGATTGGCCAAAGAAAGCTGCAAGTTAACCCAGATGCACTGGGTTAGAAATAAACTCTACATATTGATAGGAAGAGGTGGAAGATCACATTAAAGAGGGTGTGGATAGAGAAGAATGAAATACTTGGCCATTTTTATAATCCACCACACTGGGTGAGATGGCTGATGTGAGAGCTGAAGCAGAGCAGGCATTAGAAGACTGGATGTGTTTGTGTGTGTTTGCATATGCAAGGACCACATTTTGGGGGGCGGAACTGTGTCTGGTATAAAGGAGGGGAGAATAAAAAATAACTCCAAAGTCATGATTGCAGATGAGTTAGAATATAGTGGCATGATATAGATAAATAGGAAATATAGTGGGAGAAACACTCACCTTTGAGAGTATAGAGCTTGAAGTGGGATCTTTAGGAGAAAGTAAGGAGCCCAGAAACTAAAAAAACAAACCAAAACTACATACTTGGGGTGGGAATAGATGTAAACAACAACAAAAACCTGTTGTTTTCCCCAGCAAGCATCTACTCTTCTCTGGTGACGGCAATGATGTGATTTCCTTTAGGGGATCCCCTTCCAACTCTTAGTTCATATGACTTGGATGAAGCTAACCCTGGCCACTTGCCACCCAGGCCTGGCCAATCAGCACATTCCATCCCTCTGGTCACAATGACTGGGTTAGAAATTAGGTCCAATAAAACTAAATTCCAGCACTTTTGTTGGAACTATTGGAGTGTTCCCTGAGCTGGGAGGCCATTGAGCTGCTGGAGGCCATCTTACCAGTGGAATCAGCCTAGGAGCAGAGCCAACAGACACAAAAGTGTGTATGTGTGTGCCAGCAGACACAAAAGTGTGTGTGTGTGTGTGTGTGTGTGTGTGTGAAAGAGAGAGAGAGGAAATACAACAATTTAGACCTCTAATCCAGATGTACCTACAGCCATACATATCTCTGAGCTTTTTGGTTTCTGAAGCCAATAAATTTCCTTTTTACTTGAACTAGTTTGAATTGGGTTTCTGTCATATGTTAGTATTATGAAAAGAGAAAAGAATATAAACTTAGAAAACAATTACATTTATAGGGCTGATGAAAAATTAAAGAGCAAGTAATAAAAGCCTATGGAGATAAGAAATCCATGAAGGGGGAGGCTAACAGAAAGGAGAGGCAGATAACAGTGTTGATGTCGTCATGGGTCTAGGAGTAAGGGCTCTACACAGAAGCTTTGACTTAGGGCCCAGGAAAGACTGAGAGGGAGTGCTCTTGGCAGCAGAGGGGAGGAGTGGAAGGTGCACAGCCAGGAGTGAAGGAAAGAGTGGGCGAGTTGCTTTTTCCATAAAAGGGACTCCTAGTCACTTGGGCTTGAAACCTTGGAAGCAACTCTCCTGCCTCCCCCTGCCACAACCCACGCATCTAAACAGTCACCTTGTCCTGTAAATTCTCCCCCCACAATTACTCTTGGACTCATACCTTCCTTCACATTCTCTCTGCCAACAACTTGGTCCAGGTGCCCAGTAGTCCTTTCCTGGCATCTGTGAAGGCCCCCTGGCCGCTGCTGTGCCTACAGCCTTTCACTTCTGTCATCTCTTTTTTATTCTGCTGCCAGATTATTTGTTCTAAAGCTCAGTTCTGATTGTGAAATAGCCACACACAGTGAGGGAGCCTGGGACTAGGAACCCAGAGCCAGCTCTAACTTGTTGTAGAATCTCGGGAAAGACTTGCAACTCTCTAGGTGCAGGGTTCTAATCTCTAGGTGAGGGGTTGGACCAGATGCTCTGAATTCATTGCCTCTTCACTGTCTGTAAAAAAATTCTAGCCCTAATCTAATTCTTCCAACCTTAACTCCTTTAACAAACGTATATCTTGGCCAAAATGAAATACTTTTTGTGCCTGAATGCCTCCTTGACTCCAACATGTACATTCCTACCTCTGTTAATTCCACCTGGAATCTTTTGTTTTTCTATATGGAAACCCCATTTATCCTCCAAGGCTAAGTTCAAATGCTGCCTGTGATGCTTTCTGAACTCGCAGCTGAGACTTGTCTTACTTCATCTTCTCTGTCAGGATGCTTTCTATGTTGTATTGTTTGAGAATATGTGTTGCTTCCTGACAAATTATCAACAACTTGAACATCTAATCTCAGTCATATTCTTTATTGTAGCCATCAAGGCATTTGAAACAATAGTTAATCATCTGTAAATGGTTGAATGAATGAAAATACATACTTTATTACTGTGTGGTGAACTCTTCCATCTTGCAAACCTGTTCAGAGCAGTCTGATGTTGTAGATCTGCTGAATAGGATTCCATAATAATTTAAAAAGGGCCTTACAACTCCTTGGTAGGTACCACTGGAGCAAGTGCTGACCTCATTCCAACCCAGGCCAGGCATGAGTTGTAGTGTGAGTGCCGGGTGAAAGTCTCACCCAGCCCCATCTATAGCTCCATAGTAAGGCCAGTCTAGCCGACCTTGTTCTCACTGTTTGCAAGATAAGGATGAGCATATTCTGGGCAGAACAGAGTGGTCTCCCCATGGTTTAGCTCCTAACAGTGGAGAGGAGTGTGGACAGGCGCTAGTCCAAAAGAATAGAGCAAAAATGGAGAGAAGGGAAAAAGGTCTAGAAGAAAATTGTGGGTAAAGAATGGGGACGATGGAGATGACAATTATCCCCATAATTTCTTTTTATAGCAAGATTATCAAGTCCAGATCTGTAAACTTGTTGACGTGTTGTGGTGAGACTGAGTATTGACAAAGCCAGTGCCCTAGCCAGTAGCTAGAATTATGTGGCTCTCTCCTACCTTACGCATGAACCTTGAGACCTTCCTCCGGAATGCTGGTTTTTTACAGGGCTGAGGGGAAACAGGCAGCTGCACTTGGGTGAACCTTTGCTGTCTCCTTATTGGCTTCCCCTGTCCACCCACAGCAACTTAAATCATTAAAATCCTGTATAATTAAAATTTCGTCCAAGTTATACCAGTTATGTTTGCTGGCCACAGTGGAGTATATAAATATCTTAGAAAGGAATAAAGACAGGGGCTGCTTCCTGCCGTGGTTTGCCCCTTACACAGGAAGCTGTCTGCTGCTGTGTGTGCTATCAACAGCCCCATGTAGGCTGAACTCGCTGCTCCCACCAACCCTGCTTTGACTGGACCTTTGTTTTGTAGGTTTATTTACGTGGCTCGGGTCTAAGAGTGACACATTGTTGGTGGGGTTGGAAGTCTTTGCTGGGCTCATTATAGGACTTGGATCTCTCTTTCTCTCTCTCTGTTTTTTTTCCCCCCCTCTATCCTTTCATGTTGACTCTCTCCTTTCCTCTCCTCTCCTCTCCTCTCTTCCCTTTTTCTTCCCTTCATTTCTCCCCCTTTTCTTTCTCTCTCCATTTAAAATTTGATCTCTTACTTTTGATTATGTAAATAAATGCTTTATTTTCTCATTTAAGTGGAAAATAAGAGTGCATCTCCCTTCCTACCTGTCCTCTATGCCAACATCAAATTAATTTTTCTGAAACACAATTTGTATTACTATTTCATTGCTCAAAATCCCACAGTGATTTTGCATTACTCACACAATGATGTTAAGAAGAGTCTTCTGTATGTTCATTCACTGAACAACTGATTTTGAGCACATGTCACATGCCAGACACTGGCAGGAGCTCTCTTGTCATAGACTCTCCAGCAGCTCCAGAGGGTTGAGAAGGGATTAGCCTGAAGATTGGTCCCTAGTGTGGGCTTCTGGAGCCTTGTGATCGTGCCCTCCTTGTGTTGTGGGCTATGTGTATCTCTAAGTCATGTAATACTTTGCTTGGTGTGGGATATGGGATATCATTGAATTGGTGGTGGCTTTGCTGTGGCCTCACCTCAACTGAGATGTTTGAGATCATCATGTGTCTTTGGGTTCCCACATGTAGCAGACCTTGAGACAAGGATTTGAGCGCAAGTATCTGAGTGATGGTCCCAGGTGCGTGGGACAGGCAGGGAACAAAGCCACTGGAGTCCACTTCCTCTGGGAAACTCTGGGAGTATGCCTCGGAGTTATGCCAGTTAAGGCTCCAGGAAATTGGGCGGTATCTGTCATATGTCCCCAGAAGTCATTGGTTGAGCGTCATTCCAGAGGCCTGAACTTGCTTGTACCTGCTTCTCTGCATGTCCTGGGGTCAGATAGAAGGCCTCAGAGTCACCGGCACTGCACTAGGCAGCCTTCCACATGTAGAGGTGGGGTCTGTGGGGATATGACAGAGGACTGACCAATTCACTCTAGCAGGGAAGACCCCTGTTTTGTGCTTTTAGAGTACCTCAAACAGCTGATTCTCATTAGTTGTGGTAATTATGTTCTATGAAGTCACTATGAACAACAAATTAGTGAATGCTGCCTCAGTGCTCTCAGAGGAAATCCAGGGTTAGGGGCCTGTGAGCCACGAGTCAACACATTAATACATAACCTTGTTTTATGTGTTTCTGTTGAAAGACAGCTTATTTAATATATATTGTTAATTAATATTGGACTCAAGGCCAACAGCATTATCACTCATGCCTGAGGAAGCTTGCCTAACACTTGTATGTTCCTCATAAAGCACATCACAACCTTCCTGCCCTTAGGAACACTAGAAAGCACTTCAGCGCTATGTTTATATTCAGGGCCATAAACAATAAAATCACAACAAAAAGCACAAAGATGTGAAAAATGTGGCACAAAGAAGTCAGTGCCTAAATTAGATGACTAGTCACAGGATTGTTTAGCTGAATATATTTTGGGTCACCTTTTAAATGTGTCCTACATGGAGGAAGGGGCTTAGAAATATAAACTGGTGTGGAAATAAGAAAGGAAAGCAAGAGATATTAATTTGCAAAATAAGGTAATAAGACATAAAATTTGCATCTGTGTGATTATATTTATATATAAAAATAAAAATGTTTATACATAAATATATATATTAGACATACATATATTAAATGTAAGCTGATTAAGCCAATTAAGGCTGAATGCTATATTTGTTGGAAGCAATGGAAAATATTTGGCAAAGGGAACTAGGTTTTGTGGCTGCCCTTAGCCATCTCAAAATGGCATATGGTTGGGTGAAGTTGGATAGAAAATTAGAGAAATGAAAGTACTAAAAATGTTTCTATTTTCTTTTGAAGAATTTTTGGTTGCTTTTGTCTACTGTCTCTGTGGGTTTAATTATGGCCAGTGCTTGGTTATGGCATGAAAAAATGAAGAATTACTATGGCCCGGCCATCATGGCTCATGGTTGAGTGTCAACCTATGAACAAGGAGGTCACAGTTCAATTCCTGGTCAGGGCACATGCCTAGGTTGTGGGCTCAATCCCCAGTGGGGGCGTGCAGGAGGCAGCCAATCAATAACTCTCTGTCATCATTGATGTTTCTATCTCTCTCTCCCTCTCCCTTCCTCTCTGAAATCAATAAAAATATATTAAAAAGAATTACTTATGGTTAAATTTTGAATATAATACGATAATGTGTGATGATAAACATCACTTGTGAGTTTCTGTTCATAAAATCTCACTAAGATATAATCTCTCACAATATTTCAAAGTGAATGCATTAATTCATTCACTTATCATTCATTGATTATATATAAAATGCTCACTCTGTGCCAGGTGGACTTCTGGGTATTGGGGATACAGTCATTAACTAAATCTGTAACAATTCTTGCCTGTGTGGAGCTTACACAGGAGTGGGGAGAGACAGATACTGAATAATTACATACTTAGCACAAGATTCAGATGCTGGCAAGAGCAATGGAGAAACGCAGAGGAGGGAAGAGAGATGGGGCTCGGGTCTAAGGGTGACACATTGTTGGTGGGGGTGGAAGTCTTCCCTTCATGACCGCATAGAACTCCTTTTATGCACTGCTTCACTGTCCTCCCTTTCACTGCAGACACTGCTGCCAACACCAGTCCTGCAGACTTTGGCCAGCTCTGCACAGAACCTGATGGTGAGCCTGGGACACTGTTTTGGGACTACATCTATACTCAGACATACACCACTCCAAAGTGCAGGCAGTTAGTACCCAGAGAGGCAGGAGGGGTCAATAAATACTTCTTGTTATTGTTCCCCAGAGAGATGGTTCTGATACACATTTCCTAAGGTCTCTCTGGAGATGCCTGGAAGGAATAGTCATCACATGGAGACAGCCAGCTAGATTGCACATCCTTAATGGCCCTTCCTTCATTGCCTCTTTCATTTGGCTGGTCCTGCCCTTCTGCTCCCTAGGATCATATTTTCAAATAACTCCCTGCATGCAAGCCTTTGCTCAGGCTCTGCTTTGGGGACCCCAGGCCAAGATGGAGAGGCTGTGGTTAGGATGGTCTTGTAAATATAAATGGAGCTTCCAGGGAAGGTATCACAGAGAAGGTGCATTTGAGCAAAGACCTAAAGAAGAGAGGAAGCAGTCATGCAGGTAATTAGGAGGGGAGAATTCCAGGTAGAGGAGACAATGGCAAGGGCAAAGGCCCTACAGTGTGGTTGGAGTGGAAAGTGTGAGAAGGGGTAAAAGGAAATGCAGATAGAGAGATGAGGGAGACCCACATCCCATTCCATGGGGCCACTGTTAGGGCCCGGTTTTGTTCCAAGTGAGATAGTCAATTTATTCTCAAAAATTCTGTATGCTTTGCCCATCTTATGTTTTACTTTCTTACTTTATAGTTACCCGATGCACTCAGATCCCAGTTTTATGGGCACATAAGTTACACACACACACACACACACACACACACACACACACACACACACACATTAGTGGCCCGGTGCACGAAATTCGTGCACATTAAAAGGGAATTAATTAGAGGAAATATTTTAATATTGCTATTTACATCCCCCCAGCCAAGCCCTGGGCTGGGAGGCAGCCTCACATCCCAGACCGACACAAGTCCCCATCCACCGACACTGCAAGTCCCTGTCTACCCGCACCTGCCTTGCATGCAGCCTCCTGCTGTTCGGTTGTATGGTGTCATGCCGTGATGACCATTTGCATATTAGCCTTTTATTATTATCATGATATCTAGCCCAACTTTTTGATTATGATGTGTGATAAATTCCTGGGAATGTAATCATCCAGCCCAGGAGCCTGAATATTTGCTACATCCTGTCAAACTGTCTCCAGAAATGCTGTCCCCTATACTCTGGAGCAGTGCTATCAGGTTTCTGTTTCATCACACCCTCTCCAGTACTGAATATTGTGATTTTTAAAAATATATATATTTTATTGATTTTTTACAGAGAGGAAGAGAGAGGGATAGAGAGTTAGAAACATCGATGAGAGAGAAACATCGATCAGCTGCCTCCTGCACACTTCCTACTGGGTATGTGCCCGCAACCAAGGTACATGCCCTTGACTGGAATCAAACCTGGGACCCTTCAGTCTGCAGGCCGATGCTCTATCCACTGAGCCAAACCGGTTAGGGCAATATTGTGATTTTTTAAACATTCCAGGAATCTTTCCTTTGCAATTACTTGATTACCTTTGAAGTTAACTTTTCTCATGTATATTAGTTACTTTATTTCTTTTTTAGTTCAAGGTCTCTGCTCGGACATATTCTTCTTTGATTAATCCTATTTTGTTTGAGTTCACAGGAAGCAATAGCAGCTTCCATGGAGGAAGGTGGGGGCTAGAAGAGGGAGAGTGGTGCTGGACTTGATGTGGTTGGCAATGGCTCCTGTTAAAGGTTAGATCAGAGGTGAGGGGGTTAAGGAAGGTGTTAGGTTCTGATACTGAAATGTTAGGGTGAGGGCGCGCAGTCAAAGGTCACCATTTGGGAGGTTGGGCCCCTGGGGTCTGGTGGGGAAGATGAGGGTCAGACTCGGGTTTGGTGAGGGATGCAGGAGGGGAGCGGTCTAGCTGGGAAGGCCCGTGGGTCTGGGCGGCTCCCTGGATTCAGGAGCTCAGAACTCGCTGCCAGCGCTGGGGCCATCGCACTGTCCAGGCCCCATGACAGTCAGACCGACCTGCAGCTTCAGCTCTGGCCATGCTGCAAGGGCTGCAGAGTGTCACGTGGCCCCCAAGCCTGTACCTCCTTGCCTCTGAGCTGGGCGCGCACCCCTCTTCAGGGAAACCGCCTGAGCGGCCCCTCTAGGTGATGTCACCTGGTGATGCCATCAGCGGGCACCCACACCACACAGCCTGATGCTGCCCAGGCTAGGGAAGACTTTATGGGAGGAGGTCCTCTGTCCCCTAACCCCAGCACTGTGGGCCCGGAGCCCTCATCCCTGTGCATGTGGTTGTCTGTAACTGGCACCCAGAGGCCAGGGTGGGAGCAGGGGGTTCTCACGGCGTTGGAAACCGCTCGTATCAAGGGTCCCATGGTCTCAGTGTCGCCATGTGACTGCATGGCCTCGGTGTTATGCCACTACTTTCTGATGCTAGTTTTGCACCTTAAACTCTCAAATTAACCACAAAGACATCTTTCCTCTTCACCCTCCCAGGACTCACAGTTCCGTTGCATATGCTCCTTTCAAAGGGCAGTTTCTAGTTCTTGGCCATGTGGGGTGTTGCTGACTTTTCATTCTATGTTTGCATGTGGGGCATCCTGAATTCTGTGAGGATGGTGACTCTGTCTGTTCTACAGCAAGCCTGTGAGTGAATAAATATGATCCCCATTTTACATCTACTCTCAGACTGTAGTAACATTTCCCTAAGTGGGACTGGATCTGATAAACCAATTCCCACACTCCACTACACTGAATAAGAATGAGGATCCGAGCTCACATTTCACATGAGGAGCCAATGAGGCAGCCTTAGGTCCCTGGCCGGGTGCCGGGCTGGGAGGCAGCCTCATGTCCCGGGTGGCACAAGTCCCCGCCCCTGTCCCTGATGCTGCAACTCCCTGCCCATCTGTGCCTGAAGCGCTTGCAGCCTGCTGATTGATTGTTACGTGATGGCGTCTCAACCAATTTGCATATTACCCTATTATAAGTATAAATATTTTATTGATTTCAGAGAGGGAGGGAGAGGAAAGAGAGATAGAAACATCAATGATGAGAGAGAATCATTGATAGGCTGCCTCCTGTCGACCCCCACTGTGGATGGAGCCTGCAACTTGGGCATATGCCCTGACTTGGAATCGAACCGTGACTTCCTGGTTCATAGGTTGACACTCAACCACTGAGCTTCGCTGATCAGGCTGAGTCTTTTTTTTTTCTTTCTTTTTTTTTTAATTAAATCTTTATTGTTTCCTCTTTTTTCCCCCCATAACTCCCCTCCTTCCAGCTCCCACCCCACCCTCCGCCCTCACTCCCCACCCACTGTCCTCATCCATAGGTGCACGATTTTTGTCCAGTCTCTTCCCGCATCTCCCACACCCCTTTTCCCCCCAAGAATAGTCAGTCCATTTCCTTTCTATGTCCCTGATTCTATTATAATCACCAGTTCATTCTGTACATCAGGTTATTTATTCACTTGATTCTTAGATTCATTTGTTGATAGATGCATATTTGTTGTTCATAATTTGTATCTTTACCTTTTTCTTCTTCTTCCTCTTCTTAAAGGATACCTTTCAGCATTTCATATAATACTGGTTTGGTGGTGATGAACTCCTTTAGCTTTTCCTTATCTGTGAAGCTCTTTATCTGACCTTCAATTCTGAATGATAGCTTTGCTGGATAAAGTAATCTTGGTTGTAGGTTCTTGCTATTCATCACTTTGAATATTTCTTGCCACTCCCTTCTGGCCTGCAAAGTTTCTGTTGAGAAATCAGCTGACAGTCGTATGGGTATTCCCTTGTAGGTAACTGAGTTTCTTTCTCTTGCTGCTTTTAAGATTCTCTCTTTGTCTTTTGCTCTTGGCATTTTAATTATGATGTGTCTTGGTGTGGTCCTCTTTGGATTCCTTTTGTTTGGGGTTCTCTGTGCTTCCTGGACCTGTAAGTCTATTTCTTTCACCAGGTGGGGGAAGTTTTCTGTCATTATTTCTTCAAATAGGTTTTCAATATCTTGCTCTCTCTCATCTTCTGGTACCCCTATAATTCTGATGTTGGTACGTTTGAAGCTGTCCCAGAGGCTCCTTACACTATCTTCGTATTTTTGGGTTCTTTTTTCATTTTGCTTTTCCAGTTGGGTGTTTCTCGCTTCTTCGCATTTCAAATCTTTGACTTGATTCTTGTGCTCCTCTGGTTTGCTGTTGGGAGTCTGTATAATACTCTTTATTTCAGTCAGTGTATGTTTACTTTCTAGATGGTCCTTTATCACACCATCGAGGGTCTCATTAGATTTCCTGTACAACTCATCAAGTTTATCGACAGACTCTAGAAGCCTCTTGAGAGACCTCAAAAGTGTGGTTCTGAACTCAATATCCTCCCTTGATAGTTTTGTCCTGTTTCTTTGTCTCCGCATTTTTTACGCTTTCTTGGTACACCCCCTAGTGGTCTTTGTTGTAGTTAAGCCTTGATTGTTATCGTTAATACTAGAGGGATTTGACCTCCAGGCCGACTGGCTGTGCTAATCTAGCCTTTGCCTGAGGCTATCCGGCAAATGGCTCTGTGCAGGGCTTGGGCGGGGCGGGTCCCACGGGATCAACAGGGCAGAGGAGGGAGCAGTTATGGCTGCTCTCAGTCCGTCCCCATGGGCTCTGCCTCTCTGTCCCAGCAACAGCTGCAATCCTCGGAGGGACCGTAGCCAGACAGTCCTGCTTCTCCCGTTTGAGTCTGGGTCCCTAGAGACTCGCCCGGATCTGGAGCTCAGAGTCTGAGGCTCCCTCCGGATTGAAACAGACAACCACGCCCTCAGCCACCAGCCCGCGCCATGTGCACTCCGCACCTTAGTATTTTACTTCAGCACTGCGCCTCCTCTGATTCTCGGTTCCTCCTAGTTGTAGAACTTCCATTCAGCCAGCCTTCCTGTGGTTCTGGATGATGTCCGTTCCGTCTTTTAGTTGTATTTTTGAAGTGGTTGTTAGAGGCAGCAAATCCGGCGTTAACCTATGCCGCCATCTTGGTTTCCTCCAGTCTGAGTCTTTTAAAAACAATGTTTACTCAAGGTTCTTTGGATTGCTAATAAAGTGGTAAGTCCTTTGAGGACTGTACTACAGATATTGATGTACCACATTGATGGATGTTGATCTTAGAGTATCACCCCTATGTTATTGAGCAAATACTTATCGAATACTACTATGTGAATGGCACTGTGAGACAGCAGGAAAATGCAAGACTTCAAGAATCTGAGAATGTGGTAATGCATGATGCAATCCAGTTCCTGGAAGTTTTCTATTTAAATATTCCATATTCAGTGTGTCTCATACACTATTTTTTTCAATTTTATGGGAAGAACTTCCACATATCAAAGCATATTCAAATCCCATAAGCCCCATTGCTATTGTCAGCTGCCTTATATCTCTTCTCTAATTTATCCCTACTGACTGACTTCAGCTTAAATTCTCCTTGTTTTTTGTTTGTTTGTTTTTTGTTTTGATTTTTGAGAGAGAGAGAGAGAGATGTCTAACTTCAACGTGGGAATTCTTCAGTGGAAATAAGTTAATAAATTGTCATGGCTTGGAAAATATGGAAATTAACAAAATCATGAAGATCAACACTTATCTCTTCTACTTACTGTGCTCATTCAATATGACAGGGGTTCTCCAAGGGGAGACATGTTTGAGAATGTCTTCCATCTTGCTCCAAAGAAAGTCTCCTTCATGACTTTGAACTTTTTCCAACAGCCTTACCTGTTTTAGATATGACATCTCTGGCTCTATTTTTATTGGATTTTTTTTTTTTGTATTGTGCCCTTTACTGTGTAGAGATAATTTGTGACTTTGATGTATGATTTTCATTTTCATGGGCTTCTCTTCCCTCTTGAACCATCTCAGTCTGAGAGACCCTAGTTCTCTTTCCTTGGAAACTGTTGCGATGGGCAGCAGGACACCGATCTGGGCATGCATTAGATCTCTCATCTCCTAGAAGTTCCTCTTTGTTAAAGAGAATCATGTTCAAAGTAGCTGTTCCTTTGCCACTTCCTTTACTTTCTCAGAAGTGAAATTGTAAGCAAGACAAATTAAGTTCATTCATCAGATAGCATGATTTTCAGGTGGAAATTTCTAGTATTTCCAGGTAATTAAAGTCTTTCCTTACTTCCATAAGTTCCCAATGTGCTAATTTTATGATCAGTGTCGGGATTAACCAATATCTTTAGCATGCTCTCATTACATTGCCTCTTGTGTTGCTCTCTACCTATGTTATATACACTTTTATATGTCTATGTGTGTGTAGATAATTTACTATTACCAAGATTGCTCTACTAATATTTTACTGATAGATTTCCCCAAAGTCTAGAGTGACCATATGTCCCAGTTTGCCTGGTCTATCTGTTGTTCTTGGGGTAGTTAATAACTAATACCTCCCTATTTTTGTTTTCAAAGTGAGCTAGTTTGAGCTCTAAATTATATGATCACCCTATTGAAGTTTTCTTTTCACATTCTGTATCCTCTCTCGAAGTCTGAATCCTAAGTTGGAAATAAAGATAAAAACAACATCTGTGTCCCTGGCTCTTTAATTTCCTGACCAGCACTTCCAGCTTTGGGGGATTTTTCCAGTCACGTGCTCCTGGTTAAGTCAAATCCACGTATGACCAGACTGTGTCATCCATCCTCATGGCTTCCCCCCACCCCCCCCTCCTTGGATCATCAACCCCTTAGTTTCAATGTGCTGGTTCCTATATTTTTTCCTGCAAGATGTGTGGTTATGGATAATGCTCAGCAGGTCCTGATTCATGGCCCATGTGAGAAAGAGCTATACCTGTTGTGTAGGTGAACTGGTTCCAAGTGTCTTCTCTTATTTTTCTTCTTCTCTTATTTTTCCAGCAAGCTGTATTTTAAGAATATTTGGTATCCTGAATTATTTTCTTCATTCTCCCCCACCCCCACAGAACACTTGTTTTTTTTTTGTAATAAGCAGACATGCAGACAGAAGTTGGCTCTATCTTTTTACCTGCTCTTCAAACAGTATCTTGGCCAATTAGGGCTGCCAGCCCCAAAAGAAACCCAGCAAATCCCCACAAGTTATAAAAACAGTCCTCTTTGCTTCTCTACTTCTTAGAAAATAGTTGTATTGAGTATTAAGTCCTTTGCTTCTCCCCTAGCACACCCGAGAGCAGTGATGGCGAACCTATGACACGCGTGTCAGAGGTGACATGCGAACTCATTTTTTTGGTTGATTTTTCTTTGTTAAATGGCATTTAAATATATAAAATAAATATCAAAAATATAAGTCTTTGTTTTACTATGGTTGCAAATATCAAAAATTTCTCTATGTGACACGGCACCAGAGTTAAGTTAGGGTTTTTCAAAATGCTGACACGCCGAGCTCAAAAGGTTCGTCATCACTGCAAGAGCAAGCTTCCCTTTCACCTGTTCTAGTTGAGGAAGGCAGCACATCTCAGTGGTCAAGATCATGACCTTGCCTGACAGCGTTGGGTTTCAGTCCTCATTCTGTGGCCTCAGGCATGTTACTTTATTTCTGAGTCTAAGTTTCCTTGGAAATAGGGGAAATCTTACCTTATCAGATCTAGGGGAAAGTTAAATGAGGTCATATATAAAATATGCTGAGCACTGTGTCTGGCAATTAGTATATATAAGTAAATAGCTGTTATTCTTATAATAATATTATTAGTTTCAGTGTCAGAATTATAGTGAGCTGTTGATTCATCTTACAAAGATGACAGCAACTCCTAATGCAATGACAAGTAGTCATTGAACCAACAGGGAAGTTCTGAAGACAACCTGCTCTTGGGCAGCTACTGGAGGCTGAGAATTCCTGAGTTGATCAACCAGCCAGTAGACTATGTAATGGAATAAATAATATTCTCTATGTGTGAGTAGTTGAGGGTTTGATTTTCATTTTGCAAGAGTCCTACCCTTTTAATTCAACAAGGGATAACATCCACTGTAGCTTTACTACTTGAAGAAGGATGCCATGAGAATGAAGGGTGGAGAGAAACCAGGATCTCAAGTAGATCTCGAATTTGTAGTGTGACCAGATGGGAAGTTTTGGGATGCCTAAGAGTGTGATTCCGCAAGTGAAGTTTGAGTTCTTCTGCTCAGTTACTTTTCCCTCTGGAGGCCAGGTGCAAGATCACCAAATTCCTGACATTCGTCTCCCTTAGATTCTGGGTTCTTTGATTTTCTTCCCATCATAAATTGCTTTTTAGATACTAGTTCAGACAGGTATAACCAGCTGAACCAATACTTACTAGAGGAGCCTTGGATCATTCTGTTCAGTTGGTAACATTAACTGGAGGATCCTGTTTGTCTTCAGCAGCCACTACTATCCATTTCATGAAGACTTGTATTCAGATTATACTATTTCTTTTTAGAGCCAAACTTATTTCTCATTTCATGTTCATTGTTGGATGATCTGATTATTTATGAGCAATATCTCTAGGTAGGAAAAAAAGTGAATAGGATATAGTGACTCTCTTAGAATCTCATGATGAGTCAGGAAGCAAAACAGGAATAGAAACCACGACTCCAGTCTCCTAAACTATTTTTCTGACCACTAGACCACACTTCCTCTCCAGACTATGAAACACTGGAAAATGGGAGTCAGGCAGAGAGTAAATATGGAGGCGAACCCACAGAAACACAATTTTACGTGTATCCAAATCATGTCATTTAGCAAAGGAAAACAGAAAAACACCCCAGTGTCTTTGCTGTCATCAAAATTATAACCTAAACCCACAATGGATATAGAATAGGAAATGAGTCTGCCCTGAATTGACATACTTCTTCCATTCAAAATGAATTTGAAAAAGTTGTCCATTTTTCAGTCCTGATGTGTTTTTCCCCTTTATGAAAGGAGAATCTAAGCATTCCGTTTTATTTAGATTTCAGAGTGTATAAATAAAACGCATTTAATACTCTCATTCTTCACAGAATAAAGATCTCAACATTAATTATTTATTATATATGTAAGTTTTTGTGGCAACAGTGAGTTTATTAGACATAGTTACTATCTTTAAACTTAAAATTTAGTTGGACAGAGACTACATATATCCATGAAGAGCTGGAGGCAATTGGTGAATATCAAGTGAGCAAAAGTGATTAAGAAGCAGTGTGTGATGTGCGATAGTGAAAACCAGAGCAATGTTGTACAAGACCTGGGGTTGAGTCTCAACTCTACCAGTGGCTAACTTCCAATCGTGGGCAAATCAGATCCTATGTACTGACAGGGAGTGATACTAATTGCCTGCCTTGCCTTCCAACAGCATCAGTGTGGAGGCCAACCTGAGAAAATGCATGCAAAATGGGCTGTGAGCTGGAAGATGAAATATGGGAGGTATTTAAATTATGGGAGGTATCTGAACCATGCCAGCGTTGCACAGGCTAGTCTTTCTCCTTTGTGTCCAGAATCCCCAATGATACAACTTTCAAGGACTATTCCGCATGTCCAAATGGAAACCAAAGCAAGAAATTAAAAACAGGCTCCCTTTGAAATTTTTTTGGGCTGTGAGAAAACAGCATGATATTTTCTCTTTGGCAAATAGCTCCTCGCCTCATCCTTTGGAGTATGTGTGAGTGAGAGATGCCTGAACACCTTGTGTGAAATCTGCTGATAATGGTTGTGAAGAGAGAACTTTTCCATTTGGAAGAGCAAGGCATGCAACTCAGGGAAGAGTCCTCTGTGGACTGGGACAGAGGTTGCCAAAAACCCTTCCCACCTGTGCTTCCCAGGGAGCAATGGCAACAGTATTTCATCACCAAGGCAATGTGGCAACCAGCAGGAATCCTTAAATGACCTTTACATGGAAACTAGCCTGAAACTGTGTTAAGGCTTCCATCTGTGGGTGAAGCTGGGTATTGTTGATACAGAAAACTTGAAAAACAAAAAGGCAAGAATTTACTTTTAAAATGAGGCAGAGAAAACGGATCATCATATTTGTTAAATTAGTCTGTGAGGACATTTTAATTCCAGGCGGCCATGTAATGTTTCTTAATCAAGGAAACATGAGCTGTAAAACTTCCTTCTCTAAGATTCTTTCACTGGTCTCTGCACGAAGGCAGTCTTTTATAGCAATGACTCATTACACTTTACATTTAGAAAAAAAAAAGGTAGATTTGTTGAGGTGATTGCATGACCCTAATTGTGACCTCAGAAGGCAACTATTGAAGTTGTCTTATATCTAAAATAAAACAATCGAATACAATCCTGTCTTTCTCTCAGGGTAGGGCATGGCCTAGTAGAAAGAGCAGTGTAGGCCCTGTGCCAGAAGAAGAATAATAGGCAACATTTAGGAAATAATACCCTGGCGCCTGCCAGTCCTCAAGCACATTTTTTATTATGAAATTTATATGAAAAGCATTGTGGGTGGGTTATAATATATTAGCGCCATCTAGTGGTGATGAGCAAAGCGGTCTTTTTTTTTTTTTTCACTACCCCTTACCCCACCTCCAGCAAACAAATTCTGGCCAGAGCATAGCTGACTGAGCTTTATTTATAGTCTTTTATCTAAACTTGTTGCCAATTTAGTTTTAAAAGGTAAAGGCACTGCCCAACTGGGGTAAAAAGATGGAGGGGGAGTGTGCAAACCTACTGTAATAATAGCAATAATAATCATCACTAACATTTATTGAGAACTATATGATTGATTTTGTACTAAATAATTTTTAAAATTATTTGTTCAACTCTCACAAGACTGTATGATGTAGGTATTATTCTTATTACCTCCATTTTACAGGTGAGGCACGAAGAGTTTGAGTAACTGGCCCAGGTTTCACATCTGATATTTCGAGGACAAAAACCTCCCTTTTCTCCCTGACATGAAATTTTCAGGCTTTTTCACATTGGTGCCGCCAGGCGCACCTCTGCTGGGCTGCTCTGACGCAGGTGGAGCTCGGGAGTTTTCCCAAGCGGAGAGAAGAACAGCAGTGGGCGTACTGACTGCAAATGGGCTCCCCAGAGTCAACTAGAACTGGGTCCCAGTCCCTGCCCAGTCTGTTATTCCTCCCATGTCCTTGGGCAAATTACAGTAGCCACTGAGAACCTCTGCTTCTGCTTCTGTAAAGTGGAGATAATAGTATGTTATTCACGAAGGAGTCGGAAGCATTGTGTGCAGTATGTGTGCGTAGAGTCTGGCTCATAGAAGACATTAAAGTTCTATTATTAAGTACCTATTTAATTTCTTTGAGTGCCCAAATCATGCCATGACTGGAGTCCTCTACCTTCCTCCCAAGGTATCAACACACTCATCTTGTGGATGAAAAGTAATGGGACAAGGAGGCTTTGTTGTAGGGTTTCATAGCAAATCTGGGCTGGAAAGGAAAGTGGTGTAACTCCATTCCTAATTTGTTGTTTATTGTGGAAGGAGTGGCTCACTCACCCCACAGAGTGTTGCTGCCGTGGGCAAGTTTGCTCATCCTGGAGGAGGTCTCACAGTGGTCAAGTGGCTCCTCCGGCCTGTACCTCAGCTACAGGTGGTGGGGAGCTGGCCACCGGTCCTGTTTGCTCTCAAGCCCTTGTCGGAGGCCCTTTCATTCCCAGTTGCCGGAGACCACCAGGGGTAAACAAAGCCATCTCTTCCCTGGAGCTTCTCTTCTCTGTTTGTGTTCTTGCCTCTGTCCATTGGACAGTCTTGGTTTGTGCTGGATGGTTGGGAGTATGGGATAGGCAAAGGCAGAATTTATATCTGGAGGGGGAAACAGTAAGTCAGCGTAAAGGGAGGATAGCTGGCCTCACTGTGGCTCATCTAAATGAAAATCAGACTCTTCCCAATGCCCAGGATCAGCTGAGAGCCTGACTCCTTTCTGCTTTGCTGGGCACAACCACACCCCTGTCCTGCTCTAGCACTGTGCTCTTTCTATAGTTCTGAGCTACTTAAAAATAGAGCTTCAGATTAATATGTCGTATTAGGTGATGTCATATCACCTCCAATACATTCTTTGCCCAGGGATGCCTTTTATTAAGTCTAATGCCAGACAGGAGCTTCTCATTGCTTTTACTGAAAAGTATGAAATCTGTGACTTCCTCCCCAGGGCCATGGTTCTGACCAGCCAAGCAGAGAGGAGTCAGGCTCTCACTACAGCCTCATCTCCTGCTCCTCCAGCCTCCTTCTCACCCTCCAGACACTGTGTTTCCAGAGGCACCAAGGTCCTTCCAGACCTTAATTCTGTAGACTTGCGTTTCCCTCCACTAGGACGTCTTTACTGGACTCACTCTTTATTAAAAAAAAAAATATATATATATATATATATTGATTTCAGAGAGGAAGAGAGAGGGAGAGAGAATCATTGACCGGCTGCCTCCTGCACACCCTCTACTGGGGATCGAGCCTGCAACCCAGGCATGTGCTCTGGCCAGGAATTGAACCACAACCTCCTGGTTCACAGGTTGACACTCAACCACTGAGCCACACTGGCTGGGCTGGACTCACTTTTACTTATCCTTAGACTCGTGTTCCCAAATGGCCACACATTGGAATTGCCTAGGGAACTTTAAAAAACCCTGATGCCCAGTCTTCCTCCCATACTAGTTTAATTAGAATCTCTGGAGATGGGACCCAGGATAAAGTATTTTTTAAAGCTCCCCAGCTATTTCAGTGTATAGCAATTTGAGAACCAGTTCTTAGATGTTTTCTCCACAGAAATGCATAATTTCCTCATTTCCCAGTCTAGCTCAGATCCCTTCATCACATGGTCTCAGCACCATGCAGGTTTCCATTGGCCTGGGAGCTCCATGAGGCTGTGCCTATTGCATTCACTTCTCTGTGGTGTCACACACGGCCTGGCACCCCATAGGTGCCCCATAAATAACCATGGAAAGAATAGTGGATTTATGGGTTTCCCTACTATCGGCAGCTGGCCCTCTCGAGAGGATCAGAAGTGGCAGCTTGATGAGGCTCAGGCACATGCCCCAGAGGAGAGTCAATGAAACAGCTGCTAAGAAGCTGAGGGTTCCTTGCTGGGAGGTGGCCACAATTCCATCCCTGCCTTTGGGAATGTGCCTACTGCAGGGCCATGGCAAGGACCAGAATTATCAAGGATTACATTTGACCATTGGACAGCCCTCCTTCTAAGGTATCAGCCCATTAACTTATTTTTAATTAATTGTCTTCAGTAAGAAATATTTACCAAGAAAAACATTCTCAATACTCAACAGTCAAAGGATAATTTCATTTGTTACTCAAATTGAAAGTATATTTTCTTGGTTAGTATTCACTGGTATGGACAATAAATTAAAAAATAAGTTAATAGAGCAATATATTTGCATGAGAGTAGCCTAATATACCAGTATAGTCCTAGAATCTACTTTAGAGAGACCAGAAGTAGGCAGTTTACAGCTCCTAATACTCTATATTGAGTGACAGCATAGATATGTACTCAGAGGCTAAAAAATTAAAGATATGTTTTCACATAGCCTGACATCCATCTCAATAGTTTATATTTTCTTTTCTGTATTCACTTCTGCAGATCTACTGCATGTTATCCCAAACATGGAAAACTGTCTTATTGAAAAGGAACATAAGGAGTCGTGACATATAATAGGTAGACTTCTCAACTACCATTTACCAATAGATGTTACATCTAACCCTTTCTGAAACTGCAGGTGATTCATTTCATGCCAGTATCTCAGTTTCTCCACCCTTAGAATGAGAGGAATAAAATTTTCCTTTATGCCTTGGCCGGTGTGGCTCAGTTAGTTGGAGTGTCATCCCCCACACCAGAAGATGGCAGGTTTGATTCCAGTCAGGTTACATACCTAGGTTGTGGGTTCAAATCCTTGGTAGGGGCATGTGTACAGGAGGAAACAGATTGATGTTTCTCTCTCTCTCTCTCTCTCTCTCTCTCTCTCTCTCTCTCGTCAATGGAAACATGTCCTCAGTGAGGATTTTAAAAAATTTACCTTTAATTAAAATCTCTATTAAAAAAAAACATAACTGGGGGCGGGGGGAAGGACACATATGTAATACCCTTTGTAATACTTTTAGCAAAAAAAAAAATTAAAAAACAAACAAAACAAAACATAACTCCATCTCTTGGGAAGTTGGGTCCAATGGAAAAATAAAATCCTTGAGGATATGACTTAGCCTGTGCTAGGAATTTTATAGGCAGTTCATCAGGGATTTTTTTCCAAGTGATTTGCACGATATGCAAAATGTATTTTAAGCTGAATCCCGGCTGGGAAGCCGAGCACAATAACCTGTCCCAAAAGCAATTATCACATCAGGACACACCCGCTGGGATCCAGCGCTCCTATTTAAAGTCTGTCCAAACACCGCAGCCCACGTGTAGAATGGCTTTGGCAGCAGGGTGAGAACCCGCATCTGCCAGAACCTTATTTAACCGAACAGGAAATGGATGTTTTCCGAACCAAAGTTTTGGAAGTCGAGAAACACCTCTTTTGTGAACAGGATTTATGGTTTCATTTGTATGAGAATAAAAGCAAATGGACAAAATTTAATTTTATATTAAAAAATCACAGCTCAGGAGCCCATTTTCCAGTTGGAATTGAGGGTGTTTGTGAAGCAAGTTGGCTTGAGAGGGAATCTCCTTGAAACATGGGGATTTTCTTGGGCATGCAAAAATATGTTGATCTCTGTAGATCTCTGAGGTTTTAAGTATAAGATTCCGTGGAGGGATTGCTCATAACTCCTCCCCTTCCCTGAGTTATAAACCCTGTTTTATGCTGCACAGCCATCACTAGGTTTCCATATTGTTTTGGAATTGTCCTCTTCTCCATGGGATTGTTTTTGGTGACCATGGATGCTACTCAATCATCCTGCTCCTGCTGGACCTCGCACAGTGTTGTTCAGTAAACAATTGCTGTATCAGTGACTAAAGGAACAAGTAGTCCTATTACCATCATAGGCTTAGTACAGTGTAGGTGGTGAAACTTGGAACCCAAGCAAATAAAGCTAGTTAAGAGCCACTCTTGTTTGCGCATGACTAACTTATACCACTATCTTGCGTCATCTGAAGGCTGAGTGTTCAGGAAGCACTGTGGTTCCATTTAGTCAGTGTGTTTTGGCCCCATTGGATTCTTGTAGTTGCCTACTGCAGTGGTGTGGGTAGGCAGGGAAGGGGGAATGGAGTGGAGCCCAAAGTAACTTCTCAGCCATCAAAGACTGTCTTCTACAAGGCCTCTTTTTCTGCTTTCAAAAGAAAATATTACTTTAACACATCATCCCCTAAATCACCTTCTCAGAGGAGAGAAACATAGAAAATCACTTATCAAAGATGGTTAAGAATTATTCTGGGTCAGGGTTATCCAAGGGGGAACAGCTGTCTTGGCTCAGAGCCCAGGAGGCCTTTGGTTTTCGGTGGAAGATGCATTTTAGGAGTCTCAGAGTTATGGGTGAAATGTTTAGACCAGCCAGGAATATCAGTAGTTGGGTTAGGGGATTCTGGGTAAGAAGCAGGCACTTGAAATAATAATCAAAGGTGCTTTGATGAGTGGTAGAAGGGGCAGGATTCTGGAGAGCCATGGAATGAATTTGAGAAAGGAGATCTAAGTTTAATAAAAAAGCAGCAAAGATGAGTTAATTTCTTGAGCAAATAAAGTGTTATGTGTAATTTTTTCTCTAAAACCCCCCTCAAATTAGCTAGAAAATGTGTCTGACTCACATTACAGTGGTGCATTAAAATTATTCTAATTCGTAAAATACTAAGATGAACATTTGTGACGGGAAAGTGCCTTTATTTAGAACTGTTGCTCCCCCAACATGGAATGACTTATGTTAAGTAAAACAAGTCAGACAGTGTTGCTGACTGTCTGACAAATACCATATAATGTCACTTATATGTGAAATCTAAAAAACAAAACATGCCCTAGCCAGTTTGGCTCAGTGGATAGAGCATCAGCCTGCAGACTGATGAGTCCTGGATTCAATTCTGGTGAGGGACACATGCCCAGGTTGAGGGTTCAATCCTTAGTTGGAGGTGTGAGAAGGCAGCTGATCAATGATTCTCTCTCATCATTGATGTTTCTATCTCTCCCTCACTCTCCCTTCCTCTCTGAAATAAAAAAATATATATATTTAAAATAACACAGAGCCCTCTAAAAAACAACACAAAACAAAACAAAAAACTCAAAACAAATGAGCCAACAGAATAAAACAAAAACCAACTCACAGATACAAAGAACAAACTGATGGGAGGGGGTGAACTTTGGGTAGAAAAGGGGAAGTGGATTAAGAAGTACAAATTTCTAGTTATACAATAAGTCATGAGGATGTAATATAATGAAATATAGTCAATCACATTATAATAACACTAGAGGCCCAGTGCACAAATTCGTGCAGCAGTGGGGTTCCTCAGCCTGGCCTGTGGGATTGGGCCAAAACCAGCTCTCCAACATCCCCTGAGGGGTCCCGGATTGCAAGAGAGTGCAGGCAAGGCCAAGGGACCCCACCAGTGCATGATTGGGGCCAAGGAGGGACTGTGGGATTACTCCAGGGCATGTCCAGCCTGTCTTGCTCAGTCCTGATGGGCCGGACCCCAGCAGCAAGCTCACCTACTGGTCAGAGCATTTTCCCCCTAATGGTCAGTGCACGTCATAGTGACTGGTTGACAGGTCGACCGTCTGCCCCCTGGTGGTCATAGCAAGCGGTTGAGCAGCCTTAGCATATCATTAGCATATTATGCTTTAATTGGTTGAATGGCCCACTGGATGACCGGACACTTAGCATATTAGGCTTTTATTATATAGGATTATAAAATTACTAGAGGCCTGGTGCACGAAATTCGTGCACTGGGCAGGGGGGAGTGTCCCTCAGCCCAGCCTGCACCCTCTCCAATCTGGCAACCCTCGGGGGATGTCAGACTGCTGGCAGGGATCGGGCCTAAAACGGCAGTTGGATATCCCTCTCACAATCTGGGACTGCTGGCTCCAAACCACTCCCCTGCCTGCCTGCCTGATTGCCCCTAACTGCTTCTGCCTGCCAGCCTGATCACCCCCTAACCACTCCCCTGCCAGCCTGATCGACGCCTAACTGCTCCACTGCTGGCCCGATCTCCCCCAACTGCCCTCTCCTGCAGGCCTGGTTCCCCCCAACTGCCCTCCCTCCCCTGCAGGCCTGGTAGCTCCAACTGCCCTCCCCTGCCGGCCTGGTCTCCCCTGCCAGCCTGGTTGTCCCCAACTGCCTTCCCCTACTGGCCTGGTTGCCCACAACTGCCCCCCCCACGCCGGCCATCTTGTGGTGGCCATATTTTGACCACATAGAGGCGGCCATCTTGTATGAGGGCATGATGGTCAATTTGCATATTATCTCTTATTATAGGATGACAGATAGTTATAGACTTATTGTGGTTATCACTTTGTATGGTATATAAATGTTGAATCACTATGTTGTACATTTTAAACTAATAATAAAATGTCAACTATAATTTAAAATGAATTTAAAAAATAAAAAACAAATAAAACTGTTGCTCCCTAAATATACAGAAATAAGTGCCTTTACATTGCTGTGGTAGAAGTGCCCACTCTACACAAAATAATAGACCCCATAATATCAATGGATGATTGAAATTCACTCAGCTTTATTTGTGCTATTCAGTACCCAAGGCCTCAGACCCAAGAATCATCAATTCTGGTAACTCTCTGCCCCTGTCTATATTTATTTTCCAAAATTCTGTAACATTTACCAAGGGAGTAAATTAAACTGAACAACAGTAGCTAAACTATTTGTTCATAAAAAGAGGAAAAGAAAGATTTATAAGCATCTGTTGATATGTCTTGGGGCAACAATAAAGAATAAGTTAATTTCTGTGTTTATATTATAGATTTCTTTTTGAAAGCTTTATTTTTTTTTAGGTAATGCTCTTCTCACCAATCAACAAGTAAAGAGTAGGATGATATATTACCTAATCCAGCATGTTTTAAACATCTAAGATATGAATATTTTATTCAGAATGTGAGATTTCCTTATAGAAAAGTTGTAGGGACAATGGCAATAAAATATCATTTAAAAAAACCTAATATCTACTATGTACCAGGCATCACATTAAGTAATTGATATTTTATTAATTCTCCCTCACAGGCCTATTGTTAGTCTGGACATGTTACAGAAATCCAGACATGGAAACCCACTCAAAGAGATAAAGATGCTTGGGCCACATGTCATGGTTTGTCAGTAGAGGACAGAGGTCTAGCAGCTACCAATGCTCAAGTTCTTCCCCAAATTTATAATGTCTTTCATAAACAAAGCCTTACATGGAGGCATAAAACATGTTTTTTAAGATGCTTCCACTCTAATTTAGAAAACAAACTCAAATGTAAAACAAAGAGTTCTCAAGAGAGCAACGTTTATATAATACTTGTTTTATTTGCAAGTCAACCCTATGTGAATTCTAAGCTACTTTTGGACCATGCTTTTACTTTCCAGAATATTTTTGTTTTTTTAAAGATTTTTATTGATTTTTTTTTTAGAGAGAGAGGAATGGAGAGGGAGAGGAAGAGGAAGGGTGAGAGGGAGGGAGGGAGGGAGGGAAGAAGGGAGGGAGGGAGAGAGAGAGAGAGAGAGAGAGAGAGAGAGAGAGAGACATCAATGTGAGAGCCAAACATCAATTCACTGCCTCCTGCATACCCCCTACCAGGGATTGAGCCTGTAACCCAGGCATGTGCCCTGACTAGAATAGAACTGGCAACCTTTCAGTGCATGGGATGATACCCAATCAACTTAGCCACAGCAGTCAGGGCCTTTCCAGAATATTTAAAAAATAGAACCACTTAAGGCTTATGGTATTTGAAGAATTTACATATTTGTGCTTCCCATGAAAATAAGAAATCATCAATTTCCCCCCAAAAGGGTCTCTTTTTTTCTTCTCTTCCTTCCTAACTTAAAAAATGAAATCAACGAAGTGGTTAGACGGGCATGATGCCCCCATGGGACACTTTGCAAAAATGATTCTGTTTCTGTCAAGTGTGTTTTAAAATGTCCTTGAAAGACGTGGTTCCTTTAAGAAAAGACTGTATGCATAATGTTTTGTTATATCCAAAATGGCTACTGGGCCATTAAAAATGCTAGGCATGAAAAGGCAGTCACTTCTTGTTACATGAAAAAGACAACTGTGAAATAGTATACACAGTAAGATTACGCTGTTTGGAAGAAGAGACACATGAATGCTAATGTATTAGTTTGCTAAATCTGCCATTACAACCTACCCTAGACTGGGTGGCTTAGTAACACTTCTGGAGGCTAGAAGTCTGAGATCAAGATGTCAGCAGGGTTGGTATCTCCTGAAGCCTCTGTTCTTGGCTTATAGATGCCCATCTTTTCCCTTTGTCTTCACGTGATCTTCCCTCTGTGTGTGTCTGTATCTAAAAATTCCCTCCTCTTATAATGACACCAGTCATATTGCATTAGGGTCCATCCTAATAACTTCATTTTAACTTAACTCACCTGCAAAGGCGCTGTCCCCAAATATAATCACATTCCGAGGTCCTAGGGTTAGGATTTCAACATATGAACTTTGGGGGACACAGTGCAGCTCCTAGGAAGCATCCCGAGTGAGAAGCCTGGGTGTTAGTTAGGATGGTGGACAGCGCTGTCTGGGAGCAGTGCAGTTCTGGGCAAAGAGAATTCACCAAGTTCATAACTTACCCCAGGAGTCTAGGAAGCTGGAAAACCTTCTATCTTGGTAAACTGTCTGAAAATTCAGTCAACCCTTAGATTTCAATTTTCCTAACCCAGTTACCACAAGTTAGTTTTGATGAGTACTTTTGAAAATAAAAACTTCTTAAAAGTCATTATGAAAATACGAATTCAACCCTTCATAAGCATTAAAAGCAGAGTAACAAGGGAAAGTAAAAAATGGGGGGGAGCAAAAACGTATATTTGTAAATAAAGGTGTGTTCACAAGCTGGAGTTCAGCAAATGTCCTTGAAGGGCCTGCCATCCCAGAGGTACCAGGTGAGGAGGTTGGGATACCAAGAGGAAACATAGCTAATTCCTGCCCTCAGGGCATTGGCGGGGATGGAAGATGAACGGAGAGTTCTAGCCCATGGGACATGGGCGTCATACAGGTATGTTCTGGTACAGTGGGAAAAAGAGCAGGTGTTAATTAAGCAGATATGGAGAGGTGGGTGGGAGTGCTGAGGGTGGAGGCCACCACACCTGGTGTGGTAAAGGCAGAGGCAGGACAGGGCCTGCCGTGGTCTGGGAACCATGAGTACTTTGGCCTAGTTGGTGAAGTGGGGGAGAGGTGAGCTTCAAGAATTTGCTAACATTAGACTTCCTGCTGTAGGCAAGGCGAATCTTTTAAAGGGTTGAAGCAGATACTTAGAAAGATGTGGTGGTGTGTAGAGGATGGACAGGAGTGGGGTAAATGGATACAGAGTTTATTTAATAGCTTGTTGCAAGAATTAATGTGAAGGCCCTAGCTGGTCTGGTTCAGTGCATAAAGCATCAGCTTGCAGACCGAAGGGTCCTGTGTTCAATTCCAGTCAAGGGAATGTACCTTGGTTGCAGACTCCTCCCTGGCC
Organism: Myotis lucifugus; assembly: GCF_000147115.1. Taxonomy (NCBI): domain Eukaryota; kingdom Metazoa; phylum Chordata; class Mammalia; order Chiroptera; family Vespertilionidae; genus Myotis; species Myotis lucifugus. The sequence goes on along the minus strand of NW_005871048.1, from coordinate 62,345,698 downwards.
CAGGCTCTGGTCAGGATGTATGCAGGAGGCAACAAATCGATGTCTTTCTCTCACATCAATATTTCTCTCTGTCTTTCCTTCTCTCTTCTACTCCCTCTAAAAATTGATGGGAAATATCCTTGGGTGAAGATTAAAAAATAATAATAATAATGTGAAGGATGAGAAAGGCCTGGACAAAGTTGTTGGAAATGGAAGGAAGAGGTGAATTAGAAAGATATTTGGGAATAGAATCAGGGTCTTGATGACTCTTAGTAAGTGGGGAATGTAAGAGAGAGAGGAGTCTAGAATGTATTCAGTGACATTTACCTAACCAAGATTTCTTACATTATAATAGGTATGGTGGCAGACATTAAATACACAGTGGTCAGTAAGATAAATTAGGTACCTGCTCTCCCATACTCAGGTCAGGTTAGGATGAAAAACAACTAAAGACACATTAGAAATGAAGTGAGACAAGCATGATGGTGGCAGAACGCCTTCCAGATTTCTATCTTGGCATCAGCTGGTACTTAATATCAACCAAATCAGAAAGTCTAGAAGCAGAAAAAGAAGTGAGTCTGTTTTGGGACTTTTTGAGTTTACAATAGAATATGTAGAATATAGTACATTATTTTCAATGTAATTGGAAAATAGGAATATTTTTCCAAAAGGCAATCTTCTTTTTTATATATATATACTAGAGGCCTGGTGCACAAAATTTGTGCACTCAGGGGCGGGGTGTGTGTGTGTCCCTCATCCCAGCCTGCACCCTCTCACAGGAAGGTGCCCTCGGGGGATGTCCGACTGATGGCTTAGTCAGTCGGACATCCTTAGTGCTGCTGTGGAGGCGGGAGAGGCTCCTGCCACCACCACTGTGCTCGCCAGCCATGAGCCCAGTTTCTGGCTGAGCAGTGCTCCCCCTGTGAGAGCACACTGACCACCAGGGGGCAGCTCCTGCATTGAACATCTGCTCCCTGGTGGTCAGTGCATATCATAGTGATGGGTCATTCTGCCTTTCGGTCAATTTGCATATTAGCCTTTTATGCCTGCGGGATCGGGCCGAAACCAGCTCTCCAACATCCCCTGAGGGGTTCTGGATTGCAAGAGGGTGCAGGCCACGCCAAGGGACCCCACTGGTGCACGATCGGGGCCAGGGAGGGATGCAGAAGGTTGGCCAGCCGGGGAGGGACTGTGGGAGGGCTCCAGGGCATGTCCAGCCTATCTCGCTCAGTCCTGATCAGCCGGACCCCAGCAGCAAGCTAACCTACTGGTTGGAGCATCTGCCCCCTGGTGGTCAGTGCACATCATAGCAAGCAGTTGAATAGCCTTAGCATATCATTAGCATATTATGCTTTCATTGGTTGAATGGCTGACCAGCCGACTGGACACTAGCATATTAGGCTTTTATTATATAACATGTTAGGTAAATATTATATGGCAGCCACTTTCTTAATACCTAGTTTAGTGCAAAAGTGAACTTTCCTAGTTTAGTATGGAGTGAACAAAGCAGAAAAAATGTGGCAAGTGTGGAGTATACTTTCTACTATAAAAAATAGTTTATAAAAACCAATAAAATAAGTAGAAAGAAATATAAAATATGGAGGAGGAATGTGGATTATTGATGTGAATTTTAACAGGGTGACCAAGGAAAGCCTTTTTTTTCATTTTTCTTTTTTCTTTCTTTCTTTTTTTATTTTTTTAAAGGCCACTTTAAAGAAGACCTGAAAGAGGTAAGGAAGAAAGTCATGCAAATATTTTGGGGAAAATTTTTCAAGGAGTTGAAACTATAAATATAAATAGTCTCCAATGATACATAACGGGTGTTAAAATAACAGCAAAGAGGCCGAGTGAGGAAGCCAAGTGGCCAAAAGAGAGAATGGTCAAAAGTAAGGACAAAAAGGGACAGGAGGTAGGGAGAAAATCATCTGGGTGCAGTAGGTCATTATAAAGCGTCTAACTTTTACTTGGAGTGAGATTGAAAGACGTTGGATGGTTCTGTGGATGAAAAGGGCTCTAAAATAATTCTGACCAGTCCAGTGACTAAAGTAAGCTCACAGGGTGCTATGATCATAAATTCCTAACTGGACAGATCATGATGGGTAGTCATGCTTCAGGCATAAAACTTCTTTAATAAACGCTCATCTTTAACTTAAGCAACCCCTGTTCATTATTTTTGTGCATCTAGGTTAATACACCTTTGACATGCCTCTTTTTCAGATCCCTCGGAGGTGTACCCACCCTCAAGAGAACATACTATCTTGTTAATTATCCTGTATCCAATCTCTACCTTTCTTCCTCCCACCTCGATGTAATCTTCCTTAGGTCCCCTCCTTACTTCCAAATGCATAAAAGAAACTACAAAACTGCCATTCTCTGGAGCATTTGAAATCTTGCTTCCCAGCTGGTGTCGTCTGTTTGACTCCAATGAGCTCTATAAAAAAATCTACAGGTTTGGATGCTTTTTACATGGACAGTTCTTAGCAAAGTGAACCTCCTCCAATGTGTTTCTTTCCCCACACTACCAAGCAGCTCAATCTGACACCATCTACCAGGAGACAGTGTCAGATCCCAAGATGATGGACTCAGTCCCACAAGCCTCCTTCCCTCCCTGCGCCCCCAGAACACCATTTCAGATGTCAACCACAAGTCCAGGTTGTCACCTGTGCTTCTGACTGACTGTCTATAAGTTGGAGGTTCCCATGATGCCTTCCTTAGGTTTGATTAATTTGCTGGACTGGCTCACAGAAGTCATAGAAACAGGTACTCATGTTTATCAGGCTATTATCAAGGAGAGTATAAATGATACAGATGGACAGGCAGATGAAGAAGTACATAGGGCAAGGTATGTGGGAAGGGTGCAGAACCTCCATGTTCTTTGGAGGCAATACTCTCCCCAGATCTCCACATTTTCACTAATCTAAAAGCTCTCTGAACTCTGCCCTTCTAGAATTTTTATGGAGGCTTTATTACATAGGTATGATTGACTAAATCATTGGCTATTGATCATTGAACTCACCCTCCAGCCCCTCTTCCCTCCCAGGAGGTTTGAGTATGATTGAAAGTTCCAGCCCTCTAATCATAGTGTTGGTTCCCCTAGCAACCAGTCCACATCCTTAGGTGCAAACCAAAAGTCACCTCATTAACATAATGAAAGACACCTTAATTGCTTTTGCCATTTAGGAAATATCCATGGGTTTTAGGAGCTTTGGTGCCACATTTTTATTTCTTGCTATAAATCACAATATCACAGAGCCCGTTATGTTTTTTGGATTCTTGAATTCACCCTGACTCTTCTGATAGAAGTAGAATGAAAGGTGACAAGGGTAAAATCAGGGAGACACTCAAAGCAATTGCAATACTGACTAGAAGGTGATGGGGTCTTGGATCAGCCTGGGTGACAGACCTTAATTGGTTAATCTAATTAGCAGTAGAGCTGTTGAGAAATACATAGTCAAATTCTGAATATACATATTTAAAAAACTGATTGAATTTGTCAAACTGATAGAAGCAGAGTCAGAGAGAGATTTGAAGATGATTCAAAGATTTCTGACCAGTACAATTTGGAATGGAATTGCTATTATGTGAGATGGGATAGACTGAAGGGGAAAACTTTGGCACAGGGCTAAAGCACATATTAATATGAATATATTAATTTGAGGTATTCATTAGACAGTGAGGGGAAAAGTTGAACTGGTCATTTGAGATGGAGTTTGAAATTTTGGAGAAGGTCCAGGCTGCAGATTAATACATAAATACAGTTGGGAGACTGAAGCCTGTTGATTGTATGTAAGTCTATGAGTCTTATACACCATGTTCCATAACCTCTCGTACAGCTGAGAACTTTGTTTTTACAGACAAGCATGCTGATATTTCATCTAATCTGTACATCATTGCATTCCTACTTGTATGCCAGTTGCAATACCTATATCTTTCCACAAAAAGGCATATTCAAGAGTGTTCATAACTACTTAGAATATCCCTGACTGGGAACAACTCACAGGCTATAACTACCTGCAATAATGTGGATGAATCTCTCACACATACTGTTGGTCTAAAGAGGTCAGACACAAAAAGTATATGTTTTAATTTTCAATTTATATAGTATTGGGGGGAAAAATGTGAGAAGTCAAAATAGTGGTTAACATTGGTGAGCAGTGAGTTGAAGGGGCCTAAGGGGGACTTCTGAGATGCGGGTCCTATTCTTTTTCTCAAACTCTGTACTGGTTACATCACTGTGTTCACTTTGTAAAAAAAACATTGAACTATGCACACTTATGATTTGTGTACTCTTCTGTATATATGTTGTATTTCAATAAAGTGTTTACTTAAACTAACTTTATTGAGCCCATTTCTCCCTTTAGCTACTGATGTTAGAAAAGACACAGTAAAGAGGAAGAAATTGAAGCAGTAGGTGGGAGAAGAATATTATTAGAGCAACATCCTTGAATAAACCAGATGATATGGAAAGTAGTAGACAAGTAGAGGGTTTGGCCATTGCTAGGAACATGGGAAGATCATCTGTAGTGTCTGGAAAAAATGGGTATGGAAAACAGTAATGGCGTTTCCCCACCAAAATTAAAAGTAGAACTAATATGTGACCCAGCTATCCCACCCAGAATAACTAAAATCAGGATCTCAAAGAGATAGTGCATTCCCATGTTTATTACAGCATTATTTACAGCAACCAAGATGTGAAACAACCTAAATGCCCACCATGGATTAATGGATAAAGAAAATTTGTTATATACATACAGCGAAATATGATTCAGCCTTAAAAAAGAAGGAAATCCTTCCATTTCAGAAAACATGGATATATACTTGGAGGTCATTATGCTAAGTGAAATAAGACAATCACAGAAAAACAAATTCTGCATGATTCCACTTACATGAAGTATCTAAAAGAGTCCACTCATAGAAACAGAGTGAAATGGTGTTTGCGAGGGGCCGGGGAGTTGGGGAAATAAAGAGATGAAGTTCAATGGGTGTCAAGTTTCAGTTACACAAGATAAAGAAGTTCTAGAGATCTGCTGTGTAACATAGAGCCTACAGTTAACAATGATGCACTGTACACCTGACAATTTGTTAAGAGTGTGACTCTCATGTTCAGTGTTCTTACCACACACACAGGAAGGGGGGAGGGCAGGGAAGAAACTTGGAAGCGATGGGTACGTCTATTACCTTGATTGTGGTGCTGGTTTCTTGAGTACTGTATACAACAAAAGGGAGACTTCTTAAAGGGAAAAGGAATACGGAGGGATTTTATACTTCCCTAGTTTTTATTTTGAGTGTGTATTTGAGGAACAATGTTGCCCTCTAGTGTTCAGATTTGTTTCTTTTATTTCATGCTGGGTAGAGGGGCCGAGGGTCCACATGTGACTGCAGACCAGTTCACCCTGTTATTTTGGATCTCTGTGACATTTTTAATTAAGGTTTTCAATTGGAACAAAGGTAAACATATTACCAGTGTTTCCTTCTGCTTGCATGAAACAGCCCATTCATTGAAAGATACCAAGAAAAGACCATTTTGAACAATGGCGTAAAGCTTGTGTAAGTAGCAGATCCTTGATATGGAGTTACAGCCAATCTAAGGTCCTGTGACAGCCAAACACAATGTACATTGTTTCCAAGCCTCTGTGAAATGTTCAGGATTTCTGTTAGGACGATGTGCTAGGAAGATAATACACACGGGATACGTGGATGCAGGAACACACACAGAGCAACATTTCATACTCAATGTGTATAGTTTGGATTTTTACTAAAACCATTCTTCCAAAACATAGTTCTTGGAATAAAATAATTTGTAACCCCCCCTCATGCTCCTAGTATGATTAAAGAAAATCACAATGATGTCACAATGATGTCATCTTTTGGGAGGTCAAAGTCAAGAGAATGAAGTAAGGATAGCAACATTATTTTCCATATATACATTGAAGAAAAGGTTGTATGAATGAAACAACTGACAACATATAGGCAAGGTTGGTCTGCAGTGTGTAGCTCCTTTCCTTTCTTTAACAATTTTTCTCTAGAAGCTGTGAACATTCCGGAGCCACTCTAGCTTGTGAGAAATTATGTAATTAATTTTACTCCATGGGCCTTCAGACACACCTGGTTGAGCCCTGGACTTGCTAGTTTTCCCTAAGATATTGGGCAAAATATCTAAACTCTCTGAGTCTCAATTTCTACAAAATTGGAATAGTTATCTAATTTATTCTTAGAGAAGCATTACATGAGAGAAAGTACGTGAAAGCATTTAGCACGGTGACAATGCAGAGCATGACATGAAAATCCCACCCAGGATCTTTGCAACAGCGAATCTTGCTAATAAAAAGGTGTTCCAGGACCAATGAAGATAGGTTATTGCCTTTGGATGTATTTTCAGCAATAATATCAATATTCAGTCTAGATCTCAAAGCAAATTCTATATCCAAAACTGTAAAGCCTCTCTCTAGCTCTTGCAGGCAGAACAGTCATATTCCGCGCCCCCCTGCCCCCCGGACTGAGCAACTTACTCTTTTCTGCTCCTTCCAAAATTGCCTTGACACTATTGCCAAAAGTTGTGAATTGTTTATAAAACTCAGAGGGAACCCTTCCATAAGATCTCCCCTTCCTCATGAATATTTTTACTTTTTCCTGGCTCTTTAGAAACTCCTTTTGCTTAATTTCCAGCTGATCAATTGTTTAGGATTATCTTCACATCAAAGTTGGCCTCATACCTTGCCTATTAAAAATAGATATTATTGATTTCAGAGAGGAAGGGAGAGGGAGAGAGAGAGATAAAAAACATCCATGATGAGAGAAAATCATTGATTGGCTGGACTTCTGCACGCCTCACACTGGGGATCGAGCCCACAACCCGGGAATTGAACCTTGACCTCCAAGTTCATAGGTCGACACTCAACTACTGAGCCATGCCAGCTGGGCTCTTGCCTATTTTTTAAGTTCTCTATGAACTTTGGAATAAGCTTTTCACTAACTTAAATATTTATTTGATAATGGTCTTCAATCAATGTGGAATGGGACTCCGGGAGGTGGTTATCAGCTTGGTCCATTCTGGGAGCACATGGGAATTCCAGCATGGTGAAGGATGAGACTGCATGTCATCTCCCCAGCAACCACCAATTTCAGAACTCCGTACAGCTCCAGACTCTTGCAGTTGAAAATCACTGGAGCCTGCCCTAGCTGGTTAGGCTCAGTGGATAGAGTGTCGGCCTGTAGACCAAAGGGTCCCGGGTTCGATTCCAGTCAAGGTCACGTACCTTGGTTGCAGGCTCTTCCCTGGCTCGGGCCCTGGTCGAGGTGCCTGCAGGAGGCAACCAATCAATGTGTTTCTCTCACATCGATATTTCTGTCTGTCTTTCCCTCTCTCATTCATTCTCCTTAAAAATCAATGGAAAAATATCCTCGGGTGAGAAGAAGAAAGAAAGAAAGAAAGAAAGAAAGAAAGAAAGAAAGAAAGAAAGAAAGGAAGGAAGGAAGGAAGGAAGGAAGGAAGGAAGGAAGGAAGGAAGGAAGGAAGGAAGGAAGGAAGAAAGAAAGAAAGTTACCTAATAACTCCTTTTCCTCTTGAGAAACAGCCCCTGGTTTTACCCTGGACACATATATAGACTGGAAGCCTGATCATCAGAAAACAGGTGACCATGTAAAATGAGGTGTCCGTTTAGAACTTCCCAGAAAGCTGTAAAGTCAGAAGGCTGGAAACACTTCATTATTATTTATAGGTGATATATAGAGACCCAGCTTGAAAACACAAATACATTACGTGAGCACTCCTATGGTTGTTCATGTAGCAAGCAAGACCCAGTCAATACACAATCACTATATTGTGTTAGCTGATATATCTTTTTAGCTTGTTTTCATATTTCATAAGTCAAGTTTCTCTCATTGTTCTTTTTTATTCTATGTTTCTCTTCCATTTTATAGTTAACTCATCAAGTTCAATAAAAGTCTTGGCATTTTGATTTAGATTGTACTGAATTTCTCTGATTTGATGTATTTTCAAATTCTTGCAAGTATCCTTCATATTTTAGACTTTTATTTTATACCTTTTTTTGTCCCATACAGAATTCTGAGAGAATTTTTTAGCTCTGTCCTCCAACTTAGTAATTTATTCCTCAGGGTGCCTATTTTAATATTTGGTCTATTTGAGATTTTTGTTTTGATAATCATATTCTTTTATTTTCAAGATTTCTAATTGGTTCTTTGTCAAAATAACTCATTTTTATTTCATAAGATAAGAACCTTTCTTATAATGCTGAGGTTATTAATTATACTTCATTTAAAATCTTCTCTTGTTTGCTCTGTTGTGCATGCTTTCCTATTTGCTATCTCTTATGCTTCTCTTGCAAAGTGTTAATTTTTAAGAAATATTTTCTTTTTCCCCCCCATGTACTCATTTTTACAATCTGAGATTTCTTGTTGACACATGTGTGATTTTGTTTGTTTGAAGCAGCCTGATTCCAGTGTCTTGGAGAAGGGGACAGGATGGAACATTTGATTTCTCTGTCTTTTGGGCATGGGGGCTTCCTGCTTCTCCAATTTATCAGAAGCACTGCTGGCACCAACCTGAGCATGAAGGACAGCTGTTCACACATAGCAGCTGGGACGCTACTGCTGTTTGATGTCTCTCTAAGTGGTGCCTCCCACAGAATCCCGACTTCTGTGCATGGGCCACGAAGTTTCAATCGCACTGTACATGCGCGCCCACACGTGGTATTTTGTGGAAGAGCCACACTCAAGGGGCCAAAGAGCCGCATGTGGCTCGCGAACCGCAGTTTGCCGACCACTGGTCTAGGGCAAATGCTTCCTTCTGGTTGCACTGGAGGTGGGGAGTGAAGAGATGGTGCAGGAGGATGGACCCACCAGGCTGCCTTAAATGCTCCAAAAGTGATTCCACAGCTCTGATGGTTTCTCCAGCTCCCTGCAACAGCTACATCCAGGCTTAGAGCATACCCAGCTCTGCTCTGATTTTTTCTAATTTGCCCCTCTTGGGCTGAATTTTGGGTTCTTGTTTACTCTGTCAAAGCAAACTTATTTGCCTTCCATCTTTTGGGAATTAGCCAAATTTCTGGTGTACTAATAGATTTTTTAAATTTATTCTCATGTGTACACACACACATGCACACACGCTTTCCAAATTTCTGGGGATTTGGGACAGGAGTGGAAGCAGCCTATGTTCTCAGTTTGCCATCTTGATCTAATTTGATTTGATGTTCTTCAAGTGATTTAGGTTGCCTTTTGTGACTCCATACTGCCTCAAACCACACGTTATCCCAGCTGAACGATTCACAGTCTTGCAACTTAAAGGCACTAGAGATAAAGCTACTGGAACATAATGACTCATAGTAATGAGGTTTCATTTGAGGGTAATATGAACAACTGGGGACTCTGGTGTTTGCTCTCTGAATTCTGGAATGCTCTCCCATTGGGAAAGCAGGAGGCAGTGGTGGTTCCTTGGCTTTTGTTCACTGACTCTCTAGCATACTGTCTGCTTGATGGATGTCTTTTCTCATTGCTGGTGATAATTCCACAGGGGGTGATTCACTAGCAAACAAAGGCTGACGCGGTGCATTTGCCTCTTCTACACACACATGCTCATTCACTTTGCTAGTTACTCCCAATGTCCATTTCCCCTACTCAATAAATCACCTTTTGATGAGAAAAAAAGTACAAAATATTAGTCATATGAGGATTTGGATCATGTTTAATTTAGCACCAATGAAACAATTTTCTCCTTACTCCAGTATTTGCCTGGAGCCACAGCCTGTGATTGCTGATGGTTTTGTACAAGCACCATCGTAAGCCCGGATAGTTAGCTCCCAAACCAGTTTGGGATTTGTGCTAAATCCCTGCTGAGGGCTGAGACTCTCATCCTGGGAATTAAACTGTAAATCAGGAATGACTCAAAGTCACAACTTTGCTAAATCTGATCTTCTTTCTTTTCCTACTGCCTTTTCTATTTTTCCATTTTTCTACTCTTCTATTATTGATCAGGCAATCTTGAATTCAACGTTATTCTCATGCCTCAGATTAAGGGGCATTGGGGCATGAGGAGAACAGCTAGCTACCTCATCACTTCCATAGAGAAGAAATGGATGGACTCTTCCCTGGTTTAAAATTAATTCTTGCATATCAGGGACCCAGTGGCACATGGTGAGTTGTCACTTACTCATTCCTGTTTTAGATCTTGCCTACATATATAATTAGACAGAGAACAGGTTGATCACAATGGTGAGATGTGTGTGTGTGTGTGTGTGTGTGTGTTTGTGTGTGTGTTACTCCTAGACTTAAGCTGAAGAAGTGAGGGATGAAACTGTGAACCGAGAGTGTAGTTATGTTTGTGTAGACCAGACCCTTCATCTGTAGGGCTAAGACGTTGCAGCCAATGGCAGACAGGGTCTGCGGTGGAGTCACAGGTTGGAAGTTAAAATAGAGTTTGGGGTGTAAGATTTTTCTTTTTAGGAATCAGCAGTTGAGAAAGAAAGGACAGACACTGGAGAGAGGAAGGAATGAAACGGTGCTGTAAGCTTGATAAGTATTGACCAACCTTGTGGGGTCCTCTGAGGGGAATATTCTCATCAAAGTTGTCCTTATCAGACCAAAATAGTGGCATCTCCATACTCTTGCCTTGCTCAGTTGCTGGCATGGGCTGCCCCCAAAAGGGGTGACGTAGTGTGAGGAGGCTCTAAGCAGCTGAGGTAGAACCCAAAGGAGCAGACAGAAGAGGCTGTCTGCTGACTGTACTCCCTAGTATAACATCTATTAGGTATGCAAGGCTGCAAAACCTAAGTGAAGAACTCAAGGCTGTGGGTATCATTTATTCCTGAATGTTAAGCCAGGAACAGCTTCTATTATTTACTGTCAGGTTGATTCAGGAGGTCATTGGCGAAACTTGAGACTTCCTGGATTTCTTCTTATTTCTTTTGGCTTCTTTTTCTATATCAGGTAACGTGTTCCCCAATGCACATCTTTCAACCCACTGCTCAGATTTATTTAAGGTATTTTATAACTACTAGTATGTAAAAAATTACTGTGCTTTTCATTTTCCAGCACATGCTAAGCTGATAATACAGCAGGACACAGTGTAAAGAGAATTGTTAAACAAAAAGCCCCTTTGCTCTTACAAAAGCAGAAATGCACAGAATTGCATAATTGTCATCTAGTTACCAAGGAATTTAACAATTTTTGGTATCTTATAATAAAATGGACTGAGTCATTTTTTTAACCATCCAATAGCAGACATTTTTAGTCAGCACACTCTCTTTCAAATACTGATAATACTCCATTCTGGATCTGTGAGTATTACTGAGTTAACTGTCCTTAAATATCTATGTATCTATCTTTCAGTTATAATCTCAACCATGTAAAAAAGATGTAGAAAAAATACTTTAAGGACATTCACTGAGCAGTGGTGTCTTATCCCAGGCCTGGATAGGTAACTGTTGCTGGAAAATCCAGAACTTGAAGATGTTGTAGCCAGGTTGTCCTTTGAGAATAGATTGTCATTACTATTATTATTATTTTTGTTAATCCTTATCCAAGGATATTTTTCCATTGATTTGTAGAGAGAGTGGAAGAGAGAGACAGACAGAGAGAAACAGCAATGTAAATAAGACACACTGATTGGTTGCACATGCCCCGTTTGGGGTGGGGATCGAGCCTGCAACCAAGGTACATGCCCTTGACTAGATTCATACCCCCAACCCTTCAGTCTGCAGGCTGATGCTGAATCCACTGAGCCAAACCGGCTAGGGTGAGAGTTTCATTATTATCAAAAGAGGCAAGCATACACTGGAGTACAGACAGTCTCCTCAATAAGTAGTGCTGGGAAAATTGGACTGGTACATGCCAGAAAATGAAACTAGACCACCAACTTATACCATATACAAGGATAAACTCAAAATGAATAAAATACTTAAATGTAAGTCACAAAACTATAAAAATACATAGGCAGTAAAATCTCAGACATCTCTTGTGGCAATATTTTTGCCGATATGTCTCCTAGGGCAAGGGAAACAAGGAAAAAATTAACAAATGGGACTACATCTGACTAAAAAGCTTTTGCACAGCAAAAGAAACAACAAAATGAAAAGGCAACCCACTGTATAGGAGAACATGTTCACCACTGATACATCTGATATGGGGTTAATTTCCAAAATATGTAAAAAACTTATACAACTTAATGCCAAGAGGACAAACAATCCAGTTAAAAAATGGGCAAAGGATCTAAATCAGGGGTCCTCAAACTACGGCCCGCGGGCCAAATGCAAATACAAATATTGTATTTGTTCCCGTTTTGTTTTTTTACTTCAAAATAAGATATGTGCAGTGTGCATAGGAATTTGTTCATAGTTTTTTTTAAACTATAGTCCGGCCCTCCAAAGGTCTGAGGGACAGTGAACTGGCCCCCTGTTTAAAAAGTTTGAGGACCCCTGATCTAAATAAACACTTCTCCAAAGAGAACATTCAGATGGCTGGTAGACATATGAAAAGGTGCTCAATGTCACTAGTCATCAGAGAGATGCAAATTGAAACCACAATAAGATCATTTCATGCCTGTCAGAATGGCTACCACCAATAAATCAAGAAGCGACAAGTGCTGGCGAGGATGTGGAGAAAAGGGAACTCTAGTACACTGCTGGTGGGAATGCAGACTGGTGCAGCCACTATGGAAAACGGTATGGAGTTTCCTTAAAAAATTAAAAATGGAACTTCTGTTTGACCCAGCGATCCCACTTCTGAGAATAGATCCTAAAAAACCCCAAAACACCAATCAGAAAGAATATATGCAACCCTATGTTCATAGCAGCATTATTTATAATAGCTAAGATTTGGAAACAGCCCAAGTGCCCATCAGTAGATGAGTGGGTTAAAAAAGCTGTGGGACATTTATACCATGGAATACTATGTAGCAGTAAAAATGAAGGATCTATTACCCTTTGAGAACCTGGAAAATATTATACTAAGTGAAATAAGCCAATCTGAGAAAGACAAATATCACATCATCTCACTTATTTGTTGAATCTAATGAACAAAATGAATTGACCAAAAAAAAAAAAGACCTGAAGCATGGAGGCATAGAACAGCCCCCCTCAATGTGGGGATGGGGGACGAGAAGAGATAAACCAAAGAACTTACATGCATAGCCCATGGACATGGGCAATAGGGTATTGAAGACCTGGCGGGGTGGGGGGGGGGGGGGGCGGGGGCGGGTTGATAGGGGCTGAGACGGGGGAGTATGGGGGGGTGGAATGGGAGATATCTGTAATACTACCAACAATTTTTAAAAAGCTATGCAAAATTCACTGTGCCATCTTAGCTGTTTTGTCCATGAATCCATTGAACAGAAACAGGCTGATTGAGGAAGGAGAATGAGTAACATCTGCAGAGAGATTCATCCCAGTAACTGATGGCAGGTCTCTTTGCAGTAGACTAATGCACTAGACAGCCTTTCTCAAAGATTTCTTAAACCTTTTTGTTTAAGAGGTTCCATTTGCTGTGCAAAATGACTCACATTTGGAAACTTTGAAGAATAACAACTCTGTCCTTCAGGCCTGGGGTTCTGGTGCTGCACGCTGTGGCAGATTTCATTATGGGCCCAGAACTTCATTCCTTCCTGCATCCATCATTCATCATGTGGAATGTATTCCCTCCCCGCTGGCTATCAGCTGGCTCACGTGATTCTCTTTGGTCAGTAGTATGTGGGTGGAAAGGAAAGTGTGCACATCTGAGCCTAGGCTTCAAGAGGCCTCACACATTTGCACTTTCCCTCCGGCACCTCTGCCGTGCCTGGAGGACAGCATGTCCTGGCTCATCCTCTGGTATAAGGAGGATGAGTGACATGTGGAGCAGAGCCACTTGGCCACGTCCAGCTTACATCAGCAGACAGACGCCCAGCTGGCAGGGGGATATATGTATGAGTAATACTAAATGATGGTTATAAGCCACTGAGCTTTGCAAAAATAACAAACTAATCAACAAATTCAACAGACTCAGTGAGTCTGTTTCATTCTCACAAATATCATGTAGTTGGGTGGAAATCTCTTTAGGCATCTTGGAAATTTCCATCTCACCTGACTGCCTTCAGTGCATGTGTGTATGTGTATATGTATGTATGTATGTATTTCTGGCTGAAGCCTTGTTTTCATTTCTTCCTTGCTTTTTGTTCTTTTTTATTGAATTTATTGGGGTGATATTGGTTAATAAAATTATAGAGGTTTCAGGTGCACAATTCTATAATACATCATCTGTATGTTGCAACATGTTCACCACCCTAAATCAAGTCTTCCATCACCATTTTTCCCCCTATACCCTCTCCTACCTCCCCCTACTCCCTTTCCCTCTGGTAATCACTGTGCTGTTGTCTATATCTATGAGTTGCTTTTTTTTTTTTTTGCTTAATCCCTTCACCTTTTTCACCCAGCTCTCCAACCTTCCCCTCTGACAGCTGTCAGTCTGTCTATCTGTGAGTCTGTTTCTATTTTGTTGGTTAGTTTATGTTGTTTATTAGATTCCACATATGAGTGAAATCATATGGTACTTGTCTTTCTCTGACTGGCTTATTTTAGGTCCATCCATGCTGTCGTAAAGGGTAAGATTCCCTTCTTGTTTACAGCTTCTCATTTGCTTTTAATTGTTGCCACTTGGGACCAATCAACTCCAGCACCAACTATCTTCATTGCTATCATAAGCTCATTTTGATTACTTTCTGCTGTCATGTCTATAGGGTGCCCATTTCCCATAGTGTCTTAACAGCTGGCAGGGCTGGCTGGCATCCTCTCTTCCACAGTCTTTGCTTTCTGTCTTCTGCACTACATCATGTCAGCGATCATCAGCCAGGGTTTGATTCTGTGCATCTTAGGTAAGCTCTCCCCATTGCAATGAATTTGAATGATTTAAAATTGTACTTGTCCTTCTTGGATGAGCTCCTGTAAATTCCTTAGCATCACATTCTCTTCCCTAGTCTTCAACAATCTTCCAGTGCATGGGAGAGGGCTTCAGGGTGGTTAAAATAATGGCTAGTAGTTTCAGGGAGAGGCTCAGGCAAAAGCCAGAGACACCAAGGGAATGCAGAAGGACTCCCTCAAAGGCTTCTGGGTTCCAAAGGCTCCTGGTTGTGCTTGAGGGAGAGCCTTTTGAAGAGATACTCACCCAACCCAGCCTGGGGGCCAGGCAGCCTATGGATGTGAGTCAGGTGTCGCCCATCTTCTTGATGAATTTCACCTCCTCACCCCGGAAGTGGTTCTCCAGGAAGTCATAGAGACGAGGGTCTGTGGAGAGAAACTGGGGCCTGCAGCTCTAAGAGGGCCTGGTTCAGGTTCCTTTCCATTGCCAGGGTGGCTTCCCTGGTGTTCTGAGTTTTGTCCACTTATCCTGGGAAGGCTTCAGCACGTCCTGGAAGAGAATGCGGCCACTGCTCTGGTTATGCATCTTTAAGAGATGCTCAGCACCCTCGGCTTCTTCTCCACCAACTCGTGGAAGAGGTGGCCCACACGCTCCAGAGCCATTGTCAGGTCAAAAGAGAAGCCCAGAGAGAGGTAAGTGTGGGTGGCCCACAGATGTATGTTGGCCAGGCCTCCACCTTGGTGGAGTAATTCTGATGAATTTGGGAGCTCACGGTGGTTTGGCAATGAGTTAAGGTAGGAAAAAAAAAAACACCAGTGTGTTGGCTGGTCTTGGAGGTGATTCTGAAGGTGGTGACTGGATAAGACGCAGGAGGGTGGTTGGAGGCTGGAGGAAGGGGCATCTCTGGGTCTGTTCCATCCAAATACTATTGAAGCAAGAGACAGATCCAGGACCACCAAGGGCACTGCTCAGTGATCCACTTTTAAAACACATTACTAAGACTTATGCTGTATTCCTACTCTCTTGAGTATGTATGAACCACAATAAGGCAGCCGGACCCACTTGCTGATTCATGTCTGGAGAATCTCGTGGCTTGGGGTCCTCCCATTCTGAATTTCAGCTCATAGTTTTTGCCAATAGATCATTCATTTTAAGCAAAACCTTGGACATTTGTGAATTCAAAAGCATCAGCCTGGCTGGTATGGCTCAATGGTTGAGCATCGACCTATGAACCAGGAGGTCAAGGTTTAATTCCTGGACAGGGCACATGCCTGTGGGGCATGCATGAGGCAGCCAATCAGTGATTCTCTCTCATCATTGATGTTTCTATCTCTCCCTTTCCCTTCCTCTCTGAAATCAATAAAAATATATTAAAAAAAGAAGCACTTGATGATTGCCATCAGCCTTTGTGCCTGGTTTGCCTCCAGGCTGTCTAGCTGAGCAGAAACTTTTTCCTGCAGCGGAGTTCCACAATGGCCAGCTCTGTGTCCTTACCTGCTCCCCTGGGCAACCTGGGACCTCTTTGCAGTGCACAGTCTGATGCTGGGAGAAGCTGTCTTCTATCCATGCTGGTCTGTATTTCTTATGCCCTTTGAATTGTCTTTGTCACAAAAGATCAGAAGCAACAGCTATTAACGGCTCTTCGTGGTGAGGCATGGATCATTTGCTTGCCATGCAGTGATGAGAGGACCTCACATCCTCACCCACTTCAGGAGATAATGCTCATTCTATATTCTCTTTGAGAAATTGCTTAGAGCCTTCAGCCTGGCAGTCTTTTCTGTGTCTTAAGGAACTGAAAGTGACACATTAGCTGCTTTCACAAAAGGTTGCTTATTTTTAAGAATATAAGCAGCCTCAGTTGGCACGGGAAGCTCATCAGGAATTGTGGCTCTCCCAGTCCCTGCTGGTTTTCTTCTCTCTCTCATGGTCCACATGACCTCTTTTTCTTATGGCATCTCTCTTTTACTGTTTTCCATCTGCTACCAACTAGACAATCCTCTCCTTAATCTTCAATGAAAGTACAGAGAAAACCAGTCGGTTGACTTGCTTAATTACCATTGTCCTGGTTCCCTTTACACAGGGCAGCTGCACTGGTCTCTGGCCTTCTTGGGTCAGACACTCATACCTGCTCCAAGCAATGTCTCCCAAGTAGGGGCCAGTTTAACTCAGAATGGGAAGGGTGTGTATGTGTGTTGCAGGGGGCTGATGGTCATCACAGGGACATGTCTAGTACCCCCATTTTTCAATACATTCCCCAGGCCACTTCTATTCCCTAAATGAAGAATATGAATGAAGAATATTTTCTAAATTGGTTTGTGGCCTGAACAATTCCTTCTGAGCCTATCTACAGGTACCGTTGGCTTTATTCACTGGCCTGGTGGTCAGTAGGGCTAAGGGTTGCCAGGCATGTAGGGCACTTTTCATGGCCACTACAAGGCTATCACTTCTGATAGAGCACTGCTTTTCCTGACTTGATCTGGCCATTGATTCTAGCACTCTCAATCCTCTTACTTAGTGATCATGACAACACTAATGAGTCTACGAGATTTTTCCTGTCTACCTTTATTGCTTGAGGCTGGGTCAAATATGTCATCAGGATGGATCCTATGGGTAATCAAAGGAGACAATTCACTTACTCATTTTCACTCAGTGCATATTTAAAGAAGACTTTGAAATGCATTGGGGGGTTTACAGCAACGAATGAAAGAAGCCATAATCTAACAAAATAAAAATGTCAAGTAATTACAAGAGTTATGAGTGTTGTCAAGGGAAAATACTAAGTATTCTTATCAGAGAGAGAAGCATTGGATAGCTGGTGCTTATTCATTTACTCATTGCTGCATTTATTAAATCGTACTCATGAACCCCTATTATGTGCTAGGCACTGATCTGGCTACTAGCCTATAGCCATGACAAAGACCTCTATTTCACAGGCTTTATTTTAAAACAGGAAAGACGGTAACATTTCAAGGTGTGGGTAAGTCCCATGAGGAAAACAAGGTAAGGGTCAAGGAAGTGATGGAAGAGAGGTACTATTTTTCATAGTGTGACCACGGTAAGCTTCTCTGAACAGATAACTATTGATCTGAGCCCTGGTTGAAATGAGGGGAAAAACCCTGTGAATATATGGGCGGGGGGGAGCATTCCAGACAGAGGGACCAATAAGTACAAAATCCTGAGTCAGGAATGTGCTAGGCATATCTGAGGAACAGCAAGGTGGCCAGCACGGAGTCAGGCACAGAGAGAAAGAAGAGAAGAGGCAAGGAGTCCAACTGGAGCCATAGCCTGGGAAACAAGAGGATTCTGGATGTGATTCCAGTGAAATGGCTTTGAACTGGGGTGTGACATAATCTGATGAATCTGATGTATGTTTTAAAGGGATCATCACAGCAACCTTGTGGAGAACAGATTCTATTCTTGAATCAATTTACTGCTGTTTGTTGAAGAAACTCTGTGGATTTTATTTATAGGCTTTCAAATACTAATTATGATCTATGAACTGCAGAGTAGGCTTAGTTCCATTTTTCTCTTAACCAGAAATTTTCTAGATTGCTATGCCAAGGTGAAGGCAGATTTATTGGCGTGAAATAACTAAACCATGACAATTCCATTAGGAAGACCTGATAGCATCTTTATAATGGCCGGGACTTTCTAAACATAAAAGGACAAAATGACATTACCCCCCTTTTATAATATCTCATCCTCTGTTCGTTCCCAAGAGCACTTTATTGGTTCTCTTGCATATGAGGGCATCATAAGCAAGTCAAGTTCAGTCCTCATTATCCATCATAGCCATATTCCATCCAGGAATAGACCCCACAGAAAGGAAGACTTCTGCTGTATCTGCACAGTCTATGCTCAGGTTCAATGTAAAAAGTGTCTGGGGTTAGAGTCAAGAGTCTAGAGCAGTGGTTCTCAACCTTCTGGCCCTTTAAATACAGTTCCTCATGTTGTGACCCAACCATAAAATTATTTTCGTTGCTACTTCATAACTGTAATTTTGCTACTGTTATGAATCGTAATGTAAATATCTGATATGCAGGATGGTCTTAGGTGACCCCTCTGAAAGGGTCGTTCAACCCCCAAAGGGGTCACGACCCACAGGTTGAGAACCGCTGGTCTAGAGTGAGTCTAGATGAAGAATTAGCAAGACGATAAAAACACCTTTTTGAATGAGCAAGTACTTTGTCAAAACAAAAGTGATTTATGAAAAGCAGTTATGTGTTCTTAAAGACTTCCAAATCACATTTGGGCCAGAAGCTATTCATTTTCTTTTAAGTAAGTCACTAAAGGAAGAGTCTTACTGCATTTAACAGAGTGGCAATTTAACAAAATCACCAGCAGCAAAGCCAGGAACAACTGAGACCTATGATTCTATAATTAGTTGTTGATTTAGCACCCCTTAGGTTGGACATTTGTGAGGGGGGGCGGTGATTTATCCTGGAAGCATGACTAAGTTTTACTGAAGATTTTCAAGTATAGGCTAGATTGAATTTTGGTAGAGTTCTTTAAGGGGCAATAGCAATCATGGAAAGGATGATTGGCTCAGATGACCTGTAAAGTCTATTTCAACCCTGAGATTCAATGATTATAGGGGGGAATCTTGAATTTGAAACGAGAGGTCTTGGGCTCTGCTTTCTATAATCTACTCTCCTGATGATTCAAAATTAATCTGTAGAACATCTCTTGAGTTCTTACATGAATTTGAGAAAAGCAATATTCCTTCTGAGAAAAGAATGTTTCAGCCCTTGAATGTTCAATTAAACCTTTTTATTAATGGTAGAAAAAATACGTGTGTGAAAAAATTGCAGGATAGCAGCTGTCTGAAAGAACTGCCATGATAAACATGCTCCATATCTGTGCTATCGCATTCAGTTGCCACTACATATACAGGAATATTGAGCCTGGAAATGTGGCTTATGCAACTGAGGAAGTGAATTTTAATTTTTATATAATTTATTAATTTAAATTTACATAGCCACATGTGGTTGGTGGCCAATCTATTGGACCGCACAGTTCCCAGGCTACCTGAGAACTAAATAGCACAGCGGATTGAAAATTCAAACATTTTTATTTTACCCTTAGTCAAGTTAAGCATAGTTATTTACCCACATTTTATATCCATTCCTGTTATGTATGTATGCATGTACATATACTTGTCTCTCTCTGTCTTTGTCTTTATGTATGCATGTATGTAATGTTTTCAATAGCACATTTTGCAGCATGTGGAAGGAAATGTGAGGAAATAGAGAATAGAAAGAATATAATGAAGGTTCTTTTTGCAGCATGTGGAAGGAAATGTGAGGAAATAGAGAATAGAAAGAATATAATGAAGGTTCTTTGTGTTCATTCCAAAGATAAAATTATTTTTTTTTCAAAAAGGGAAATAGATTTAGAAAGGGGAGCATAGAGAAGTGTAAGTAACATACTTATTTAGTTTTTGACACCTCATTAGGGCAAATCAGCCTTACTGGTGCCTGGAAATTCATTTGGAAGATTGAAATAATATACTCCCTAGAGGCAATTCAAGATTTCAAAGCAATCCTTTCTAGGTCCTTCGATCTAGACAAAGAGTATTTAGAACAACTGAGTCCTGTGTTGATTTTCTATAACTCTGGTGCTTTTTTGTAATGGCTTTGAAGAAGGAGAACTTTTGAAGAGAGGGTAGAAGGAAAGAATTGATTGGCTGAGTTTGGTAAGAGTTTGTAAGAGACTATGGTATTAGCTTAGTGGGCATAGAGTAGAAATAAGATAACTAGAAATTTTAATAAAGGATTAATTTCTTTATTTCTATTGAACATTCCATTATGCAAGGAATCTTCACCTTAAACCCAAATCATTGAATTTCCTGTGCATCTATCCTCCATTTGGTTGTCCTCATAGATTGATATAATTCTTCTACTTTGAACTTTAAATAGCTCCTCATTGCTTCCAAAGTCAAGGCACCATCCATAAATACCTGCTTTTTACAATTTTTCACTAAAGTATACCTAATGGCAAGGCCATGAACTTGAACCTTGGGATATCTAGGGAGTGGCTTGAAGCCAACTGCAAATGGGACTCTTTGTAAGTTTTGTGTTTAATCTTAAAATTTCATGAATGACTGTTAATATCCAAATGGTCAGTATTTCTGGTTATAAAAATAATATTTTAAAATAGTTTCAGAACAACAGACAAATATGAACAAAAATGTTTCCTTCCTGAAACCCTATTTCATTGGGTTATTAGTTTATGTGTAAAATATTAATGAATTAAACTTATAATTTGCAGAAAATTGGAATGAATTGAACTAATGCATTAGATTTGCCATATAGGCCATTTCTCTGCTGCTTCTAGTGTCACATATTTCAGTAACTCAGAATTAAAGAAATATGTAAATATAAGTAGTATATTTTTCTTTATTCTTGTATGAATTTGTTAGAGTAATCTCTGGAGAGAGAGGTCCAAGTGTTGCCAGAGGGATGAAGAGTAAGGATTTCGGTCTCTTCTTGGTAGACTGTTTAAAAACAATTTTTTTTATTGAGTTCGGAGAGGAAGGAAAGAGAGAGAGAGGGAGAGAGAGAGAGAGAGAGAGAGAGAGAGAGAGAGAGAGAGCGCAAAGATGAGAGAAAATCATTGATCAGCTGCCTCCTGCACACCCCACACTGAGGATCGAGCCTGCAACTCGGGCATGTGACATGATTGGGATTTGAACTGTGATCCCCTGGTTCACAGGTCAACACTCAACTACTGAGCCACGCTGGCCAGGCTTGGTGGACATTTTGATGAGTTCTTCCTTGAGAGGCATGAGGGTTAAATAATATGTAGACAGGAATAACTTCTGATTCATGAGTCAGATCTCTTCTATTGCCTCAAGAAAGCACTTCTCAAAGTAGTTCCCCCCCCAAAAAAAAGAAAGCTGATGTTTTTAATCTTTTATTTTACCACTGATAATTTTAATCAGATGAAAATGAACCACTAGTCTTAACTCTTAGTTCCCATGAACTCATCACTAACCTTTTTTTAAATCTAACTCTCAAATTTAAATTTTTTACATTACATTTTTTATATTAAAATGTATCACTTTTATCTGGACAATACATGCACATGGTTAAAACATCCCTGCCATACATCATTGGCTGGGTGCAGCCCACAGAAATGTGATGATGTGAAGGTGGGGCTGCAGGAGTTGGGCTGTCACTCAAATAGTTCTCCTTTTCATGGCAGAAACACTGCTATTTGTTTGATGTGCCATGAGGATTTGTTCTCTTGAAGTGTGGTCTCATATCTCAGGCCTGGGTAGGTCACTATTGCTGGAATATCAGGAACTTGCAGCTGTAGCCAGGCTGGTCTTTGAAAGGAGACTCTCATTATTATCAAGATCATGTAAGGTTCATTGTGTTATTATAGCTGCTTTGTTCATGAGTCCGTTGCACACGAACAGGTGACTGAAGAAAGAGACTAAGTAATACTCACAGAGCAGTTTATCCTGGTCAGTGATGGAGGGTCCCTTGCTAGTGGAGGAGTGTGTTATAATAGTCTTCCTTAAAGGATTTCTCAAGCCTTTTCATATAAGGGCTCCCAGTTGGTAAAATGTCTCACATCTGAAAACTGTAAAGAATGACAACTGTTATGGACAGTATCAAATATTTCAAATGTCAGGACTATCCCCTTTCTCTGGATACTATTTTCTGGAGCTCTCCATCTTTCAGTTCCCTTCTAGGCTGGAGTAGAAAGGGAAGAGAGGAAATGAGCGCTCCCTGAAATGATGTCAATGAACCTCCTGGATTCCAGGCTTTCTTTTCACTCCTGTCCTCCATCATCTTGCCCCAAAACTGGAGTCTTAAATCACCTCCTTTTTCTCTTCCTACAACTCCCTTTATATGTATTATTGGCTTTGATTTCCTCAGCTCCTACGAATCAGTTGACATTTCTCATTCTATTTCCTGTCTTCCAGAGTAAGTTTTCTCTATTTTGTTGTTAATCCTCACCTGAGGATATTTTTCCATTGATTTTTAGAGAGAGTGGAAGGGAGGGAGGGAGAGAGAGAGAGAGAGAGAGAGAGAGAAACATCGATGTGAGAGAGACATTGATTGGTTGCCTCCCACTCGTGTCCCAAATGGGACTGAGCCTGCACTGAGGTATGTGTGTCCTTGACCGGAATGGAACCCTTGACTTTTTTGGTCCATGAGCAATCACTCTGACCACTGAGCCAAACTGGCTAGGGCCAGAGTAAGTTTTCAAAGTTACTTCCCATTTCATTCACGACATCTCTAAGCACTCATTTTTTGTCATGTTATTTGTTCTATCAAATTGCCCATATCTTTTATTTTTACCACCCCATCAAACACAATGAGAAAATCAACAGGCAAGCACTTTATCCTTAGAGAATGATGAAATGAACACTGGTGCATTTGTTGTTCTTAACAGCCTGGAGCCTGACAACTACCACTCCAGCAGTTTTGTCTTCATGACTTAGCGCCACACTTGCTTTTTATTCCATTTTTCCAGTTGACCCTAAAGTACTCACTGAAATACTCATTGATCTTTTGTTTTCCCTTTTTCCTCACTAGCTATTTTCCATCAATTATGTTGCAAGTTACAATGTTTTTACAGAAGACCACCACTAAAATGACTAAATATTGAACATTTATTCTTTCAGCCATCTGTAAAAAGAGGACTTCAGTTTCCCAATCAGGTGTTCAATATGCCTTTTGAGCTTATTAAATTATGCCATTTGAAGGTTTACTTGATGAGGACATATTTTAATTTGTTCTAAAGTTTTTATCTAAAACAGATCTGAAAATATGTACACCAAAAGGTTTTGTCAACTCTCTCCTGTTACTTGAGTTCCACTTTTTAATGCAATTGTTGACACAAGTTTAAAGAGAGTGTGAAATATGGATTTTCTTTTAATTGTGCTTTGTGTTTGTGATTGCACTATAACAACTTTTCATAATTAATGTAAATGTTGCTGCAAAGGTGATCTTTCATGTGTTTATTGCTAACGTTTCTTATATGAAACATTAAAATTAAGTTCATTTGTTAACATTTTTTAAAATATATTTTTATTGATTTCAGGGAGGAAGGAAGAGGGAGAGAGAGATAGAAACATCAATGGTGAGAATCATTGATCGGCTGCCTCCAGCATGCCTCCTCCCGGAGACAAGCCTGCAGCTGGGGCACATGCCCTTGACCAGAATCAAACCTGGGACCCTTCAGTCCACAGGCCAATGCTCTATCCACTGAGCCAAGCCACTAGGTCTATTCTTTAACTTTTGAAGGACATCCTGATTATTTCCAGTCTGGGACAGTTATGAATAAGGCTGCTCTAAACATTTGTATGCAGGTTTTGTGTAGACAACCTAGGTATATACCCTGACTGGGAATGGAACCTGCAAACTTTTGGTGTACCGATGATGCTCCAACCAATTGAACCACCTGCCAGGACTGTGAACTCCTTTTTTAAAGAACCAATCTATTGCATTTTACCTGTTAACTCCATGGTGCATTCTGAAATAAGTCTTGATCAATTTAACATTTAAATAGCCATAGGGCAGAGACTCAATACACACTGTTTGACTATGGCTTTGTAGAAATGCAATATTCTTTAATTATAAGAATGATCTCCAAGATATATAAGCACATCTCTGCTCTAGAAAGCCTAAGACACACTAAAACATGAAAAATTGTCATTGAGGCTCTGTTGACTGGATGATTAACTGAGAAATGGAATCAATGAATGTTAAGCATTTGGGCAACAATTTCCATAGAGAAACTCAAGAAGCTGATGTAAAACAAGAAAATTGCTCTTTTTTGTAAGAGCACCACCTCCCCCCTTTTTAAGATTCTGTGATGAAATGCTGAGAAGGACGCACAAGGGGAAAGCTGATTTTCCCTGAAGTGCACATTGTAAATTCCAAGCCAACATTCTTTCAACAAGATTAATAAGTGCTATTCATGGTGTTCCCTGGGCAGATCAGAAGTGTGAAGAGCACGGGTAAAAGGCTACAAAATAAAATCCTCTGTTATTTTCAGATGTATTTGAGCTGCAACCAACCATAGGAGGAACTCTGATCATCTTTGGGTGAGAAGGGAGCAAATTGTGGAGGGTCAAGTTATAAAACACCAATCATTTTTAGGCAAACCTGATGGTTAATTAAATGGCTGACTTGAAAGTTAATGACCTTTACTTGAGAATGTAGAACTTTCCTGTCTTCTAACTTGCAACCCTTAGGAACATAAAAGTGAGACACCTTCCCTAAAAGCTAAAAATATAGGGTAAGTCAAGAAGGACCCAGGTCAGATGGAGAGGTCAAAACTTTGGGAAAGAACAGAACAACTTATGTCTCTGTTCCATTCTGATTAGTGATTAATAATTAAAATTCAGCCCAGCCAGCATGGCTCAGTGGTTGAGCGTCAACCTATGAACCAGGAGGTCACGGTTCAATTCCAGATCAGGGCATATACCCAAATTGTGGGCTTGATCCCCAGTATGGGGCATGCAGGAGACAGCCAATCAATGATTCTCTTTCATCATTGATGTTTCTATCTCTCTCTCCCTCTCACTTTCTCTCTGAAATCATAAAAACATATTAAAATAATTAAAATTCAATTCATACTTTTATTTATTTAGGTGACAATTGGATTAATTTCTATATTATTGCTGGAATAAATATCTTGTTGTTAATTCTCATCTGAGGATATTTTTTCATTAATTTTTTAGAGAGAGTGGAAGGGAGGGGAAGAGACAGAGAGAGAGAAACATTGATATGAGAGAGATAATCAATTGTTTGCCTCCCACATGAGCCCAGACTAGGGCTAGGGATTGAGCCTGCAACTGAGGTATGGGGCCTTGATAGGACTTGAACCGGGACTCTTCAGTCTGCAGGCCAATGCTCTGTCTACTAAGCCAAACCAGATAGGGTTGGACTAAATATCTTAATATCTACATTATTGCTGGAATTAATAGGTTAATTAATATCTTAATTCCAGTAATAATGTAGTTGAAAAATAAAAGCCTTGGGAGAGAGAAGACCTGGGTGTGGACCTGCCTGCTTTTAACTTCTGGGACTGGAGGCAATTCTTTTAGTCTTGTTAGGATTTAGTTTCCTTATCCATATAAGGACAGGGCTGAATGATTGTAAGATGCCTTCAACTTCATGATTTTTATGATTTATGAAGCTTGGGTTTCAGAGCTGGCAGACTCACTGATGATTTATCTGAGAAAAATAATATTGTTGACTCTCAAATGAGAGACTAATATTTCCTGTGGGTGAAAAATTAATTTTTAGCTATCATTAATGTCAAACCAAAGAAAATATCCCGACTCCAATAAGAAATTTAAAGAGTCTGCCCAAAGATGGATGGCTAGGACTTAGCAGTGTGTGAGTTCCCATAATTAACCGAAACTCCACACAGGAATTCTTTCTAATTTATTAAAAAATTCTGTGGTTCCTTTTCTTTTCCAAACTAAATATTCTCAAAGAAGTAAAAATATGCTTAAGGAGTCTACTTAGCTAGGAGCTACTATATTGTATTTTCCTGCTAATATTGTCTAAATCTTGAAATGGTGAAACTAATGTTACAAGGTGATAATAACACTACCCCCATTGCCAATCCAACATTGGTACTTTCTATTTAACTCCCAAGAAGAAAATGAACCAGCAGGCACTTGGAATGTGTACCTTCAATGCAGGTACTATGAAATTTGGATGAACAAAATGGACCCGTGGTCAGCAAACCGCGGCTCGCGAGTCACATGCGGCTCTTTGCCCCCTTGAGTGTGGCTCTTCCACAAAATACCATGTGCGGATGTGCACGTGGCCCATGCGTAGAAGTCGGTATTTTGTGGAAGAGCCAGTATTTTGTGGAAGAGCCACACTCAAGGGGCCAAAGAGCCGCATGTGCCTCGAGAGCCGCGGTTTGCCGGCCACTGAAATAGACTATCCTGAGGCCATTTCCATAACCAAAGTGACCCACCTAGTCAGAGTTGGGAAGGTCACTGATGACATATGTAAAATATGGCAGTGAGTGTTTAGGGGTTGATCAGGGAGGGTGCAAACATCAGTGACAAACTTGAATGGGCATAAGCAAGAGGCAAGTCCAGAAGGAGGGCAGGATTCTGGCCGACCTCACCCAGACCTCCGTCTTTGCTTCGTGGTGTTCTTTCATCTCCCTTAAGTCCCACGTGTGGCTCCATCCTTGGTTTCAACGCTCACTCCAGTCAGACTGTAATAAACTCTCTTCTGGCTCTGCTTCTCCTTGACAGATCACAGGGCCTGGAACACAGTGAACACACCACGAATAATAAAAATAGTGATAAGTGCTGGCATTTATCAAAATCTCATTACATGCTCTATGTGTTTTACATGTATCGATTCATTTACTCTTTATCATAATCCTGTCAGACAGCTTGGTACTTTAAAAATATGTCAACAAATTCTTTGAGATGCCTCCGTTTAAGAGAAGAGGTCTAATTTCCCTCGTGCATGTGGACAGGACTTAATGACTAGTTGTAATGAATAGAATAAAGCTAAAGTGATGATGTGAGACTTTGGAGACAGTCATAAAAAGACTATGGCTTCTAGCCTTGCCCGCATGACTCAGTGGTTGAGCATCAACCTATGAACCAGGAGGTCATGGTTTGATTCCCAGTCAGGGCACATGCCCAGGTTGCAGGCTCGATATCCAGTAGGGGCATGCAGGAGGCAGCCGATGGATGATTCTCATCATTGATGCTTCCATCTCTCTCTCCCTCTCCCTTCCTCTCTGAAATCAATAATTAAAAAAAAAGTATATATAAATATATAAAGAAGTTTGCTGATCATTCACATAAAGAGGGAGACTTGAATTCAAATTCTATGTTGATAGTTTCTACTCATTAAAGTTATGGCGATGAGACAGTAGTACATTAGAAGTATATAGTGTTATAAATTCTGGTAAGCATAATTCTAATAATGTCAGGTATTGGTGATTTCTTTTAGACATGAAGATAAGACTTGTTGAGGTTTCTTTTGTTCTGAATTCATGTGACCATTGATCTAAAAGTCAAGGAAGCCTAGGTTTTAATTCCTGTGTCATTGCTGAGCTATTTTGGTGAAGTTCCCACATTATGTTTTCCTTTCTCATTTGCAACTCTGTTTCCTACTTCTAATCTGGAGAGAGAAAGAGGCTGGAAGCTGGGTTTTCCCTGAGTCTCCCTGTTCTCCTTACTTTCTTGTGGAATCCTCAGCTGGTGAGGGCTGTGTGGACTGGCTGTGAGGTCCTGGGACAACAAGTGACTGCTTCTGTTTTACATGGAGAGTTCCCTCCGTTTTCTTGAGAAGCAGAGTCCAGAGAGGCAAAGTTGCTGCCTGAAGCCACTAAGAATGAATGACAGGGCTTCACAGACTAATTATTTTTTCACTGCTGTAACATTTACTTCCAAGTCTTACCTGAGCGTGGGATGATTCTGTACACAGCCTTGGGATGTGACCTATAAACATCTATC
Source organism: Myotis lucifugus (assembly GCF_000147115.1). Lineage (NCBI taxonomy): Eukaryota > Metazoa > Chordata > Mammalia > Chiroptera > Vespertilionidae > Myotis > Myotis lucifugus. The sequence continues at coordinate 62,317,407 of NW_005871048.1, read as the reverse complement.
TCCACGATGATTCAGGTCTCTCTTATCGTCCTAATGGATTGAAAATTCTTGGAGGCAGAAAAATGATGAAAATAGCGGTTGTCTATAACATAGCTCAATATGTACTAATACTACTAATAAGTGAAAGGATGGATGAATGGATACCTGAATGGACGGATGGATGGATGGATGAAACTATATAGCATATTTAATTTTCCTACTAAAGCTGCATGGTTAGATGTGCATTGAAATAAGAAAAAAAATCTTGAGTATTGTGAATTTATAGGTGGTGTTCAAAACAGGTATTTTACTTTAAATAAAAATTGCCTTAAGGTTGAAGTTCACTTTTTGCTGTTGTTGTTAATCCTCAGCCAAGGACTTTTTTTCATTGATCTTTTAGAGAGAGTGGAAGAGAGGGAAAGACAGAGAGAAACATCAATGTGAGAGAAACACATCGATTGATTGCCTCCTGCATGCGCCCCGACCAAGGCCCACAGGCTGATGGTCTATTCACTGAGCCAAACGGGCTAGGGCTTAAAGTTCACTTTTAAAAATTCATTTTATGGTCAAATTTTTACTAATTTATCTATTGATAATGTTTTACAGTAAAAAACAACACATGGTGTACTCAAAATGATATATAACAAAGCATAGGCTATTTGTAGCTTGGAAGATGTCATATTTTAACAAATCTATTGTATTTTGTCTATTTCCATGTGCACAAATCATTTTATTTTTGGCTGGGCATGAAAAGTTAATTTATCATTGGTTTATATTTTGCCTTTTCCCCCAAAGGATTAGAAGGTATTTGATGCTAAATCATAATGCAAATACATGGCTCATAATCATGGGCTCTTATAGTGTTTTCCAACACTAAAACCAAGTTATAATACACCAGATTAGAGATACATAAATGAATGCCTTCAGAGTAAGAACAATCAATAAAGGAAAGCTTTCTATAACTAGGAATAAGATGGGTTTGAAGTGGGATGGTGAACATTGATGCCCAGTGGTTACATAGAAAACGGAGAGTGAGACTTCGGCTGGGTCTATCTAGATGTTGGCCAATAAATAATTATGGCTATGAGACTTAGATTTTGATAGGAATAGTTGCAAGTAATTTTACATTATAAAAATGCCTTCTCATTAAGATTTAAATGATATAAAAATTCACTATTTACTAAAGGCCAAGGACACCGTGTGACATATATTAGGCACCTAATAAGCCAGTAGTAGCACATTGAGTCACGCTTCTAATCTCTCTGACTTCTGCAATATCTCTTCTTTCCCCAGCCAGAGAAAGCTGTCCACTTTTAAGTCATCTTATATGATTGGGGCAAGTCATCTGGATAATCTCTGAATCTTAAGGTCAGCTGGCTTGGCACTTTAGTGACATCTGCAAAGTCCTTTATGCCATGTAGCATAGCATAATTATGGGTGTAACACCACAGGGTGAAGGTCATGTGGACAAAAATTCTGCCTACCACAGTCATAAAACTAGAAAGTGGCAGATTCAAATGCAAATTGAGTTCGAAGTAGCTTCAAAGTCTATATTCATCCATTATACCATCAAGACAGTATCCATGGATTAAAATAAGAAAAATATATTAGAAAATACAGTTTAGCATCCCCAATAGAATATGAATAATTGTTGATATCATAAAACTACCCATGTTCCCTTCCTGAAATTAACGATTTGAGAATATAATACAGAATAGATAAATCAAAATGTTGAATTCAAAAGGGTAACTGTTCTATGATATTGGACAAATGACTGAAACTGTTTGTGCTTTAAAATGCTCATCTGAAATATGGAGATGATAATAACAGTACTTACTTCATAGAACTGTTACGTGATTAAATGTGGTAAAGCACAGCCTGGTTGTGGTGTATCATTGGTTGAGCATTGACCTATGAACCAGGAGGTCAGGGTTTGATGCCCAGTCAGGGCACATACCTGGGTTGTGGGCTCGATCCCAAGTGGGGGGTGTGTAGGAGGCAGCTGATTAGTGATTCTCTCTCATCATTGATGTTTCTATCTCTCCCTCCCTTTCCCTTCCTCTCTGAAATAAATAAAATATTTTTAAAAAATGTAGTAAAGCACATCAGACAATTTCTAGTGCATAGTAAATTCTCAATAAATACTAGTTATTATACACATGCAACAGTGCTCTTGACTTTATAATAGCATTTATCACGCTTTTACTAACTGCTTGTTTAATTATCTGTATTCTTTTCTTGGCTATAAGCCTCATAAGAGCAGGGCGCACCTCTTTTTTCACTGCAATATTTCTAGCATCTGGTACTGAGCTTGGCATGCATGAGGGTACTCAGTAAATATTTGCTGAATACATGAGTGAATAATTTTGGATGAAATCTCTCAATTATTTTTAACATGGTGTGGGTCAAATAAAATGCATATGAGGTCTGCATTTGGCCTATGGATATCCAATTTGTGATTTCTGCCAAAAAGTATGGCTATAATAATTTAACATGAAAGTTTTTCAGACATATGTTATTAATCTTCTAAAGAACTCTAGAAGAATCTATAAACATCCATAGTATGTCTAATTTTAAATAATATAGATGCTGCTGAAACTCTGACATTTTAATAGTTAAGATAATTTCAAATATTTCTTTCCCAAACTTGTAAGAATCACAAAGTTGTTTTGTTCTATCTTCCTTTGAATTAAAAACAATTTTACCTGTTTTTAAAAATGGTAATGTGTCTTGATAGCTCTCTAATTATGGCTCATAGCATTTTACCCATTCTCAGGGATATACTGCATCTGTTATTTATTCATTAGAGGCCTGGTGCATGAAAATCGTGCACTCAAGGGAGAGGGGACTGGGGGGAGGATCCCTCAGCCCGGCCTACGCCCTCTCGCAGTCCAGGAGCCTCAAAATTGATTGCCACATATAGGGAGGCCCCGCCCACCCGCCGCAGCCCACTGGTCGGTAGCCTGGGCCTCTCTCTTTGGGGCGATCACGGAGCCCCCTGATTGATTACCCCACTGGCTGGTGGCCTGGGCCTCCCTCTGAGGGGCAATCGTGGGGTGATGGTGGGGCCCCCTGACCAATCGCATCGCACCTGCCTTGGCTGGCCTGGCGCCAGTGGATGTCATAGTGTGGTTGTCAGACAGTTGTTCCGCTGTTCGCTTATATTATTATAGATAACACCAACAGGCTGCCCTTTGAGGAGGACCAGAGCTACACTTCTAGAGGGAGTCAGCTCAAATTAGCCTTTGGTGGCCAGGCTCTGTGCTCCCTACTGGTCCTTGACATGCAGTCTCTCCACTCAATATTTAACTTGGTGGCATTTGGTACTTTGATACTATCTGAAAAGAAAAAAACAATGACTTAACTCCAGTCAAGGTAGCATCGAAAAGCTTCCCTGGAATAAAAATTAATATATATAGAAATGCAGAGACACATTCATTATTAGGACCAGGGCCAGAAATTCATTATGAAAAAATAATTGCAGAAAAGTTTATGTAATTAAGTACTGCAGTCTCAATAACCCTAACACATTGCTGATATAATTATGCACACAACTATTTTAATCACATTTCAGTGGCTGTCTAGACAGACTGGTAGACTATCTGGACCTGAAATTTAATTAAGTAGAGAGAAGCAAACTCTAAAAGAGGAAAGATACTGTATGGCTTTGGTGTTTTGTTTTTGAAGACGTGGTTTGGTGATGAATAATCTTATGAAGAGGGAGAGAGAAGAAGTTTGAGAAATGAGATATTGGGTAAAAGAGAGGGAGAGAGAAGCTGTTATATTTGTGAAACCCCTTGCAGGGATTATTCTGTAACTCAAATTGTGAACCACATCCACATTCGATTTTGTGTGTTTGGTGTTAAATAAGGTTGAAGTTTTTAAAAAATGGCTTTTCCATTTTCTATTCATCCTCTCATGATTTCTCTGTTCCCTTTTCTGCTGTCCTTCCAAGAAGGAGGTCTCTGCAATCATGGGCTATCTTTCAATTTTTACTTTTGTTAGTATATTTTGTAATAAAAATTTGACATTTGAGAATGCAGTTTTTAAATATGGACCCAGTAAAAAAACAATCTCAGCTTAAACCTGGAGTCTGGAAGAATCAGACACAGTTAAGTAATCTGCAGAGAGGAACTTGGGAAAAGTCCAATCAAAGTGTAAAATTTCACAGTTTATGATGGAACTTATGACATGAGATCATAAGAAACCTTTCAGCTTTTGCCTGATTCTCTGGAACCTACTTTCTGAAGGACGGCTAGCTGACATGTGAGGAGATTAACCTAGACCGCCCTGCTGTGAGGAAGCCCAAGCAGTTACACCCTTTCCCATGCTTCATCTGTTGTGATAACTCCCAAACATATATGCATTTGGCAGACCTCACTGAACCTCAGAGTCATATACTTATAGGTCTACTTCACATCTCTGCTTGGAAGTCCTGTCCCACAAGCATCACAGTCTTAGTATTTGAGACTACTTGACTTCTAGTCCTCCCAAATCTCTCTGCCCTTCAATTTCTCATCTTGGGAATTGGTTCCACAATCCACACAGTACTCCAGTCTAAATCTAAGAGTAAGCCTTCATTTCTCCTCTGTCAAACCCACAACTAATATATCCACAAATACTATTAATTCTGTATCTACCAATGTACCTTGATTTTTTTTTCAATTTTCTTCATCTCTGTTGTCTGCATCATCAACTCTTTCAATAGCCTTCCTTACAACAGCCTCCCAGCCTTCTTTCCTGCCATGTACTCACCAGCTACAATCATGTCTTAAAATGTTAGCTGGATCTTCCCATGCCCCTACATGAACACTCAAATGGACCTGATTTTGAACTCCACTGCAGTGCTGGACCCTTAAGTAGCCACAAAAATAGGAATATCAAAGTCTTTTTTTCATAATTGAGATTCTATTGTTTGCTTTGAGGATCAGTACACAGACATTTCAATTTGTGCACAATTCTTACCATATGTACCAAAATGTAAAGTCATGTAGTTGTGTTTCTTTTCTAAACAGTATTCCAGTGACTTTCCAGCTTAAAATTTGAAGGCTAATTTTCCTTAATAGAGTATCAAGTACCAATATCTTCAAAAGTTGCTATGCTGTTACATCAAAGTCCCACTAATTCACAATTTAATATCATATATACTACATAATCCAATTTACAATCTTTCACAGCACATTAACAAAGTTACTAGGAAAACTGGACTACCACAACAAAGATGTTACAGATGCACAAAATTCTGACATGGAGAGTCAAGATCAAGGAGTGCTTTTCTTTAGGAAACAATTCTACCAAAAACATGTGAATAGAAGTAATTTAAAGTGTTCAAGACATAGCAAATACATGACTGACTCCAAATTGCCATTTAGTATTCTTTGTATTATCCTATATAATAAAAGGCTAATATGCAAATAGACCAAATGGCAGAACAACCTGAACAACCAAACAACTGAACAACAGGTTGCTATTACGTGCGCTGACCACCAGGGGGCATGTGTGGAACATGTCGGGCATTGGCCACGGCAGGATGATGGAGCAGGTGAACAGGGCGCTGGTTGCTGTCATTGAGGCGAGCGTCTGGTGGTTACTGAAAATTCTTTGCTGCACTCGCACCCTGAGGGCTTCTCCACCTCCCCCTGCTCCTGAGGGGCAATCAGGGCAGCAGCCGCCACTCACACCCACTGATGGCGCCTGCCCCGCTCCCACCTGCTGCTGGCACCGGCCCCAATCGCTCTGTGCCATCAGCAGGTGCAAGCGGGGCCAGCCCATGGGAGCGGCGGCAGCGGGAGCAGGGCTGCCAGCAGACAGGGGACCAGGGACCAAGGTGGGAGGGGCCAGGCGGGGGCCCAGAGGATGGGCCGAGACCCATCTCTGTGCCTACCACAGCCTCTTGGCCTACAGTTCCTTTCAAGGTGCATTAATTTGTGCACTGGGCCCCTCGTAGGATATAAAAACAACCCCCATCTATGGAATGTTAAGCTGACACCCAAGACAATGAAAGCCTCCCATATTCAATATCCCACTATTTTCTGGTTGTGCCAAAGAAGAAACAACCAGGAAATGATTTCACCTCTTAAAAAAAGCATTTACACTTAAAACAATGGGATGAGTTGGAATTCCCTCCTTCTTAAAAATGTTTGTAGAGCTACTAAAAAACTTGCATTTACAAAACAGGTGATAAAAATATTCCTCTGGATTGTACAAGAAGGGAGACAGGGACCACTGATAAGACTTGGTACATGACATTAATCAGACTTGGCTTCTTTTTCTCCTGCTTCATCTGAGGCTGGACTCTCCTCGTTTTTAGTTTCTCTGTTTTCCGCAGGTAGATTTTCTTTAGGTTCCTGGTCAGCCCCTCTGCCAGCTTTCCCTTTGCTCCCCCTTTCCCTCTCATTTGCACCTTTTAGTCTGCAGATTTATCCTTTCCTGTCACCTTTTTGGGCTTCGTTTCCACTTTTGCAGGAGCAGGTTTGGCTGACAACCTGGCCGACCTCCTCTTGGGCTCCTCCTTGGTCACCCCTTGGCAGAGCTGACTTTCCTCTTGGGCATCGTGGCAGCAGATTGGGCATGTGCTGGGTGCCTGAGGGCCGAGGCATGCCGAGTGGCTTCACTGCTGCTTCTCTCGCTGCCCAACCTGCTTGGACCCCATCAAAGTCTTTCATACCCGTTTTCTCATGGGTATGGGTTGTTATGGTTATGGGCATAAATAAAATTGAGCGCATCAGGAGGAAATATTATAATGTTGGGCTGGGTGGGAAATTTTATTTATAATTTTTTTGTGACTTTTGTCCCCATTAATCCAGGCGTAAGGTGAGTCCCAGAGTACAAAGGTGTCCCAGACATTGAGGAGCCAATAAACCCTCCTGAGATTCTGTGAGCCAAGTGGATCCTGTTGCCTCTATGACAGAGGCCCCCCAGTAGGCCATGGTGACTCCTTGAAAGAAGGAACATGGCACTAATGACATAATTTAACCTAAATTGTGTGTTCTAGACCTTCTTGAAAGATATCATTGCTGTCAATATTGATCCAGACATTTATCATGGTCAATTATAGGGTCTCCAGAAAATTATTTTTAAGGTATTGGGAAAAGCGTGATATTTAATCCCTTCTTGGTGAGGTTTAGCTTACCAATAACTAGCCTACCTATTGAGGAAGAGTGAGTTGGATTAATTCACACAAGCAATAAATCACAGTGTCAAGAAAAAAGTAAAGAGGAAGAGACAAACAGTATAAGCATGTTATGAAACTATTGACAAAAATTTTAAACCCAATTTATTTATTCATTAAGAAAAAATAACTGGCAGTAGTGGAAATGGTGATAAATTAGCCTCGATGCTAAGAAATGAGGCCCAGGAACCATCTGCATAACAATTAGGAACCAAGTGATAACCTCTGAGTAATATATTACCAGGTTGCATTGGCTGCAAAATCAATGACCACTGGGCCACTGTGAATAGATGCATTACTCTGGAATTAAGAAAGTTGTGAGGAGGAGTGGAATTGACTTGGTTTTCAACTCTTGAAAGAGGCAGTTTGGGAGGTGGGTGGCTTTGTGCACAGCATATGTGACATATTAACTCTATACAATATGCATATAATTCAGTTGTTATGATGTTGAATATTTAATATTCCAATGTTTTCTCTCTCATCATATTACTGTTTTGACTTCTGTTGCTGCCTTTACCTTCTAACCTAAAATTATTACACCCCTCAGAAACATTAAAAACTCTGACTGTTAGACTTAACAAGAGGATGTTAAGTGCCATGTCAAAGTAGGTCATGATTTTATTAAGTTGCATTAAACCTTGGTGATTGTCAGTCTTGAGCCTTTTAACCTCCCTGGGATAATGTAGGAATTTTAATATGATTCTATGGTGATTCTAGAGTCTATGGTGACTGATTTGAATTTCTAGGACAGCAATTAGAGAAGAGGACACTTACCTAGTTGAAGATTGCTTCTCTTAGGTGTTATCTCAAATGAAACAGCTTTGTGGTATATTAAGGAAGCCAACAGTTATATCTTTGTGAGACTAAAGGCACCAATTTATTAGACTTGGTGCCCTTCTTTGCTAAGAACCATGCAACATGCTAGTGCAGGAAATCTACCAGCCTGACCTCATGTGATGTGCACTCATGTAGCTTATTCTTCTCAAACGCCAGTGGCAACCTTTGAAAAGAAACCTATCTGATTAGCAGCTGTGTGGCCCTACAATTTCCAGTGTTATCCAGATCAGAAATTCAAATAGAATGAGCTGAAAAGGCCTTTTCTTTTTAGAGTCAGAGTGCTAATGAGTGCTTATCAAATGCTTATATAAGTTATAATTTGACTGCTAAAGAGCCTTAGGACAGAAATATATGGACTAGTGATAGTTAAAAGTCAAAATTTCTAAAATAGAATCTGGGCCATAAATATGCTATTATCTTGGTGTCTGTAAATGGTATATAGTTAGATATAAAAGTTTAGTCTAAGTTTCAGTAATCTGATATGTAATAAACTATATGTGTATATCATCTATTATCTACCCATCCATCCATTCATATATACGTATACATTTACACATATCTTATATAATAAAAGGCTAATATGCAAATTGACCAAAAAGTGGAATGACCAGTCACTATGATGTGCACTGACCACCAGGGGCAGATGCTTAACGCAGGAGCTGCCCCCTGGTGGTCAGCACAGCAGCGGTGGCGGGAGCCTCTCCTGCCTCCGTGGCAGCACTTAAGGATGTCCGACTGCCAGCTCCTGGACTGCGAGAGGGTGCAGGCCGGGCTGAGGGACCACCCCCCGAGTGCATGAATTTCATGCACTGGGCCTCTAGTATGATATAAGTACATGTATTATGTATATACACACATATACATAAAGGGATTAGATATAAAATAATATATAAAATGGTCCATATATAACCTTTGTATCTATATCCTTTATCTCTTTCTTTCTATATATATGTATACATTTATGCAATTTTTTCTTTTTATATATATTTTTTTCTTTAGAGAGAAAACAATCTCAATGGAGCAAGAGGAAGGTAAATGTAGATACTTGTGCACCAGCTCACAAGGATCAGGAAGAAACTCTTTGTAGGAGCCCGGAGAGACATGGGAAGAGAGATTGCTCTTAAAAATATCATCCACTCAGCAGCTACATTAGAAATAACATCCTTCATTGTAAAGGCAACTGAGAAAGGAAAACATTGGACTGTGGTGGTGGCCAAATCAATTTGCTGAAATTTCACAGCTGTCTTTCTCCAAATGGGACTCTTGTTGGCACCGAGGAACATGTGGGTGAAGACCAGACACAGAAGAATGTCAGCTTGGCTTCTTCAATGCAGATAGAATCTTGTAGCTGCTTTCAGTCCTAAGAAAGTAGTTTAAAGGATAACAAAATTAAAACCTTTTTTTTTAAAATTAAACAAATCAACTTATTTCCCTTTTGAGGGTGTATGAGGTTCCTGAGACCTGTATTTGCTGCTAACTTTTAATCATGACATTTACCTGTCATTCTCATATTTCTTCTTGGTTATCACACAGTTTCATGGTGTCCTGCCTAAATAGGCCCCATCTGTGCTCGGTGACAACTCTGTTCTCCCTCCCAGGATAAGGCATGGCCTATTGCCATCTGGGAGAAAATGGGCTATCTGTTTCCTCCTCAGTGGAGGGGACATTGGTCATGTTGTAGTGCTCCACCATTTTGGTAACTTGCCACTGTCCCGTGGTTTCTTCTGCTGCTTCTGCCACCTGCTGACCAACTTTTCTGAATGTCTTGAGTTCGGATTCCCCAGGAAAGACCTGCTTCCATTAGCCAGCCTATACCGTGTTTCTCTGGGACATACCTGTGAGACTACTTGGCATCAGATGACACCTTCATCTCCTGTCTACCCTAAATGGGACTGGAGTGGTGGGGTCACATGGTATGGTTCAAAGTCACTTCATGCAAGGTACTGCCTGCATTGAGAGCAGGTTTCCTGCAGAAGGGAGTTGGGCATTTCTCTGAGCTGTAACAGACTCTGGCTCTGTGCAGTGAGAACCCTGCCTCCCAGGGTGGCTGTAAGGATAGAAGGAGAATGCTAAGTGCCCAGCATAGTGGGACTTAGCAAAGCCTGGGACTCTTCCTGCCCCACTGTCTTTCGACTAGAACCTGTGGCACATGTGGGATAGTATTTCATTGCATAGACTCCAGTACAGGTACCTGGATTCAGATCCCAGCTTTGCCACTTCCCAGCTATGGGACCTTGAGCAAACTGCTTAACTTCACTGGGTTCTTTCTTATATGTCTAATGTGATAATAGTGGTATCAACCTTAAGGCAAACTTAATGACTTAATAGAAGGCATCTACACAGTATATGGCACACTCTTGTCATAGGATTGTTGTTCATTCTCATTCTTCTAGAACGAATAAAGTAAAGGTGAAGTTAATACTAAGAGGACTGATCTATATTGGGATTAAAAACACTCAAGCATCATAAGGATAAACTTTTGAAAGGGGTCCAATATCAATAAATTAATGACAATCTCTAATATGCAGAATGAGAGTGATCTACCAGCAGAAAACTAATGGGAACTGGTGTGTCCACCCCATCAGTTGATAGTGACAACTTGACATGGTGAACTGAGAAGCGGGTGAGGCCAGTGTGAATGGAGAGGCAGAGCAAGGTGGGACCGAGGGAGGCTGCCCAGCTCAGGAGCTGTGTGCGCGCATGCGCACCCCATGTTTGCCTTCCCCCACCTAGTGTGAGTTCACGCAGCCAGACCTGCTGATTGATCCAAATTCGCTTCTGGAAAAATTCAGAGAGTGAGACAGTTCATCTCTGCCATTTGGCCAGGACATAGGTCTATGTGCTTCTATCAGCTGAGGCCAAGTGTTCAGCCGAGCGCAGTCAGGATTTCCTGCAGCAGCTGGCCAAATAGTCCTCTATCCTGTGAGATGGAACCAGTTGACTAACATTTCCCCTTGTTGGCAAAGGCCTCTGTTCAAAGCTCCTGGACAATGAGTATGCAATGTCCTTTAATATGGGCTTTTCATTTTTATCTCAAAGTAACAGTTTTTATCATCCATGAAGAATTTCTGCACCACTACCTTCAGATTCGCAGCTTATCTAATTCTACTATTTATTCTCCCCAACAGGAACTCACTAATCTGAAAAATCCGAGAGTCTTCTGAGCCATCATAGCAATGGGTGATACACATTGAAATCAGCATAGCAAGCGTGTTGGGATATGTGAAGGCGCCTGAAAAAGAAAGCATATTAGATGTTTTCTCTCTAGGATTTATAAGCAGCCTGTAGGGTACATATTACCAGTATTCCTATTTTACAGATGAGAAAATGAAAACAGAGATAAGTAACTTCTCACAGATTAACTGCCTAGAGGTTGGCTGAGCTGGGATTTCAGGTATATCTGACTCCAGAGTCAGAGCTCATCTTTTTCTTTCTTTTTTATTTTTCAGGTTTTTACTGGAGAACTGGGATGATGGGGTGCTGGAAATGGGACAACATCTGGGAGAAGGAAGAACCCAGGTAGGACTGGGGGGTATATGGGCTTTGACATGGGTAAATTCTGTATTATAGATTAATGTGCTTATAAAATAACTGAAGGAAACTATAAGCTTCTCATTTTATTCAAGACCTCAAACAATAATGCAAATGAGCACAGAGCAAAGTCTGAAAGAGCTCGGTTGGGATGGACTGGATACCAGGCTGATGGCAGATGCAGAGTTTAGCAACGATGGAAAAACATGACCATACAGTGTAGCAAGGAACTCTCCCCCTTAGTTGCAAATGATCATGACTGAGAAGGTAGGAAAGGATAAACAACAAAGCAGGTTTTTAAAATTTGATAGATTTCAGAATATTTTTGCATGCTTGGACCATATAATTGTTCTTTTTCTTAAAGTTCTAATAAAAATATCTGACCTTGCTGGTGTGGCTCAGTGGTTGAGCATCGACCCAGGAACCAAGAGGTCACAGTTCGATTCCCGGTCAGGGCACATGCATGGGTTGTGGGCTCAATCCCGATTGATGCTGTTTCTCTCTTATTGATGTTTTTCTCTCTATCCCTCTCCCTCCCTATCTCTCTAAAAGTTAATAAAAACGTATTTAAAAAAATATATGTGAATATGGGATTGAAAAGGAGAGGTTAGTTGTTAACTTCTGCTTGTGTGGATGTGAATCAGAAGAGAATGGAGCCTATGATGGTAACTGCCAATCCTGAGCAGAACTATTTTTCTCCTTCCTTCACCCAGGACCTCTGTGTCACTCCCCTGAGATTTTGCAGAGACGGGCATGTTGTCTAATGATATAGCTATCTCTCAGTTCCTCACAGAGGCACTCCAGTGCTCATCTTAGAATCCCACAGAAAAAGATAGTTTCATACTTAATGAAAATGAGAGCAGATATGAGAGAGGCAGGAATCAGCTAACATTGTCATCTGAGGTCAAAATGGGTGAACAAATCCAGAATGTTAGAAGTGATATAATAGACAATTGTCTGGACTCTCCAGATGCGTGAATGTCATGAATGACAAAAATGGTGATGGGGAGGAGCTGTCCTAGATGTATATAGACTGACCAGGCACAATGATCAGATGAAGTGTGAACCTTGAGTGGCTCTTGAATCAGAAAAAAAAGGAAAAAAATGTAAAAAATATTTTTGGGGACAATTGAAATATGGACTCTATAGTACAAAATGTTATTGACTGATGCTAATTTTACGTGTGACATTGATGTTGTGGTCATAGAGAAAAGGCTCTTATCCTTGGGACAGAAATGCTAAACTTTTCAGATCTCATGATTACTGCAACTTGCTCTCAAATCATCCAGGAGAAAAGAAAGTAGATCAAGAGATAAAGAAAGCAGCAAAATGCTAACAGTTGGTGAACTCCAAGGGATGGAAATAAAGGTGTTTCATGGTACTATTTATTCAGCTTTTTGTAAGGTTTGAAAATTTTCCAAATAAAAAGTTGGGGGAACACTGTTCCTAGTACTGTGCCTCTCACAGATCAGCAACCATCTCCTGAATGTCTTTCACATGCGCACATCTCCTTGAGGCTTGTTTTACTAGTTTTTCTTCTTTTTAAAAATCATTTCAGAAAATATTATTGGACAGTGTTGACATTGCTCAGTTTTTTGGTTTTTTTTTCTTCTATTTCTTTAATTCTATTTTGTTTTACTTAGGATGAAGCCTTGGCTGTGTACACACTCAGTACTCTAGAAATACTGTTATACTTTTAAAAAGTAAATTCTATTTAAGTAAATGTTACTTGTTAGGTGAATCATAAATGCCCATTTGTGGAAATTTCATCTCCAAGTTTCCTCTCTTGGGTGATTGGTATTTGAGGTACCCAGTGCTCATGCTCTCTCTGGGAGTGGCCACAAGATGGCAGTGTTTTAGAACGCTGCTCTGCTTGGAAGTTAGATGTGAAAGTGGCTGAAGGGCATGGAAGGCAGATTGGCAGCTCTGATGCTGTGTTCATCATCAAAAAGGTTTGAAACAAAGACTTGGAAGGTGTATTGGGGAAATGACAGTATGAGTTGTTCTTGTGATATCCTTTGTCTAGAACTCAACCACTTTCTATGGCAGCTATCCATGGACTTCCATGGAATATTTCTCGTCTGTCCTTATGCTACGTTTGTAATTTTCATCTAGTTATTTATGTTTTCATGTATTTATGCTAGAACTTCACCTAGCATCTCCCTCTACTACCCCATGACCCACTAAAACTCACTAAACTCTATTTGTCACATGAATTCTAAACATAACCACCAAAGAATAAAATATTCTTTCTACCTATGAGCATCTATAGCATCAATGTGTGTGAGCATCTTTATTATACTGCCATTATCCTTCAAATTCAAAGAAGAAAACACTTTTCACTTAGAATCTTTATATAGGATAGCATCTTTAATAGGTTCTATTATTACTACTGGGCTTTCATCGTCTGTGAGGAGCTAATAATTGAAATGCATGATTCCTATGTTCCTGTGACAAAGCAAACCAAGGTCATTTTTTTTGAGTCCAAAATCCAGTGCAGACTCAGTAAATCCCAGAGTAGCCTAATAGAAATAAAACTTGATGGCTCTGCAGTTATCTTTGGATGAGCTTCAAACTGAGGCTATAGATCATTGTGAACATCTAGGAGAGTTCAGTGTTGGTAAAGCCGATCCCCAAGCCTGTGAAGAGGTGAGGAGGCTGCCGTGGGACCCTCTCAGTGAGTGTGGTCTCCTCGCTCCATAAATCTGCTCTAGGCTCGCCTCGGGGTGGGCTCTTTGGCAAGGGCCCTTCTCAAATCTGCAGGGTGAGCTCAATGTCTGGAGAAGCATCATTTGGGCTCTTTTCCTCTGACAACCTCCTGATAAATTCTACCCCCAAATGGAAAGACACTTAAGCAACGGTGCTTAAAGGATTATCTTGTTAGAGCCATGTAACCTTTGGATTATCCCAGGCTGCGTGAAGTGCAAACGTTTGTCTTTCACTTGGTGAACCCACAAACTGAATTAAGCCCCAGCTCATTTCTCAGGCCCACTGATGAAACGGCTTCCCTCTGCGTAAGGACATGGCAATATTCATAAAGAGCTCACGCCTGGATAGCACCTATGAACCCAGATACTCACAGCCTGCCTTGGGGGTAAAGCATATCTTGCTATTCCAAAGTTATGGATTCCCTTTTGTTTCTGGTTTTCTAAAAATTCCAGGTATTAATTGTGGGTGGTGGGTGAATTGCTGTGGAGTGTAGTATTATCTTGCCTATAAACACACAAAAGAGCGGTTGCGTAAAGTTACAGCTCCTAACATCTGTTCCTATTAATATGTTAGCAAATTGCAGTGTCATAAATTGTGAGGGTAGGAACTGGCCGGGGCATCCCGCTTTGCCTTTAAAGAGGCTCCAGTGTCCTGCAAGCCTGAAGGATTCCAACATGTAACACTAGCTGGTGATAGCTACGCTCTCAGAAAGATTTCAGGGTAACAGCGTAAGTGAGAAGACATGCTCTTTATGGTAAAATATAAGATAGTGTAAATATTGAATGGATCAGAGTTGCCTTTATTTGAGTGGAAAGATTTGGATGATTTCAACCCCATTGCTACTTCCTTCAAGCCATGGGTCCCACTACTGTTGGAGTTGTTATCCTCCCTTTTTAGAATGTTAGCTACCTCAGACTTTAGCGCACAGAACAGCTCTCCGGGTCATCTTCGATTTCCTTCTTTTCTCCTGATATCTAAGGAGGTAAGTCCTTGGCATGTTCTCCTTTCAGAGCAGAAACATCACAGAGTGCGATCTGGGGTCATTTTTGGTGACTCACCCCTGAACATCCTGCCCCTCCACCCAACTCGGGGACTGCGAGAGTGAATGTGAGGATGTCTATAACAGAGTGAAAGCGCCAGAAAAATGTAGCGCATGAGATAATTTTTCCAAATGGGGTGACCAGAACTATATTTCTGGATGACAGTTCATTTGATTCAGGCCTTGAAGGGTATGCAGTATTTTTAAAAAACACTTTGGGGAAAGTAGGCCTTTAGTCAAGAGTGGCAGTAAAAGCCTAAACAAGGAGATGAGAAAAATGTATGGCAGGTTTTGCTTAATCCAGCCTGATGTATCTGGATTATCATGTGCCTGTGTCTGAAGCATACAATATAAGAAAACCTGGAAAGTTAGGCCAGGGTTAGAGCAAGGAAGGCATGGACTGCCATGCTGAGGGGTTTGATGTCAAGGTTTAGGCAATGTGAGCCACTGGCAGTATTTGAAAAGGGGTGGGGAGTGACATAAAACGTACTTGAATAGTCAGTAACAAGGCACCAACTGTGTGCATGCACTGTACTAGTGCTGCTCTTATATGAATGCATTGCATCTTCTCAATAATTCTGTGGAGTAAGTATAATTACCCCCCATTTAGATGGAAGCACAGAGAACTGAGGAATTTACTGAAGGTCACATAGCTAGAAGTGGCAGAGCCAGAACCCATACACACGCATCTGCCACTTTATGCCGAGGCTGACCAGCACCCCCTGAATGACAGATGAACAGATTACTGAGACACAGTTTGTCTGTGCAAGAGAGGGCCAAGGGGTCCCTGGATTTAGTAGCTAGAGCAGCCTTGATTGCCTGCCTTGTTAGACTTTTATTAGAATTTTTATCTTTAGACACAATCAGTAGGGTGAGTAATCTTGGGAGGACACATGTGTTTATGTTGTACTCTAGGCAAGGGCATCCAGGGATTAAGCATAAGGATTCCAGTAAACACAGACTTGTTTGGAAAGGACAAGGAATAATTAGCGGTGCCGCCTTCGATACTCCCCTAAGTCTCCCCTAAGTCGGAATTCTGATAAACAAGGCAGGCGGCCCTCCGCACATTTCTCTTTTGTCGGAATGTCCTCCTTACAAACTTTCCAACCAAGTCTCGTGTGCTCCCCAACAACTTTACTGCCCACGTGTCCTTGGCCAAGCTCTAGTGACTAATGACTCAACTTCAGCATTTCATGATTGCCAAGTGCTTCGTGAGAGCTTAGCATTGTCTGCCTTTAAAGAAAGGGCTCAAAATGTAGCTCCCATTATAGTTAATATTACTAAGACTCCTTAAGGAATATGTCAGGATGCAGGATCCTTTGAAGGGGTTATTTATTTGTTTATTATTTTTGAAGGGGTCTTTAAAAAAGATCTTGTATAAATTGTCAGGGTGCAAGATCTTTTAAAAAGTCCTTTTTAGAAGATCTTTTCAAAACCATCAGCCTATGTTAAAAGTGACCCTATGGAAAGAAGTTGAGAAAGTCCAGTTCATTAATACAGAATTTAGCAGTAAGATTATTGTTCATGCATATTATAGGTTTCAATTACCCTAAGAGTTTGTTTATTTCAACTCAGAGCCTTTGGTTGGTGTGAACTGTGAAGTTACATGTTTCTCTAGCAATTGACCTCTGTTGTTACAAGCAAACAGTACGGACCCATCATTCAGGGCTTGGAGACAAAAGTCACTGTTTTTAAAGGGAGGATAGCCCCACACATTGGAGGAAAAACAAACTCTTAAGAACAAAGCCAGCCCTAGTTTGGCTCAGTGGATAGAGCGTTGGCCTGTAGACTGAAAAGTCCCAGGTTCAATTCTGGTCAAGGGCATATGCCTGGGTTGTGGGCTCAATCCCCAGTAGGGGGCATGCAGGACACAGCCAATCAATGATTCTCTTTCATCATTGATGTTTCTATTTCTCTCTTCCTCTCCCTTCCTCTCTGAAATCAATACAAATATATTTAAAAAAATAACAAAGCCATACTACTTCTCAGTTTTGATCCCATTGGTTATTCATTTATAAAAGTCAAATTTAAAAAGTTGATATTTAGTTAAAGAACTGGAACATAAGAAATTCATTGGATGGGCAAAATTTTCCCAAAATGGATTTTTCCCCTCACTGTGTCAATTGTAAATAGAATATGATTTTTTTGCCTCGTTTTCATGTCAAGGCAATACAAATATATTTAAAAAAATAACAAAGCCATACTACTTCTCAGTTTTGATCCCATTGGTTATTCATTTATAAAAGTCAAATTTAAAAAGTTGATATTTAGTTAAAGAACTGGAACATAAGAAATTCATTGGATGGGCAAAATTTTCCCAAAATGGATTTTTCCCCTCACTGTGTCCATTATAAATAGAATATGCTGTGTTTTTTTCTTTGCCTCGTTTTCATGTCCAAGCAGGAGAGTGAATCTAGAATGTCGTTTATTTTTATAGTGATTTTAATGATACCGTTCCTCAGCAAAATGGCAGTCCTAGAACTGGCAGTGACCTTGGCCAACTCCCAGGAAACAGATCTGCTCTCACTTGTTTCCTTCCTTCCTCATTGCACCGACTTACTCTCTAAGTTATCCTTACTCTTTAAGTGGACAAGGCTCATCCGATGCTGAGACAGAATCAAGCACTGGTGGGTGAGGAACAGGCTTTCCAGAGGGGATTCCATAGAGAGACAAGCTGCTCTCCTCTGGTGTTCTCTGCAAAAGCGGTTCTCTCCTCAGAGAGCTGCGCAACGAGCAAGTGATCTTGAGTTCAAGTGGGCTGTCATTAGGATGTGTTTCTGTGTGTGTGTATATATATTGATATATTCATATTTACATACACAGTGATGTAGGAATCCTTTCAAATACAGACAAGTTACTTGAATTTGCAATGAACTGAAACAATAAAGGAAACTGATGTAAACAATATCAACTTTTATGACGTTTTTAAAAGGAAGAACAGAAAGATGCTCTCTTGTAGTTCCTATTTTTCACTGAAAAATGCCTCAGGATTAATCACAGGCATATCACTGAAGTCTTTACCCACATAGCTTTCAACTTGGCTGGATTAGATTTGGTCTTTTTCCTCATTGTCCCCACCATTTTGAAGAATACCATATATTTTAACTTTTGTGAAAACTCCTCATAAAGGAAACACAAGGAATAATTAACTGTCTCAGTAGCTCTGTTGCCAGGAGTCCCTGTTGCTCTCTCCTGCTTACATAGGTTGTCCCAAAATTCACGCAAGATTTGAATTTTGCGTGAGCATTAACAACAACAACAAAAATAAAAGCCTAATTTTACTTGGTTTATTGAATCAGATTCTAATATCTGTTGCCCTTTGATTTCAATCCCTTCAATTTGATAAGCATTACCAAGTACCAATTATGGCCCAGGAACAGGGACAATGAAGACCACGGCTTTGCGTATGTGCCAGCAAAGCCGTGGAGGCCATTTACCCAATATGCTATTCCATACATAACCCTATACTGTATACTTTATGAATCAATAAAAAATTTACAATTTTTCATTATAAACCTGTGTTTTCTATCAAAATTACTCCTTGCGTGAATTTTGGGACACCCTACATATCTGCAAGGTCAGGCACTGCGTACAAACAAGCCTTTTCAACTCATTTTTTATTTCCTCTTCTCCATGTACCTTATAACCAACTTGGATTACTAATGTCCAATTGCCGGGGTCAACCTTTTTTTCATTGTTATAATAGAAAATCAATGGATCAGATATGTCTCTTAAATGCAAAACATACTTTTGAGTAACAGGCATTTCAGTGGGATACCTTATATCAGGAATTTCATCATCACATTGGTCTTGAGATGGCTGGATGTGTACGTGTGTGTGTATGTGTGTGTGTGTGTCCACGCCCGCGCGTGTGTGTGCACATACGAGCATAAGTGTGCATGAGTGTTGGCTCAGAAAGTACCTGAGCACCCACAGTACAATATTTAAGGAGCCCGTCACTCTCAGAGTTGTGCAAGTGCAGAGTTGGTACCTGAGAGTGAGCGTCTCCTTAAATATTGACCCTGGGTGTCTCTCTTATCACACTCCAGTCCTGGCCTTGTGACTAGAAAGGGATGAGTACCAATTATGACTAGAAAGTGTAGGATGGAAAAACTCCTGGCTCACTGTTCTGTCCCTTGTGGGTAGTGGGGGCCTGTGACGCACCTGGGTAAGGTCTGGGAGCTGGGCTAGATGTGGCAGGGCTCTCACCTCTGCCAGGACATTTAAAATGAAAGAAGCTGAAGCACAGCTGTGAAATTTGTGGTGAGTTTCCAATGCTTGCAATTGAACTCATTGGCGCTTCAAATATGCCCCCAAATAAAACGTATTTTAGTTGTGCTATCCAAAATGAACTTTATGACTTATAAAAATGTGAGTTCATTGCGCAGTCTAGGTGGCACAGTTTATTAATGGCATTCATGGTTAAAGTGCCAGATGAAAGTATTCTTTCAAACCTGCCACTGTACCTTTCTGGCTGCATGCCTCCAGCCGCTTACTGATAAGGCTGAGAGTCTGCATCTGAGACCTCCATCTACGCAGGGCTTGAGGCAAGTGGTTCATTTGCCCCTTGCCTCCTCTGTGTGGGTCCCGTACTGGAGGATATAACTGGAAAACAGCTATGAACAGTCAGTGTTGTCCAACACCTCTTGCTCAAAGCAGCTGTGCAGAGAAGCAACGCCATGGCCGACTCCTGAGCAGAAACAGCAGAAAGAAACTCCAAATGGACTTTAACTTCAAGGTGCAAAGGGAATATTTGCCAAGAAAAGAGATCCTCAGGTCAGGCAGTGACTCTCCATCAGCTCTGCATTAGAATATTCTGGGAAACTTTAAAAAATATGAATGCCCAGGAGCCTCCTCAGACCCATGAAACCAGAATCTCTGAGATGAGCTGGATATTTCTATTTCTTACAAAACCTCTCCAGGTCATTCCACTGTGCAGCTGGGTTGTAAGGTCAGGAGCTAGTAGAGGTTGACCAGGTACCTATACCAGTTTTTTGTTCTGTTAGAAATCTGTGTGACCTCTGTTTGATGGATACAAGAAGGGAAGCTTCTAAAGGGCAAGGAGAATGGAGAATTATTTTCAAAAGTTGCCATTTCCTGGCTCACGCTGCTTGAGGAGGCAGGAGTGATTGGGAATGAGTGGGAAACGCATTGATTCTGTCAATGCGAAATTTCCTAGTCTCATTTCAGATCCTCTAACTTCTTTCCTGTAGCTGCAATTATTTCTTTGTTTTTAAATTTATTTTTATTGTTGAGAATATTACAGATGTCCCTCATTTCCCCTGCTTTGTCCCCCTCTACCTGGCTCCTGCCCCACCCTAGGCCTTCACCTCACTATTGTCTGTGTCCATGGCAATTATTTCTGAACCTTGTGCCCTGACAATGCACAAGAACAGAGAACCATGAATGAAGCTCTTTTTCCGGATAATCCAAGGCAGCTAGAATGACTTCCAGGCAGGGGCCAGTGCCTGAAGGGGTGCTGGTTCCCAAATGAGGAGCCAAGGTGACTGGTGATGAGGTTGCTTATTTCCATGGCTTAAAACCTCAACTTAATCTCTCTAGCTCAAATGATGCCAAAAACAAAAACAAACCAGAGGATTACATAAATTATTCTGGAAACCCATAAAACATTTAGGTTGTATCTGAAAAAGCAAAAGCAAAAAAATTTCCAAACATAATTGAAAAATTTCCTCATTGTATTTTGGTGTTTTACCCCCAGCTTCTCAGGGGACTGAATTCACATGACTGGCAGGTTAATATACATGTTAGGAGCAGGCCTGTTGTGAGAGTCTAAGCTTCTGGAGCTGTGACCAACAATGAATGGTGACCTAGGTGCTTTCCCTTTTAAAATATGTGTGGGTGCCTTTAAAAACCACTGAAGACAACCCCTCAGCAGGCATTCCTGCCAGCTAGTGGCCAGTTAGTTGGAGCTCTTTCCCTTAGATGCATAGACACATTTTCTCCTCCCAAAAAGTTCTATTGCGTATTAGTCTATTCCCCCCCTCAGGAAAGCATTGGTCTGCTTAGGATTTTGTGCTGAAGGAAAGCAAGTCTTCATGTGACTGTGGGCAAGATACTCTCTGACTTCTAAGATAAGACCTTCCTGGCACATAGTAGTCAATTAACACAAACTGTTGCTTTTTCCCTCTCCCATTAAATAAGACAAATGTAGAATGTTTAGCACAGGACCCGGCTCAAGAAATGTCAGCTATTATTGTGTTTTGGCATCAAAAGCATTGCCTAGCATATAATATATGCTGAACATTTCTTTGCACAAATGAATAAATAAATACCACACTATCTAATTCTTACATAGTGCTTAGTAGATGCTAGACACTATTCTAACTGCTCAATTTATGTCAACTAATTCAATCTTCTTAAGAACCCTATGACACAGAGCATTTTATAGTTGGGAACCCTGGGGCAACAAGGACTCAAGTAGAATTGCCCAAGGAAGGAGCTCTGCTGGTGGGCCCACCTACACCGGGTATATTTTTATATCTATCTTCTGGAGACAATAAACTTATACTGACTGACACAGTGGGAGCGTTTCATGAGGGAGATTTAAACCAGAAGGCTAAGAAAAGAGGCACCAGGGTGGGTGGCAAGTTTTGTGCAAGGCCGTAAAGTCATAGTTAGGGGCTTGAAGTGCCTGGTCTGGGAGACTTTGTTCTAAGCATCTTCAACTAATATCTTTCTACCCCCCTTCCTCACACAAATATGTAAGACTTTCCGCAAATTGAAGTCAAGTCGGCAAATAACAGAAGAACTATTTGCAGTGCTTGGTGTGCTCTGACATGGAGGGTGTGGCGGTTTCCCCCAGGTCAACATACTTCTGCTGGCCAGTTATGTCCCTGCTTGCAGCCTCTTTCATCGTGACGTGGTGATGGGCTATTTGCTGGCTGCTTGGTCCTGCCCACGTGGGTCTGGCCCTAAGCTATACCTCTGTGAGGTCCAAATCCTTATTTTCTAAAGAGCAAGAGTTCTGTGTTAGGACCCCTATGTCATGTGCTGACAGTGTGAAGTATGAAGTACCTCGAACTGATAGAAATAGACATTGTCTTTTAATAAAGCTCATTCTTTACTTTCTCTCGACCTATCTATTTGGACTCCGTGCTTCTCATTATCAGTAAACGGGGATGCTGTGGGTCGACTTGGGTCATCATGGAAAAACTTAGCTCTCACTGCCTGCTGTTATCTAGTCTTTCATTAGACAAGCCGAAACCCTTATCTTTTCCTCCCAAGTAAAATGCTTTGTGTGTGTGTGTGTGTGTGTGTGTGTGTGTGTGTTTATCTTCGGTCTCAGCCTAAAGACAAATTTTAAGGAGGAAAACCTTATAATTTTAAAGTCCCACTGTGAGAAAGGTCACTGTGATTATGACGCCACGTGTGGTAAATGGAAAGTTCGGAATTTTTCATAGATCACCGCTCATCAGAAGAAAGATCTGTGTCCGTGTGCTCTGCTCTGTCCTAATCGAGGGAATTACATTTTCTCAGCTGGTTCATTTCTTTATCAATGGCAGATGCGCTCTCCCTCCTCCCCTGGAAATAGCATTTTAATTCAAAAGTCAGTTGTTTCAATTGCATTTTGCTAATGAGATGAGTCATAAGATGAGGGGAACTGATGCGTTTTTAATTTTCTTTTTTTCAAAAGCAAACACACCGAGGCGGCCTGCAGGGCATTCGCTGCCCACATGTCACTCGTTAGAGGTTCAGGGGGGGCACTCTCCAATTCAATTGTTTGTGTAACCAGTGGTTATATTTCTCCAGTTGATGATTTATTGCTTAAACTACAGTAGCGCTCCCCAGAAGACACAGGCAGCCTGTGACTGTGACTCAGACTTGCCCATGTGTTTTTGTGTCTTGCTTTTCAGGTCACCTGGATGTAGACCATCCAGTTGGCTTGGAAGTTTCCTGGCTGCCTTTCTGGAGGAAATATCCTCCTTGTAAAGGCAGATTCTGTAATATCAGCAGTTTCTCTTTAAAAAAAAGTTTTTATTGATTTCAGAGAGGAAGTGAGAGGGGGAGAGAGAGATAGAAACATCAATGATGAGAGAGAATTGTTGATCTGCTGCCTTCTGCACACCCCACACTGGGGATCTAGCTCATAACTGGGCATGTGCCCTGACTGGGAATCCAGCCGTGACCTCTTGGTTCATAGGTCCATATTCAACCACTGAGCCACACCAGCTGGGCTCTAAGCAGTTTCAAGCACAGAGATGTAAAAGCAAATGAGTGGCTTACTCAGAGAGGTCAGGAAAAGAAATGGAACTGAGGTCTTCAAGGTCATGCTAACTAGATGATGGCTACATTATTTTTCAAAGTATTGCTGTTATTTTTTACATGTACATTTAGAATGTCACTTTGTGCTCTTTTATTATTTTTAAAATGAATGAGGCAGCATTGTTGACAGGCCTCAAAAATAAGTGATGCATGTACGAAACGAGTCGTAAAGACGAAGTCATGATGCCACATTTTCAGTTCTTCCGGAGAGCTTCCCCTCCTGTGGATCAGGCCAGCCTTCCGCTCATGGCTAGGGGGGTCTAGCTGGGGAATGCCGGCATTGTTCCTGGCTGTTTCTCTCTTGTCAGTCTCTACTCCTCTCCCTGCTCCCTAGCTGCTATTTGGAGAAACAGGAATTAGTAGCAAAGGTGAGGGAGTTTTTACTTTCCTGGGAGAATTGTAATCTGGTATTGGTTCCATCCAGTATGGTAGCTTCCACATGCGGATTTTTTTTCCTTGTTTTCCTGCATCCTTGCTCCTATAAACTCTAAAAGTTGGTTAATTCCCTCACAACCCCACCTCTCACCTATACACAGGTGGGTCTCAGGCAGCCATCCCCTTGTCTCTTAAGCGATTGGAGTTCTCTCAAAACCCCCTCCAGCTGGCTTCCAGGAAAGGGGAAACCCTGGAGCACATCAGAGCGCTGTCTACAAAGAAGGTCTTCAGGACTGGGTGTTTCAACATGCCAGGGGCTCTGTCTTCTGCCGTGTAGCCCAGAGGGAAGTGAAGCGGCCACGCCTGCAAAGCCACTCATCTCTCAGCCGGTCCCTTCACAGTCCTCTAGACGCTTGCTATTCAAAGTATGGTTCTTGGACCACAGGCATCGACTTCACCTGGGAGCTTTTTAGATGTGCAAGCACTGAGGCCCCTCCCCTCCCCCCCCACCCCCGCCCCGGAACCTAGAGAACCTGCATTGGGACAAGATCCCCAGGCAGCTTCTATACATATTAGAATGTGATCATGGACTTACTGGTAGAGTGGATGGTGCCTACACAACGTGCATGGGGGCCTCTGCTGAGACCAGGCAAAGTCACAGTTAGCATCCTGGTACATATACATGCCCCAGATGGTTCCAAATAATGAAACACCAAGACAGAAAACGGATGAAAATTGAATGGAAGGGAAAGATGAGGTGGCACATTTTTGAGAGTAATTAGGTCACATGGAATAAGTCTGAGGGTTAGCAAAAGTGTTGCATCTCATGTCATCACATGGGCATGTGCAGAAGTCTTATTTCCAGCTGTGTCGTTGTTGCAGTTACGGTCCCCTCATCTTAATTGCTTTTCCTACCATGGTTTCATCTTCATCCTCCTAAACCCCAAGTCAGCAATTTGGGTTCTTTATTTGTTTGGTTCATATGATTCAGGGATTTCTTTTTGTAAACTGGGTAAAGTTTTCCATATTTCCAGTTATATTGTTAGTGGGTTTGGAGGATTTTTTCCATTTATAGAACACTTGCTGAAGTTGTTGAGTCTTGGAATTGTTAACTATTCAGTTATTTGTCATACAAATATGGTGTGTGTGTTTAATGAAAGTCAATTAAAATAATTACAAAAAAATTCCCTGAATTAGAATTTTTGTCATTGGAACGAAATCTCTGTTGTATGTCATTTGTCAGTAGGCCAGCGTGCACAGCACACACATTAAAGGCATACACATTTCAACATTTTTGTTTCCTTTAATTTTAACTGACTTATCTGAAAGCTTTGGGCTGGACTTAATTTCTGTACACCATCTGTTACCACTGATTCGAGACCATTCTGTTTGGCTCAGGCACATAAAGCATAGTTAATTTCCCCATCACTCATCTGAACGCAACTATTTATATTACACTTTGTCAAGTTAAACTTATTTTGATATATTATCTTATACCTTCTCTGGCACATAAAACCTTTACCTTTCCTTGTAGTTTTTAATAGTTGAGGAAGTTTAAGATAATCAGGTAAGGGAACAAGGATTTTTTTTCTCTTATTGTTTATATTTCCCTATTATATACCCATTTATTTACCCTCCAATATCTCTAACATTTAGGCATCATAACTTTCCTTCTTCCCCTCCCCCCCCCTGTAGCTCCTCCCATCACAGGACTAGCCTGAAGTAGAATTATGCAATTGGTCTTTGGTAATACAGCCTTTATTTAAAAGTAAGCTTTATTTTAGAACAATTTTAGGTTTATACAAAAGTAAGTTTTCTTCACCCAATTTCTCCTATTATTAACATTTGACACAACTGTGGTATATTTATCACAACTTGGAAATTAGCGTGGTGCCTAACTATTGACCAAACTCTCTACTTTATTTGGACTTTGCTAGTTTCTCCACTGATGTCTCTTTCCTTTCCAGGATCCCATTTGGATTATCTTATTGCATTTAGTCTTTTTTTTAAAATAATATATTTTTATTGATTTCAGAGAGGAAGGGAGAGGGAGAAATAGAAACATCAATGATCACTGATTGGCTGCCTTCTGCATGCCCCCCACTGGGGATCAAACTCGCAACCCAGGCATGTGCCCCTGACTGGAATCCAACCTGGGGCCCTTCAGTCTGCAGGCCCATGCTCTATCCACTGAGCCAAACCAGCCAGGGCTGCATTTAGTCTTTATCTCTCCTTGTCTCCCCTGGCCAGTGAGTGTGTGTGTGTGTGTGTGTGTGTGTGTATGTGTGTGTGTGTGTTTATGGTCTTGTCAGTTCAGGAATTTTCTAGACTGTCCTTCAACTTGGGTGTGTCTGATGTTTTTCTCGTGGTTCCATGGGGGTTCTTGATTTTTGAGAATATGGCAAAGGTGAAGCGGCCTTCTCACTCCATTTTCTCGGGGCATCTGAGATTGGCTTCACTCATCGGTGAAATTTACCACTTGCCACAGGTCCCAGTCACTTGGCAGCCTCCCATTTTTACTCGTCATCCCCTATAGCCCACCCTCCACACCATGACCCCCTTCTTCTTACTCAGGGAGGAGAATGATTCCCTTTCTCAACTTAACACACGAATCTCAGGAAAATATTTGAGGGAATTGTATACAAACAAGAAATATTTTAATATTCTTTCCTCGCCAGGAGTGCTTAGATCCCAGGCTTGATCTCTAATAATGTTTCCTGTTAAAATTACTTCAGCCATCAAGCAGCCAGATAGGCAGCTTGGCAAAGGTTTAATACTTTCCTGGGTCATCAGGCAGGCTGGGGAGGAAGGAGGAGTTGGGAGGATTATGCTCTCTTTCCAAAAGCTTTGACACTGTTCTCGTTAATCTGCTGCCTGCTCGTCTAGGCAGTAAGTCCTGCCCTGGCTCCCTTTCCCATTTGTAATACTCTTTTAAAAGGGCAGTAAACCATGGCCTGGGGCTGGGTCTCAGTGAGGTCAGCTTTCCATTTGAGAGAGGAACAGGCTGGGGTGTGTGGGTGCATGCAGGCTTGGGTTTCCCAGCAGGACAGCTGTGCAATATAGATGTTTGCCAAGCGTCTTTCCTTGGTGATGAGACAGGTCCTTGTTTTGACCAAGTGATGTATTGTACTTTGCATGTGGCTGTTTTCTTCCTTCCTTCCTTCCTTCCTTCCTTCCTTCCTTCCTTCCTTCCTTCCTTCCTTCCTTCCTTCCTTTTTTTCCCTTCCTTCCTTTTCCTCCCTCCCTCCTTCCTTCCCTCCCTTCCTTCCTCCTTCCCTTCCCCCTTCCCCCTTTCCTTCCTTCCTTCCTTCCTTCCTTCCTTCCTTCCTCCCTTCCTTCCTTCCTTCCTTCCTTCCTCCCTTCCTTCTCCCTTTTGGCTTTCTTTCTTCTTCTTCCTTTTTATTCTTCTCCTCCTCTTCTTGTTTAACAGGCTTTCTTTTCTAATCTTCACTGTGTCTCTTAAGATTTCTGCCTCCCATCTATTTTTGGACACAACTGTATCAGATGCTTGATGCCCCCCATATGCCCCTGCAGCTATTCCAGAGGTCACCTGCCAGAAATACCTGGACACATAGGTGGTTCTGTACATCGCTCTGCCTGAGAGTGGTCTCTGGTGGAGGAAGAATGCCAGAGTGTAAGATAGCTAAGGCTCCATGAATGACCCTTATCCACTAACGGTTGAAAATTGGTAGATAATTACCCCAGCTTCCTTGTCCTTTGGGTAGGACAATTCCGTGTTGAGCACTGTCCAAGAGAACTTTCAGTGATGGTGAAAATATTCTGTCATCCACCCTGTCCAGTATGGTAGTGATTAGCCACATGTGGCTATTGAGTACTTGAAATGTGCTTAGTGAAAATGAGGAACTTAATTTTAAATATTAGTTAATTTCAATAGCCACAGGTGGCTAGTGCCTATTGTGTTGGAAAGTGACATGCATAGTCTCTCAGAGGGTGCAGGGCAGGATAGAGCATCAGTTTCCCATTGTAGTCACCCAATTAATATACCCCCTGCCCATTGGCTTTTTGGCTTTTCTGTATCATATCCTCATTCCTCCAACTTCCTGGACCATCTCCTGTAAGGGTTGGTTTTAAGTGTCAATTTGCCTGGGCTCAGGGATGTTCAGATAGCCGGTAAAACATTGTTTATGGGTGTGTCTGTGAGGGTGTTTTCAGAAGAGATTAGCATTTAAATCGATAGACTGGGTAAAGAAGACCACCCCTTACCAATGCAGGGGGCATCATCCAGTTTGTTGAGAGAATGAATAGCATCAAAGTCCAAGGAAGGGAGAATTTGCTGTCTGCTTGAGGTGAGTCATCCATCTTCTTCTGCCTTTGAACATTTGTGTTCCGTTCTTGGCCCTTCAGACTTGAACTGGGACTCATACCATTGGCTTGGCTGGTTCTCAGGCCTTTGGATGGGACTGGAACTACTCCAGTGGCTTTCCTAGACCTCAAGCTTGCAGATGGCAGATCACCAGATGTCTCAGCCACTGCAATCACATGAACAAATGCATCACCCTATGTAATAAAAGCCTAATATGCCCAGTGTCCAGTTGGCCATTCAACCAATCAAAGTGTAATATGCTAATGATATGCTAAGACTGCTCAACCACTCACTATGACGTACACTGACCACCAGGTGGCAGATGCTCCGACTGGTAAGTTGGCGTGCTGCTGGGGTCCGACCAGACACGCCCTGGAGCCCTCTCACGTCCCTCCCCAGCCCCGATCATGCACCAGTGGGGTCCCTTGGCCTGGCCTGTGCCCTCTTGCAATCTGGGCTGAGGGACCACACCCCCCCACCCCCGCTTAGTGCACGAATTTCATGCACTGAGCCTCTAGTGATATAATAAATCTCTTCCTATACATCTGTATATATCCTATTGGTTATGTTTCCCTGGAGAACCCTAACTAGTATATCTCTCCAAAAAACTACTGGCTTAAAAATGTGTTTCTCAGGCACTGTTTCTAGGGGATCCCAATCTTAGACACATTTGCACTCAGCCTCTCCAAGTCCCACTCTATCTCTCTGCTAGTGTCTCTGACCTTCATATGCCTCTGCCTCTGGGTTCCTGCAACCCTAGTGGATCTGAATGCACTAGGGACCTTCCCCATGCACAACATAGGCATAGACACAGTGCTGTAATGAGCTGAAACAAGGCTCAAATGTTTGTTTACATTCTCAAAGGCCCCCTTCTGAGACTCTGGTGTGCACTACAGAGGAAATACAAAAGAAATAATTGTTTTTATTCTTTCCAACTACTGTTTTAGTACCCTAGAAATTCACAGAAATAAAACAATCTATGCCCTTGGGCTTTTGCTTTAGGTTAGATTCATCTCTCATAGGGAAATACAAACACAAAATGAAATAGAAATGGCTATTGAAGAAAGATATTTTTCAAAAGACTAAAAAAGTCTACTTGTTAAGAAAGACATCACTTTGGTTAAACTATCCATTTCTCAGCTCCCTCCTTGTTTGGGATCCATGTTTGCCATAAAGAAGGAGCCCCCTATGGAAAAAGAGCTCAGGCAGCACAGGTAGAGGGAACATTGGCTCTGAACACAATGGGTGCTCCTCCTCACACAACCTTTCGGAGCTCCTCCAACCTCCCGGTGCTGGTAGTCCTCCTCAGCCTGTACTTACTTCTCGGTCTGCTGGTTATTTGTGTTAATCAACAGCAGAGTTGCTAACGGATGCAAAGAGGACAGCATCTACTGTTAGAGTCCCCACCCTCTGTGTATATTTCAGTTAGGTTTTCTCTCGAATGTTAAAGGAAGGAACAAATTTTCCTTAAATCCATGGAGGAACTGAACCCTGAAATTACTCAAATGCTTGTTTCTGCCAGAGATTTAAAGTTGACAGAAGAATCAGTTTTATCACTTTTGTTGAGGTCAGTGACACATTAATTTGCTACTTTGTTCACTCAATGTCCACTTCAAATATATTTTAAGAAAAATAAATAATGCACTGTATACATGGTTAGAATTCTTCATAAGAAAATATTTTTTTCTTCCTCCATTCTTCCTTTCCTTTTCCTGGTTCTCTCTCCCTCTCTTCTTTCCCAAATCCCCATGACTGGAGGGAGAAAATAAGCCCCTTGTATTCTATCCAGTAGATTTCCTCTCTTATTAGGACATTTATTATTCCCTTCACAGTAGAATTCTGGGTAAATTTTGTATTCCCCGACTGGATTTTCCTACAGTATCTTGCTGTCTATTGAGTCTATCCCAGTTTAGCTTTAGGCTAATCTTTTCTCACTCTCTGTGCTTTAATCATGTCAGATTGCTTGGCCCCAAACCACTCGCTTTCCCCATCTCCCCTGTCTCTGTTTGTGGTGCTTCCTTCCTTTGCTGGGAATGGCCCCTGTGTCTTCTCTCCCTTCTGCTTCCCACAACTAGATTCTTTCTTCAGGGCCCGATTCACACTCCCAGAAGCTTTCTTCATGGTCTTTTCTCCAGTCTTGCCCTATCTCATTTTAGTACATTCTTCAAAAATTTTTTTTATATATTTTTTAAAAATATATTTTATTGATTTCAGAGAGGGCAAGGGAGAGAGAGATAGAAACATCAATGATGAGAATCATTGATTGGCTGCCTCCTGCCCGCCTCACACTGGGGATCAAGACAGCAACTTGGGCATGTGCCCTGACCAGGAATCTAACTATGACCTCCTGTTTCATAGATCGATGCTCAACAACTGAGCCATGCTGGCCAGGAAACATCTTAGTGCATTCTTAAAACAATTACCACTCAGCCAGTGTTTGGATTAATCACATATTTTTTATAAGTTTACCCTACAATAAAATTGTAGTCTCTTATTGGTGATGATTCTGTAGTATGTAGCATGATGCCTTGCACATAACAGATGCCTAAAATGTATTTATTGTTGCCATTTGCTGACTTATTTCAAGACATTTAGATTCATAAAGTGTGTGCTATTGATATTCTCAAAGCTGTAACCATTTGAGGAAATACTATGATTGAAGTGGCTTCTAGGATGTCTGTTACACAGATTCTGAACCAGAATATGTTGGAAATAATGAGGCTGAAGTAAAGAGTGGTGCAGCCTTGACTCTGATAATCTGTTTGAATTACTAAATTTCTGACACCAGAAAATACACATCAGTAATTTAGGCAAATAAGAGAGGAATGGCTAATCCAACTGATAGGTTAATTAGATAAATTGGATTATGTTACTATCAAGTACATACAACTACTAAATCAAGGTATATAAACTTCTGACAACTAAAGTATTTTAGTAACTTTCTGCTATAAAGATAGTTATTTATAAGGAGTATATTTTGTATGTGAAAAGGAGTGCTTATTGAATACTTTAAAGAAGTTTGTTATCATAAATATGTGAAATAAGACTCTAACATTTGCTTATATAGAAATTGTTTTGATACCCTTTTCCATAGTTGAATTATAAGTAAATTTATCCCAAGTCATAAATTCCAAATTAATAGCATGTGAATTAATGAAGATTTTGCCAAGAGCACTTCAGAGTGCTCCCACACCCTGAAATCAAGTCACACGTCATAACTCAAAATCAGCAACACTCACTTTTGAAAATGTTTCCACTGAAGAAGGAATAAATATGCTATTCTATCGAATGACTAATTATTGCCTTAAGTAAAAGAGCTATGCTGTTCTAAAATACTAGAGACTATGTTTATAAAAATAACTATTTATTGGCCCACGGTGCCATTATTTCTGCTTTGGGTAGAGTAAATTGAAGGGCTCACCTAATGAGTTTTGCACAGGTTTGATGTGCATAAATTTTAACTCTTGTATTATCTGAGCCTCAAAGTTTCTTACTTTAAAATCTTGTTTATTGTCAGCAAAACGTGACTTCTTTGCTTCAAATAAACAGGCTATAAAAAGTCCCATAAGTCATCTTGGAATTTAGAAAACTCTTACCAAACAAAAATCTTAATGGGTTCAGTGTCCATGGTGCAGAAACATACGGATTAAATTTCCCTTAAAATACACATGAGCTTGAGAGTGAAGGGTGAACGTGGTGGGCCAGTTGCACTTGAGGTTTTGTGGGAGCCAAGACCTTCGGAAAGGCGCTCAAAATGCTTTTCTATATCCTCACATTCAACCAGGTTTTCCAATTTGGCGGGAGCTCCTTATAATTACAAAGAATCCATGTATGTAGTTTGAAATGCTCCCCTGTTGGTTGCACAAGCTTTTGTAAAGACCAAGGGCATATGGCACATTATGTAATGAAGATAACTTGCTTTCTTTTAATAAAGACAGCAATGTGTATCACTTATTGCCTTTTATATCCAAGATGAAAGAGCTTTTTCTTAGCTCTTATAAGCACAACAAATTCATAACCCCTAGGAAGTAAATTTAATGTCGGTAATATGTATCATAGTTTAGATAATTTTATGAGTTACCATCTATACTTTTCTCTTTTTAAAAAATATATATTTTATTGATTTTTTTACAGAGAGGAAGGGAGAGGGATAGAGAGTTAGAAACATCAATGAGAGAGAAACATCAATCAGCTGCCTCCTGCACACCCCCTACTGGGGATGTGCCCGCAACCAAGGTACATGCCCTTGACCGGAATCAAACCTGGGACCCTTCAGTCCGCAGGCCGACGCTCTATCCACTGAACCAAACCGGTTACGGCTATACTTTTCTCTTTCGAAGAAGGAGCATGTACAAAGTCTCCTGTTTTCCCAGAACCCAGGCGCACCCTAAGTTTTTAGTGTGTGTGTGTGTGTGTGTGTGTGTGTGTGTGTGTGTGTGTGAGAGAGAGAGAGAGAGAGAGAGAGAGAGAGAGAGACATTAAGACAAATTTTGGTGACAGACAAGGGACCAATCACATTTTCAGCCATTCTCAATGTATCTTTGAATTGATGGAAAAAATTGTCCAGCATAGTTGATAATTTTTAATGTAGCTATTGAAGATTTTCCATTCTTTGGAATCTAGAGGATGGTTTCTTCACTGCTAAGAAAGAGAAAATGCTAATTACATGCCCTAGCTCTATGATGAGATCATTTCTTTAAATGAAACTAATGTGGTGGTAGTTCACAGTTATTTTGGCTCTATAAACTTTGCTTGCAAGTTGATATTTGGTTTGGTGTGAAATCGTTTACAGAATGCATTTAAAAATTTTTGCATGTGCTATAGCATGGTGTATATTTAATCTGGTAGGGCACCCTGCGAGCAAAGGAACCCTGACTCTCCTGAGCAGACGAGCAACTTGTGAGCTCTGCCTGGTGACTCCTGCTGGTCAGTGGACAAGGCCCAGAAACATTTATTGTTTCCAAGTGAACTAAAACTGTCCAATATTTCTTCTTCAATGTAAATAGCTAAACGGTGGTCAACCTGATGGCTAAAGAATTAGAAAGTGTTGCTTCATGAAACCTAAATGAGGTGTTCTAATAGAAATTTTCTTTCTCACGGGAAATTAAACTGTAAGATGAGATATGTTCTCCTCAAGAGGATTTATGTGTATTTTTTGATGGGCTATAGTAGAGATCACTTCTTTTGAAAAGCCTCTTAATTAAATTCTTATGGCTTCAAACCCTTCGGAAAAGAGAAAATATATATTTTAGGGATCTAAATAGAGACAAAAGATGTTTTCACACAAGATGTTTCTATATCACTTCTATAGACGACTGTGAGTGAGGTTATGCTGAGATTGAAAAGCAACCCCTGAATCTCAGTGATATATATATATATATATATATATATGTATATATATATATATATATATATATATATATATATATATGTAATAAAACAGTAAAGGTTGTTTCCAGCCCCATTGAGCAAAGTGTGGGGGTTCTACATGTGTCCAGGAGAGCTAGGACAATGAGAAGCCCCAATGGCTGTTTTGTGTACTTACAATCCATAATAATCAACTTAAATTTTCTCTAAGGTTTTTATTCATTTGCGTATCTCTTGAAAAGGCATTATTATTAGAAGCGAGAGATTTGGGACCCTTGCAGAGACAAATTGTTCCGTCCTTGCACAGGTAGAGAATCATGCTTGTCATAAATAACAGAGTAATTGACCAGACGGAGCCATATTCATACCTGGAAATGCTCCACTTCATTTTGTTACTTAGGAGCTTGGCTGAGTATACTCATGTTTTCTTCCAAGAGGAAAAGTGGTGTATTGGGCAGGTTTAAAGCTTCCAGGTTGAAATGTGTTTTGTTGTGTAGGTTAAAATAAAAGTTATAACATTGACAATCATTTTAGTGAATGAAGAGAGTACTACTCTAGTGCCCATGAAATTATTTATGATTAGACATTTACCATAGAAAAATATTGGTTTACTGTAAATAAATTTCACTTAAAATTTTATTAAGTTATTAATTTATTCAAAGTAGTAAATATTATTAACACTTTATTATTTAAAATATTAATAACTTAGATTATTAAGGAGTTTCCTCTAAAAATTAAAAATGGAACTTCCATTTGAACCAGTGATCCCACTTCTGGGAATATATCCTAAAAACCCCAAAACACCAATCAGAAAGAATATATGTACTCCTATGTTCACAGCAACATTATTTACAATAGCTAAGGCTTGGAAACAGCCCAAATGCCCATCAGTAGATGAATGGATAAAAAAGCTGTGGGACATTTACACTTTGGAATACTATGCAGCTATAAAAAAGAGTGATCTCTTATCTTTTGGAACAGAATGGATGGACCTGGAAAATATTATGCTAAGTGAAATAAACCAAATGGAGAAAGAAAAATATCACATAATTTCACTGATTTGTGGAATCTAATGAGCAAAATGAATTGACTAACAAAATAAGACCTGAAGCATGGAGGCATGGAACAGACTGACATATCTCAATGTGGGGTTGGGAGGATGAGAATAGATAAACCACAGAACTTACATACTTATATGCATAACCCATGGACACGGGCAATAGGGGGGTGGGTGGGTAGGGTTTGGGAGGTGGAGGGTAAAGGGAGATATCTGTAATACTATCAACAATATATTTAAAAAGAAAGAATATAATTCACACATTATCTTGTCGTCCAAATGCCTTTTCACTCTCTCCCTAACCTGGGTGCTTTTAACATGAGTTATATATTTTGTTTTGTTCTCCTTCTTCTCTTCCCTTAGATAGCCTCTTCCCTTGGATAGCCTCACTTTCATATCCACGGTGGGCAAAAGTAGGCTAACAGTTGTTCTTATGGAAAATAATACAATAATTAATAAAATAATGTGAGAATAAACTTTTGTGTTTCATGTACTCGCAACTATATAATTACTTTTGCCCACCCCTGTATATTTTCTCTAGATCTGATTTTAACTTTCTTTCTATCTATCTATCTATCTATCTATCTATCATCATCATCTTCTATCATCTATTTACCTATTATCTATTTATATATTTATCTACCCATCTATCTATCTATAAATATATACAGTTATAACTGTAAGAAATAGATTAAAAACACATTATTGTTCTTAAGCCATTTTTTGATAGTTATGTCTGTGAGCAACTTAAGGACAGAAATTTTATCATCACATTTTTTTTACTCCCACAACCTGGCACATAATAAATGTTTCCCCAAATGGCTGAATAAATAAAACAAAAAATGGTGATAATAGAAATGCTCACACAATCATTCTACAAATTGGTATGTTGTGTATGTACCATTGAATGGTATGAGCTAAACATTGCAGAACATTACAGATTCTGGGATTGAGTTCTTAAGTAGAGAAACTCCAGAAAAAAATGTTTGAAAAGGTGTAAATATTGAGATGGCCTTTGGACCATCAGGATTTTGATAGATGGTGATGGGGAAAAAAGGCTTCTTTTTTTGATCTCTTCCCACTTTCACTTCTCTCTTACTTACAAAATCCTAATGCAGAGAAGGCAAGGGAAGCTTTATCTCCCATGCCAGGAGCATGGCGCTGAGAAGAATGCTATAGGGCAGAATTGTCTTCATAGACACTGAGCAATTGACACCAAATAGGTCACATTGATGTCACAGAATGAAACAGCTCCTTTTAGGGAGTAGAAATAACCTTTGGACTCCATTTTGTAATATAAGGAGTGGCAGGGGAGTTCTGAGGGAAAATACCTCCATCTGTGATCTCTCAATTCTACCCTGACAATTTATTTCTTCATGTTAAGATTTTTCTATTTCTAAGATGAATCCTAATGGCCAAACTACCGGACCTGTGATTTCAGGGGCCAGAATAACATACTAGGACTTCCTGTTTAAAATGATAACCCCTGGGGTGTGCTGTATGCACTTTTGTGCATCTCAGGGTTTTGAATTAAGCAATTATACATAATTATGGGTACGTAGAGCCACCCCTTTGATTCTGAGGTCCTGTGATGGATTGCAAATTAAGCTGGTGTTTCCTTCAGATGGCTTGGCAGCAGTCTTGGAGAAGACCATAGCAGTGTGCCAACATTAGAGATTTTGCTGCCTTCTTAAGTGGAAGCCTGCCTTGTCCCTATCAGCATCGAGACTCATCATGTGTCCAGGCTGTCATAATATTTATTCACAACAGCTGGCGTGTGACAAAGAGTGAGGTCTGTATCTTCACTCAAATAAGATCCATGCCTTGGTTTATTTGAACTAGTACAGAAGAAGAAAGATCTTATACAAAATGACATCTGGGAAAAGATGCACTTGCTTTTCAAAACACTGATGGCATCATAAATGCATGAGTTTCCAGGATGGCTGCAGATGTCTAAATAAAAATAATACAAAGAGAGAAAATGGAAAAGTAAAATGGATTTACAGGGCATTGTACATTCCTCTGGTGTTTCCTCCAAAAACCTGAACTACCTACTGAGGGCGCAGCTCTAGGGTTAAGCCTGGGACTGACCTGTTGGCAAAGCCACAAACAAGTCCCAGCTTAGAGGGCACAGTCCTCTTAGCAAAATTAGGCTTGACCTTTTGATGCTCCCTAGATCTTATCTGGGTAGCTAATGGGCTGTGGGTGATGCAGCAAGTGCTGTCAAAACAAGTGAAACTCACAAGAACATTGTAACTATGGTGACCACTACCTTGTTTACCTCTGGCTATAAAATAAAGGCTCAGTTTGCCATCTGGATCTCTCTTTGTGGCCTCAGCCAGGCACAGGAAGATCTACCTAGACCCAGCTTATTCTCTTTGACTGTCTTTTCTTCATCCTTCACCACCCTCCTTCAGGCTTGTGGAACCCTTGGCTGAGCTGGCTTGGCACAACCTACCAATTTGCTCTCTGGAGTCAAGCAGGGGCAGAAGGAAAAGGGGTAGCGTAGTGAGTCTAATGCTGAGTGTCAGCCACTTAACTACCATGGTCATGGCCGATGAGGCAGTGGAGCTTTGGGAAGTGGTTGGCTGGACAGTGAGGGTAGAAGGGGACATCTCTTATCTGAAGTAGCGTTTCCAGGGTGCTTCCAGTAGCAGAAGAGGGGTCATTTGTAGATTGAGTTCTGTATGAGGGTGTCTGGGGGTGCACCTGTGGTGTCCGCTCCAGGCCACCGGTGACTGGGATGTTGCTAAAGCCGTGGAGTCTTCCCTGCTCCTGCTAAGCCACATTGCTCAGCTGCTCAGTGGCTTTTCATCCCAAAGTAGGAGGGGAAGTGGGGCACAGGAAGAAGCAGAGTCTTCTGGAACAAATCAGGAGCCAAGGATCCTTTTTATCCTTCTTTACTGAGCACTTTTGGGCAAATACTCTTTCATGATGCTAATTGACACACATAGCACATATTCATTCAATGTTTAGTCAACAATGATTTCTGAGCATCGATTTTGTGCCAGGCACTGTGCTGGATGCTGGGGACACAGTGGTGCCTGTTCTCATGGAGGTGGCAGTCTGGTGCAGGACATAGGCGAGCAAGGATCAGTTAAAAGAGAGTGAGAAGTGCCAGGGAAGTGTGGTCTAGGTATTAGGGCACACAGGAAGGACACCCACCCAGAGTGTAAGGATCAGGAAGAAATTCCTGGAGGTAGGAGGTGCTGGGGAGCAAGGATTGAAAATAATCCCCCAGAGGAAACAAAAGCAGGAGAGAAAGTGGCTTATTCTGAAACCAGAGCATGGCTGGTGCAGAGACTGTGGGAAGGGCGAGAAGGCCAGGAGTGAAGATGGACAGGTCAATTATGGGTAAGTTTCTTTGGAGAGCGGTGGGCAGTGTTTCAGGCCCTGAAGCCAGGTCTGCACTTTAGAAGGACAGACCCATCTGCAGCAAGGATTATGGACTTGTGCAAGGTGAAAACAGGCGTTAGATAAATATTTACCAGGATAGTGATGGCCTGGATGCACTGGTGGCATTTGGAAAGGGAGAGAAGTGGCCAGATTTAGGAGACATTTTGCAAGGAGACCTCATAGAATTTGATACATGATTAATTTCAAGGAATGAGGAAGAGGATGGAATTGAGCATAATTTTCAGGTTTCTGGACCAAACCGTCACCCCAGAATATCATCACCTCAGGGAAGAGCAGAGGGAAAGAGGTCCAAAAAGCTTACTAAGAGGGAATGATCAAAGGTGAAAAATAAGGAAGACCTGATGCCTAGGGAGCATATCTTTAGAGAAAAGAGTGGTCAATATTGCTAATTGCCACTGAAACATCAAGTAAAATAAGCCATTGCCCTCAGGACAAAAGTCTGTGGGGAACTTGGCAGCAACCAAGTTGCTGCCTCGAGTGGTGGGGAACTGGAGCAAAGTGTTCACAACATTGGCCGGACAGGGGAAATAGGGAGAGAAATGGTGATTGCTGGAAGAGATTTGTTCACTAGGAATCTTTTATTCCCAGCAACGGAAAGCCTAAATCAAAGTGGCATAAACCCACATGGAATTTATTGTTCCATGTGGCTGAAATTAGGTGCTGATGTCATCTGGAACTGAAGGGGACACGGAGAGACTGTATGCTTTAGAGAGGAGCAGAGAGGGTGGGCTAGCTGCTAAAGATGATGGGAAAGAGAGCCAGCTAGGGAAGAGATTCACAGGTAGTAGGAGGGCCTGTGGAGGTAGGAGATCAGGGCTGTGACTTATCAACTACTGTGTGTGTGTGTGTGTGTGTGTGTGTGTGTGTTAAAGTACTCTCAGATACTTGTTGACTAATTTTTGAAGGGCTTCTTTAATTTATGTAAACCTGAAATATTGCCATACCATCCCACTGAGTTTATAATGTTTTTTTCTTATATTAAGGTTCTATTGCTGCATAACAAATTATTGCAAACTTAGCTGCTTAAAATGCCACTCATTTCTTCTCTCACACTCTTCATGCCTCAGGAGTCTGGGTACAGGTTACCTGGGTCCTCTGATTAGTGTCTGAACAGGCTGAAATCAAGGTGCTGACTGGGGCTGTAATCTCATGTGAGGCATAGGTTCTTCTAAGCTCGTGAGCTGTTGGCAAAATTCAATTCCTTACAGTTGTAGGGCTAAAGTCCTGGTTTTCTAGCTGACCATTGATGGGACAACTCTCAAGTCATCACTACATGGCCCTCTTCAACGTGGCAGCTTACCTCAGGGCAGGGGGACAGTCTCTCTTACATAGTCAAGGGATCACTTGACTATGTAAGGCCCACCCAGCATAACCCACTGAAAGTCAACTGTTTGGCAGCCTAATCATGGAAGTGAAATCCCATCATATTCAAAAGTCCTGACAACACTAAAAGGGAGAGGGTAATTTAAGGCATATATATTAGGGGTTGGGAATCTTGAGCTTATTTTAGGATTCTACCACACTTCTTTATAATTTGTTTGTGTTTTATATAGCACCTTCATAAATTACAACTACATTTTGTTACTGTGGCAAACTGAAGGATTGATTTCCACGTTTCCCTCCCCTGTAGGAGGATGACACATCTGCATACTTGCCATAGCTTTAAGGTGAGAAGAGGATAATTTTATACTCCTTGGTTTTGGGATTGACCAAGCAAATTGCTTGGAAGGATGAAGGGGATGGTGCTGAGAGGGGAAATTTTTCAGACCCAGGTGCAGACCCAACAGATGCAGGAAAGGAGAAACGAAGAAGGTGGGAGAGGAGACAGGCTACAGGGCAGTTCAAGGAAAGTTTTGGCCAGACTAATGGGAGGTCCTCAAGTCAAAGTCACCCAACTGAAGAATCCCATGTCTTGCAGGAATGGTCCTGCATTAGTACCCTCTATCATTGAACTCAGACATTGGCTGGGAGCAGCCCCAGGGAAATGCGGCCCCACCATAAAATGGAGGTGGGTGCACAGTAGCAACAACTGGGATCTGCAGTCAGTTAATTTCTGAGTGGTGAATTCTCATGCCTCCCCTGGGCAAAGACATGTTACCAAATGTGGTGTGGACAGAGGCTTGCAAAATGCGTGTTTGGTAGACTTGTCATCTGATGTTGCTGCCATTGCCATCATACCCAGCAGCCAGCATGAGACATGCAGCAGAGCCACCCTTCCCAACCTGCAGAGTCATGTGTGCACCCCTGAGGTTTTGTGATTGTTTCTTACACAGCAGTAGCTGACTGATATAATGGCCCAATACAAAAAGCCTTATATAGCATCCTTCGGCTTCATAAACTAAAAGATGTTTGGTTTTAGATTTTTAAGGCAAGGAGGGGAAGTAAAATCTAGGTAGGATCATAAATTTAGAAAAACACAGTATTTTTTATATGAATAAGTGAACTGGGATCTAGAGAGGTTAAAACTTCTCAGTACACACAGCAATTTAAAGAAATGAAAAAACAAGTTTGATTAATGTGGGTTTCCATATATACCTCAATTGTCAATCATGCAGATTCTGAGAGATGACTGGTTTTTTACACATGAAACACTTTAAGTCTCTTAAATAATACTTGATCATAACTGTTTTTAATTAGAACCAGAAATGGGATAACTTTCAAATGGAACATCAATTTTATTTAAGTTGAGTCTGATTTTATAGTATTTTGACTTTCTGAGATAGGAAGTTTGGAAAAAATTAAAAACAGGAGGAAGAAAATATGGGTATGTTGGAAACTACAGAGAATTATAGCGATCATCATGTGGAAGCCCATACATGCTACAGATGTATTTTGTTTGGCCAAGAAATTTTCTAAACTGAATTTTATGCCTTTAGTAGGTGTAGGTATTCTCCAGGTGTCACCCTCCAGTTCCACCACCTCCCCTTCTTTCATACCTGGCTCACTTGATTCATGGACCGCATCTCCCTGGTCCCTGAAGGTATTTTAGTTTGCAATCCCTGATTCAGGATGAACTAGTATGACATTATCCAGTAATTGCAGGGCCTCAATTAGTGTATGTTACATTGTAACTCCTCAATTCACTAATTCTTTTCTACATTCATTCAAGAATAGCTAATGAGTGCCAGTTTGGACAGACACTATTCTAGGTGCTTGAACAAAACTGACAGGGATTCTTTCTCTCATGGAGCTTGCTTTAAATAAGTAATAAACATAATTAGTAAATTATGTAAAGCATAAGAAAGTGATAAATAGTATAGCAAAAGAGAGAGCATGGTGAGGGAGAGGTATTGATTTTGCAATTTTAAATCAAATGGTTAGTGTAGACCTGATTGAGAAGGAAACAATTGAGTATTTGAGCAAAGACTTGAGGAAAGGAAGGGAAATAACTTTTGAAATGAGAAAATGAGTAGAGGAATCATTCCTGTGAATTGAAACCTATTTTTATCTCAAATAGCTCCTGAAGATAATGGCTTTTCTGCTTCTGGAAGAATGCTGCTTACATTTTTAAAGTTCAGTTTCTTCAGTGTTTCTGAGCTTTCCTAATCTTTCAGGCACCAACCATAAGAAGTCAGCGAAGAAGGCAGCTTGCATCTCACTTTTTTTAGGGTTTCTGAGTTCCCTGGCTTACCCTAGTGCCCTGCAACGACACATGAACTTACCTTTGTAGAGAGAAAGTGAGAAGAAGGGCTCTCCTTTGACAGAGGAATCCACAGGTTGAAAGCGGGATGTGGGCACCCTTCCATTCAGAAGGCATCAATGGTTCTATTGTGCACAGGGCACATTTTACATTATGGATGGCTTCCATGGAACAGAGCTGGAGCTGAGCCACAGACAGAAAACAATTTATGTCAAAGGTGGCAGAATAAAACATCGACAGCCCATTGAATCACAATCGCAGGCTTTGACTGGTGGAGCCAAGTCTAATTGAAGCCATCATTTCACTCCTGAGAGGAACTTTCTCTGG
This sequence comes from Myotis lucifugus, assembly GCF_000147115.1. Taxonomy (NCBI): domain Eukaryota; kingdom Metazoa; phylum Chordata; class Mammalia; order Chiroptera; family Vespertilionidae; genus Myotis; species Myotis lucifugus. The sequence continues at coordinate 62,275,351 of NW_005871048.1, read as the reverse complement.
AGAAGCTGAGGTATGCATTACCAAAACAAACTCGATCCAGAACTCAGAGTTTCAGAGCTGCAGAATCTGCTATGTTGGAAAAAAAATGTTTCCCCTTCAGACAGCTCTTCTGTACTAAAAGGGATTACAGCCGATATCTGATCTAGCCTTGAATACTGGAACTCAGTATTTGTACCCCACACCCTGTGGCCTAACACTTAAGATTCAAAGAGGTGGTTACAATGTTTATGCTTCAGAGAAGGGGGCTATGAGAATGGGCACCATTTCAAGAATGTTGATTTTGGAGAAGTGATCCTAAATAAAAGGCTTTTTTGTTTCTGTCACTTAAGATGAAATGGCACTGTCCAGCCCGAGCTAGCCTTAGGTTAAGTTATCGCAATGGACTATTTTGTATGCATTTTTTTCTCAGTTGTCAACAGCAATGGAAAATGTAAGGAAAGGCTTGTCACTCCTCAGGAATTTCTGAGATGTAGCTCACGTTTAACTTTTCCAGACATGCTAATGGGCTTTAGGTAATATTTTGGTAATTTCTGTCTAACAAATTGCTTTCTTTGAATCTGTTGGTGGATGAAAAAAGATGAATGGGGAAATGGCAACTGGGTGAGGAACTGTGCTGAGCACTTTACTCTTGTGTCTCTTTGTAAATGAATCCAGGACCTCTTCCAGCAGTGAGAGGGAATCTAAGAAAAAGGGACTCACGTCCAGCTAAATCCAGAAGGAACGAAGTGATAGGCTGAGGCCAATGTGTTGGTTTGGGCTTCCCTCAAAGTAGACCCTGTGATAAGGATTCTAGAGCAAGAAATTTACCTGGGAAGAGAGTAAAGAGTTGGGTCAGGAAGGGAAAATGGCCAATAAGGGAAGCTACTAAGAGTTTACATCTTTGGGAGATTCTGGGAAATGACATAAACCGCTTTTTCTGTGCTTTTTCTGAGCATACTAATGATATTCATCAATCCATTTATTCGACAGATACTTTTGAGGGCCACTAAATCAGACATGTTTCCAGGGGCAGATACATGAGTGAAAAAAAACACACACACAACAAAAACCTATGTCCTTATGTAGCTTTCATTTTGGAAGGAAAGACAAAACCAAGATAAATAAGTAAAGTCTAGACCTGTGCTGTCCGATATAGTAGCTTCCAGCCACATGCAGCTCTTGAGCACTGCAAAAGTGGCCACTCCAACTGACGTGCTGTGGGGAAGAGAAAAGGGACCACTGTTGGACCAATGTCCTTGAGCAGTGATAGGGCATGGGATCTGGTGGACAACTGGAACAATTTTCACAGGTTGGGAATACAGTCCACTTATGCAAAAGAGAGAGCTAGTGACTGAGGGCATGAAGGCAGGTGCACAGATGCAATGTCTGGAGCCTGAGGAAGTTCCCTTCTGAATAACGCAAATTTCTCAGTAGTTTCAGAAGCAAGCCCATGGGTTCAGAGTGAGGAGGAGGGAGGAGCTGTCCATTTGTGATGAGAAAAGAAAGCATGACATAATGGTCCAAAGAGTGGGAGATAAAATGGACTGAGGATGCATCGCAGGATCGCTGGGCAGCATTGAGGACCCACTTGAGATTCAGGACTGGCAGTGACTGAAAATTACAATCAAAACCCTTTCTCACTTTCCTCCCTAGTCACAGAGTCTTAACTGGGCACTTGACTACCCAGCCAGTTTTATGCTCATGACTTCCTTCTAGCTTTTTGTAGTCATTTTACTAAGTCCTTAGAAACCAACGAGAAGAAATGTGTGTTGAACCAAGTGTGGGCAGAAGCATTGGACAAGGACTCTTCCATACCCCTTACCCCTGTTTTCTGGCTGGACTGTTGACATGGACGTTTCCCAGCTTTGTCCACACAGACAGCGAGAATACCCTTGGGGGTGTCAGAACAAGATGGAAGGTAGCTGAGGTCTAAATGACCACATGAGGCAGTGACACTCTGCCAAACTGTTATATGTGAGAGAAGACATCCCTCTGGTGCTTAATCTAATAGTTTTTTGTGATTACAACAAAGTGCAAGGGTAAGAGGGAGTGGATGATGGAAAAAAGCAGACATTGTAAAAATTGACCATTATATTAAAGTGTCATTCCTCTCTGTTATAGCATTCCACTGATGCTTTTCTGAAGTCATCAGTCTAACTATTGCTCCTTTAAAAAAGATTTTTTCTTTTGGCCGTTTTTAAGATATCTATCTATCTATATATATCTATATATAGATAGAGATAGATATGGATATAGATATAAGAAAATCTCTTTCTAATATATTATGTCTATGTCTATTTCTGCATCTATATTATCTATATATATATCTCTATCTATCTATATATGCATAGATAGATCATCCATATCTATCTATATCTGTACCTATACTTACCTATACCTATACCTATACCTATACCTATACCTATACCTATACCTATACCTATACCTATCTATTGTTTTTGAGCAGTGTGGTAGATTTCATTTTGCAAAGTGGCCCCTATCATGCAGTGCAGTCTATGTTTTCTCCTCATAAAATATAGGTGAGTATTTTTGGTGACTGCCTTTTCCAATAGTGTATGGTAGAAATGACACCATGTATTTGTACCATAAAACAGCCATACACTTGTATGTGACTTTCTTGGGATGTTGGATCTTGGAATCCAGCCACCACGTTGTGAGAAAACCCTGGCAGTCTGTGGAGAGGCCACATGGAGAAGAACTAAAACCCTGGCCCACAGCCCTGGCCAGGTTGCCAACTGGTAGCCAGCACCAACTAGCCAGACCCTGAGTAAGCTATCTTGAAAGCAGATCCTATATCCCCCAGTTAAGTCTCCCTAGCTGGTTCTAGATGGAGCAGAGACAGCCAGCCCTGTCAAGCTCTAACCAAATATCAAATTCATGAGTAAAATAACTTGTGATGTTTTAAGCCACTGAGTTTTGGGTTGGTTACACAATAGAAAACTGCAGCAGATTTAGTTCCTTAGCGTGGAGTACGTCCATTAAAAATGGAAAACATTTGACATTGGCTTTGGGCCTGAGTAACAGGCAGAAGCTGGAAGGACTTTAAGGAGACGGTCAGCGAGAGCTTAAGAGACCTCAAGGAGAGTGTTAGTGAAAGTCTAAAGGGCGGCTGTCAGTGAGGGCTTAAAGGAATGCGAAGAAAATGTTACTGGAAGTTGGAGGCAAGGAAATCCTTGATAATTAGTGGGGAAGGGTTGCAACACCATCATCTGCAGCAGTAAGAAAAACAGTAAACATACTTAAGGAACTCTGAGTATTTGGATGTTAGTGCATATTGTTAGTTATATAAATCATATATTGAGAGCTCCAGGAAAAGAGGGATAATGGAGCACAGGCAATATTTCAAGTGATAGTGGCTGAAATCTTTCCAGATATATTCACTCTAATCTTCATGTCTCCTCAGCTGTTAAACCAGCCCGCTGACTTTTTTACTTCCAATTATATTTTGTATTTCTATCTAAAAGCTTAATTCGCTTCTTGCATCACTGTACATTGTCATACTTTGTAGCTTCCTTGATGTTGCAATTGTTTTCAAGCCTGGATTTTAATTTTCACTCTGAACTGTTGGTTATTGTTCATGGTCCCCTCTTGCTTGGAGAATTAATTGTGGAGACTTTTGAGGTCTAGAAGGCAAGTTCCTCCAGATAGAAGTTTCCAGGAGCCACCCGAATCTAGACACTCTTTAAACGAAATGGATGGCTTGAATTTGCTTATGTGAATTTGGGCAAACATTTTGCAAAGATCAGCTTATCATTACCATCCTCCCCCTCCCCCACTTGCCCCCCTCCCCCACTCCACTTTCCTCATTGCCAAAGCACCAAAGCAAACTTTCCTAGCAGCCTTCAGTGAGGAGGGTGATAATTTTTTTCCAGTTAATCCTTAAACTGAAAGTGGAACTCTATGGGGTCCCAGCTTTATGAGGAGAAGGCTTGTTATTAGACCACCCACTTTGTCTCTGTTCCTCATGCCCTAATGAGAACTTGAAAATCACCTCTCAAGTTCCCACTTTGGCAAATGCCCTCAGGCCAAAGGGACTAAAGCACACACTTTCATAGCTTCCAACGTTTTGCTTACATTATGGCCTTAGACTGTCTCACTGTCTTGCAGCTCATCAATACTTTTAGGAAGATGTAATTTTTTAATTTGAATTAGAACTTTAATTATTTTGCATGGAAAACTTGGTCTAATACCCAGCCCACCATATTACCAGGAATGCTTCTCTCCCTGTGTGGCACAGTCGGGCCTTCTAAGTGCTTTCAGGCACCATTTAAGTCCTCTGGGTCTTTTTCCTTGTGGGTTTTACAGACATAAACTTAAGCCAAAGGCCGTATATGAAATACGAAGTAAAGATTCCCTAGTCCCATTAGAGAGAACAGATGGAATTGGCTTCTCTCACCAACCCACCATGGAGGGAACAAAATTAGCAAAAATAACTTTAGAAATTGAGGGAGTTTCTAGCACAGTAACCAACATTATATTGCCTTCTTTAATGTACATGGTATGTGTAATTGGAAAGTAGAATTTAAATGCAATATGAATGGCCTTCAATAGTCTTTGCCTTTGGATTAGAGATTCAAAAGATAGGTCCCTAAGTGTGGCCATTTGTTCAATTGCTGGCATAGGGTTTCCAAATGCTATCTAGAGCAACTGTTCACTTTTGGAAGAGTGGCCCATTAAAAGCACAGATGGCTTGTTAGATGGACTTTATATTTGTTACATTTAAACCCACAAGGCAGATAAGACAATTTAAAATAATGTCAAGAAAATGAGATTTGCTTTAGAATATGTGTTTAAAGAGTATTTGGCGAGGAATCCAGACACAGTTTTACCTTAATTTCTTCATCTTTCTCACAGCTGTGCACATCCCTTTGGGGTCAATATTCATGATTTTGAGGAATGCTGGTGTGTATTTTGCAGTCTTAAGAAATGCACGTTTTCCAAGGGTATAATTTCACAAGAAAAATACTACCCACAAAATGAGGATTTACTAATAGATAAAAGCAATCTTATAATGACATTTACAAAGAACCCTCAATTACCCTGAAGGTAATTGTAGATGCTTGGGGCCAGGGACAGAAAGGATTTAGACCAGCTCTGCACTGCATCGTTTATTCTTTTCCAAGTGCCTGCCACAGACACTCTCCCCTTCTGAGTAGAGAAGCAAGAGGCTGTTTTGCATTTAGATTTTCATGGGTTAGATCATGAGACCTATAGATCTGGCTACTACTGATGGGACCAGGGATGCAACCTGGGCATGAGGAAGATGAGCTGCTTAGAATGCGGTTCTGCATGAAAGCTCTACCCAGTAGGGGTGTTCAGAACGTGGTGGTGGTAACTTTAACAAGCTAATGAGAGCTTCTCCTAGGAGAAGTTTAAAAGTAAGATAAGAAAGACCAAAATAGATAGTAGAATAAAACAAAATTTGAGAGAGGCAGAGAGGGTGGGGTGTGAGCAGAACAATGAGGCAACAGATGCTATGCACTGGGAGAAATGATGAGGTAGAGCAGCAAGTAGAGAGAGGCAGTTAGATCACAGAAACAGAGAAAGCGGGACACAGAGAAGAAAGTGGTGGTAGAGAGGGTTAGGTTGGGATGCTGGTCTGGCTTTAGTTTCATGAATAGCATCCAGCTCTCTATAAAGGCTGTTTGCTTACTGTTATCTTAAATTGCTCATGTATTGTTTCAATAAACTCTCCTACTTCAGAAAATGTGTTTCTGTTTCTTAATAACTGAAAGATATGAAACCAGCTCTGATGGAAAATAGTGACCAAACTGGCATTTAAATAAATTTGACATGAGCAAATTTGTCAAGGTGGCACAGTAGGAATGTGTAGTTTGAGATGCTTTACTCTTCTTTAAACAAAACAATGACAGATTGTATATATTGGAGTTAACCATTTAAAACGATAAAAAAAAGTCAGAGCCACAATCTAAAGGCAATGTTACATGTCTAGAACTGAAGTTCAACTAAACTGAACGGATGCCACAGGACTCATAGAACTAAAATTGGACAGAGATGTTGACTCCAAATAAATGAGTTAGCAGAGGTGCCTGGATGTTCTGCTCCTGTGTTAATGCAAAATAAAGTGCTCTGTGTGAGGTGGGTGATGATAACCAGTCTACTGCTATAAAGCCAGTGAAAAGTTGTGACCAATTGTTGCCTATGGTCCACTTCTTAGAGAATGAAGGGGAGACAAAGTCTGTCACACCAGCTGGACATGAGCCAAGTCACCACTGGCTTAGGGACAGAGACAATAATGTCCTCATTATCACCTTGAGACAATACCTTGAATAGCTGGATGGAGGCAAAACAGCTTAACGGGAAAGGGTAAGCTCAGAGTGACAGAGGAAAACCAAACAAAGAAGCAAACAAACACCAGTAGAACAGAAGAAGCAAGTCTGATTTAAGACTGCAATCAATTACTAGTATTACCTGGGTTTCCAGCTAAGCAGCCTGCCCAGATTCCAGACCTGCCAGCCCCCATAATCCTGTGAGCTAATTCCTTAAAATAAATAAATAAATCCTTATCTATCTATCTATCTATCTATCTATCTATCTATCTATCTATCTATCTATCATCTATCTCTCCTCTTGGTTTTGTTTCTTTGGAGAACACTGACTAATGCAATAGGCATGGATGAGAGAGAGACTGCAATACATCAAAATAGATATTAGGAGAAAATCTTAAAAACAACCAAAGGAAAATAAGTTATCTTAAGACTTATTGACAGGAAATACAGATTACCTGCAAATGAACAACAGACTGGCAGCAATTTTCCCAACAATAAAAATATATGAAGAAAGATAATAAACCTAATATCTTCAGAATGTTGAGGGAAAATAGGTTTTGACTTGGAATATTACACTTCATTAAAATATAGTTTATGTACGAGGGTTAAATGTAGACATTTCCAAGCATCTAGAGCAGCGGTTATCAATCTTCTGGCCCTTTAAATACAGTTCCTCATGTTGTGACCCAACCATAAAATTATTTTCGTTGCTACTTCATAACTGTAATGTTGCTACTGTTATGAATCATAATGTAAATATCTGATATGCAGGATGGTCTTAGGCGACCCCTGTGAAAGGGTCGTTCGACCCCCAAAAGGTGAGCAGTAGAATATTCCGAAGGACTCTAGTCTTAGGAAGAGAACTTATGGACCCTGTAAGTCAATAAGGGATCATTGGTCAAGGTTAGCATTACATGGAAGTTCTGGAGGACTCAAAACTCAGTGCTCATCAGATTATTCACTGTGATGTTTATTTTCATTTTCCTCCTCTCCAACCTCCACTTTTACTCTTTTCCCTCTCCAAATGGAGGGCAGAGAAAGCACATGAAAAGTACCACCAAGTGTTGTGTTTGTTCCAAGGACCATACTGCCTTCCTTACCTGTAAGTCAGGTCCTGTCAATTGTGTAGGTTTAGGAGGTGCATAAAGAACATACCATTATGAAGGATTCACAGCGGGACTGGCTTAGGCATTGGGATGCAGAGACATGGAATCATCGCCCTTGAGAAACTCAAAGTCCTTTAGGGGAGAGACACTAAAGGAAACACTTGAATACAATGGGTTGATTAGGTAATCCCAAGGAGAGGCCCATAGCTCATCCCTGGGAGGGCGTGAGGAGAGGTGGGAAGGCTTTCTGGAAGAGGAGTCCTGTTGAGCTGATTTCCCAAAAAAAGTATAAGAGTTTCCCAGGCTATTCTATGCCAGCCCACATAAGGTCAAGGGTCATTTTTGAGTTACCTAAAACTCTTTCCAGCCACGCTTTAGCCAGATTTATTCCATCCATAAATTCAAATTCAACAACTGTATCATAGCAGTGAATTGTGTAGTTGGAACAGTTGAACACTTTGTTTCCAACCCATTAAGTTAGTCATGAAAACGCCCAAATAGCTCCAGCACATTTGCTGGATTTATTTAACATCTTTATTTTAGGGAGGTCCAAGCTTTATAGACTGTTTCATTTATTCTCATATCAAATATCACTGAAAGGTTAAATTTGGTGTTCAGTGACATTCTCCAGGCAACCTTTCCGAAGCTAAAACTGAAAATAATGGATGTGACATTTCTTCCAGGAAATCTCCTCCACAAAGCCCAATCTCGAACCCTTAGAGGACTCAGCAGTTTGGGATTGTATCAAACCTCCCAGCTTCGTGTGATTGGAGCTCCGAATATTTCAACTGGACAGAGTGTCTGGAGACATGGGTTCCTTCAGCTGGCAGGAATTCAAAGGAGGGAGACAAAGAAAGAGAGAAGGAGGGAGGGAAGAAGAAAAGATGGAGAGAGAGAGAGAGAGTCTGGCTGAATACAAGAGAGGCCCCATACCCATCATTAATGAAAGGTAATTGAAGGAATTACATTATCTATCATTTTCTAAGGGGGCACTGTGATATAGTAAAAATAGATGGGAGTAAAATCTGAATTTCAATACCATTTCCATCACATACTAACTGTGACATCATGGGCAATTAAGCTGAGCTCTGTCTAATTATCTGAAAAAGCCTGGCTTGATAAGAGCACCTAATCCATAGCGTTGACTTGAGAATTAGATGACTTTAAAGATGTAAAGTACCTTGAAGAGTTGATGCTTAGTAAATTCATTATATAATAATATTAATAATGCTTATTATACAACATTATTATAATTATTAGTGGTGGTAGTAAGATTTTGACTTTATAAATAAAATCATAGGATGAATGAGTACAGTACTGCCAATTTGAAATCTATTAGAATTACTTGAAGAGACACATACATATTTGTTTCCTAGGGCTGCTGTAACAAATTACCACAAACTGGTGGCTTGAGACACTAGAAATTCATTCTGCAATTCTGGAGGCTAGAATTCAAAAATCAACAGGGCCCCCTCCCTCCCAAAGCTTTAGGGGAGATTCTGTTCTTTGCCTCTTCCAGCTTCTAATAGATTTAGGTATCTCTTGGCTTGTGGCACAGATTAGAATGATGAGGGGCAGGAATTACTATTTATTAAAATCAAGAATATTCCAGGAAATGGAGAAAGGCTTGATTCAGAAACTTGGTTTTTTAAGTTTGAGACATCTAGTAGACATCAAATGGAGATGTTAAACACAGAGTCAGATGTGTGTGTTTGGAGGGCAGAGAAAACTCCAGATGGGAGAATAAAGTTTTGAATTGTGAATGTATAGATTGCATTTAAAAGCATGAAACTCAGTAAAATATCTCAGGGGCCAGATACATAAATTTAGAAAACAAAAATTAGCCCAGAATTGAGCCTTCTGAGGTAGACGAAACAGGTATCCCATACTACAAACAAGAAAACTGAGACTCAGAAAAATTAAGGGGTGTTCCCAAGGAGAAGTAATTTGAAGTCAGAATTTCAAATTAGTTGTTCTATTTCCAAACTTTATTGTCTCTAATATATGCAGTGTCTTTTGTAAAATTTTCTGTAACAAGAAGAGTTTAATGAATAAAAACTTGTTTTAAACTGTTCTTTTTCTTACTGTACCCATTTGAAAGATGTAATAACAAAAAATAGATTTAATTTTCAATTGTTTTATAAACATGATTTTTTCCTCTGCCTTTTCATAATAGCCTACATTGTCACCTCAATCAAACATTGAACATCAGAAATAAGTTTGCACTTGAGGTAATCTGAGTAAATTTTATTATTTATATTCCTAATTCTGGACTTTATTAAAATCAAGTTATATTTTGAAAGTCTTATCTAATAACATCTTTTTGATGTTCTTTTTTTTTCATTTTGGGAATGCATAACTTATGCTTGGCTTATTGTACATTGCCTTATGCAGCTGCTATTTGAAAATATTTTTGTTTAGGTGCTCAATGAAGTTTTGTGGAATCAAATCCATTTTATAGTCCTGCTGGGTACAGTAATCGTGTAGCTTTTACAGTTGTGCATTATGACAGCACAGTTGAAAAAGAAACAGCTCATACCCTAACAGGTTTGGCTCAGTGGGTAGAGTGTCGACCTATGGGCCAAGGGGTCCTGGGTTTGATTCCAGTCAAAAGCACATACCTTAGTTACAGGCTCCTGCCTGGCTCCGGTCCTGGTCAGGGCTCATGCAGGAGGCAACCAATCGATGTGTTTCTCTCACATTGATGTTTCTCTCTGTCTTTCCCTCTCTCTTTTACTCTCCCTAAAATCAATGGGAAAAATATCCTCAAGTGAGAATTAACAAAAAAAAGCAAACAAAAAAACAAAAAAGAAACAGCCCAGCCAGCATGGCTCAGTGGTTGAGCATTGACCCATGAACCGGAGGTCATGGTTTGATTCCAATCAGGGCACATGCCCGGGTTGTGGGCTCCATCATCCCCAGTGTGGGGCATGCAGGAGGCAGCCGATCGATGATTCTCTCTCATCATTTATGTTTCTATCTCTCTCCCCCTCTCCCTTTCTTTCTGAAATCAATAAAAATATATTTTTTAAAAAAGAAACAACCTTTCTCTCAAAAATAGGAGTGGACTTCAAAAGCATAACTCCGTGAATGTGAGAATAGAAAGTGACTTTATAAATCATCAATTCTAACCCTGCCTCTTTAGAGCTAACTAGAACTTTTCTTCAGAGAAAACGAAGGCCTGGAGGAGTTTGGATGACCCACCCAAGGCAACAGTTGGCGGTGGCAGGCTGGATCTGGAACTCCAGCCTTCTGCTTCCCAATGCCAAGGTCTGAGTCCCCAATTAAGAAACTGAGAAAAAGAAAAGGAAGATACATCATGATGGACAACCTCAAATATTTCATGAGAATCTAGATTTAGAGCAAAGAAAGAAAGAAGGCAAACATTTTTGCAGTATTTACCAGTGAAAGTGTTTTCGATGAGGAGGATGGCTGAAGCATGAAAAGCAAATCCTGACTTTACCACTTGCACTGTTACTTCAACGCCCCACACCTGTTTCCTCTTCTTAAGACGGGGATAAAAATAATGGGGTTGGTTTAAGCATTCAGTGCAGTAACACATGTAAAGTGTTTAGAATAGTGCTTGTCATACAGTGAGAGCTTGGTTGATATTAGTTATATTAGTACTAGAGGCCAGTGCACGAATTCGTGCACGGGTGTGGTCCCTTGGCCTGGCTGGTGATCAGGACCAATCTGGGCCAGCGGCTGGCTGGGGGAGGGACCGTGGGAGGTTGGCCAGCTAGGGGGAGGGACCGTGGGAGGTTGACTGGCCTTGGAAGGTTGGCTGAGGGGTTGCGTGTCATAGCGACCAGTTGCCCGGTCCTTTGGTTGACCGGTCATAATGGTCGTTTAGGCTTTTATACATATAGATTTTTATAATAAAGTTAGAGAACCCAGGCTGATGCCCTAGCTCTTCTACTAGCCCTGCAAACTCAGACAAGTCACTAAATTTCTCTGTGCCTCAGTTTCTTCACTAAAAATGGGGTTATAATAATCTTTCTGCTGATCTCATGATGATGACACCCATGAGGAGTAAATGATAATTATAAGTGAGATTGAGAATTTCTTTTGATGAATTCTTATTGTCTCGTGTCCTTATTGTCTGTATTATTTCCTCAAGTACCTTACCTGAATACTTCTTTAATTTCAACGTTAGAATGGTTATTACTATATTAGTTGAAAGAATTAAGAGAGAGCAACGTGTTTTCATATGGAAGGAACGGGAAAAGATGCTGTTAAGGAACACATATTAGAAGTCTAAAAAATGTGACCTAATAAATTATTTTATATCAAATGAGACCTTCCTAAAATAACCAGCAAAAAGTACCCATTAATGTAGTTTCCCTGGCACACTGGCAAGTTTAATCAGCTTGCTTTTTAAAAAGCAGTTAGATGGATTTTTAAAAATGCTAAAATTAAACATTCAGAATGAATCTAGTAGTTGTGGAACTTTTCCTTATGGTTACATTTTAACATACAAAAATGGGACAGGGGATGGTCTTTGTTAAGCAGGGGATAATTGGGATTCAGAAATCGCGATGCTTGTTTTTTAGTTCCATTCGAATCTTCTCCAGGCACTTTCTTCATTTATGCCTCATTTATTCCGTTTTTTAAAGATACTTTTGACTTTCAGGTTTTTTTTTTAAACCACAACATGAAATTATGAGGCTGTCTTTCTAATAGCTCCCCTGAGTAAATAACAGAATATTAACTGTTTTGAGATTATTACCCTTGTGAAAATGCTGTTATAATTGAACAAAAGAAACACGTTTAAAATGACAAAATACAGATATAGTATGACATGCTTTTATATATTTGTAGTCTTAGTTTTTAGTGATATGTTCATTATATCTGGATACAGTATGTGATCTTCACAGCTGAAAAAATCAATTGCTTTATAAATCAAGTTACTGACACCTAACAAAAAAAATTCACGAGAATTAAGAGGAGGAAATATTAGTTTTTGCTATCATGTCAAGCATCAGACAGGTCCCATTTCTGTATCAATTTTTAATGAAATATCTTCTCAAAGGAGGCTGAAAATAAATGACAGATAAAGTAGCCTGCTTAGCAGGTTGTTCCCAAGGTTAACTTGTGATATAAATACGTTGTCATGACATCAACCCTTTTCTACTTCTGGGTTGTTTCCCATTTTCTTAGTTTCTTTCTCAACTTCCCCTCAACAGGTAGAACTTTCAGTCTCCCCACCCTCTCAGCCCTTTGAAACATGCAAGAGGGATTTTATTTCATCCATTTCTCTTTGTAAATTGAAGCCAGTGAATTATTTCTCCCCTGGATATTAGCATTTTAAGTGTTAGCAATAAATATCAAAGAAAATACTTTCTCCCTGGTAACATTCACATTCTTAACAGGTGAAGGAAGGATAGCTTAAAACAGAAAAGGAAAGATCATTTAGTCCTTCTATGATCATATATTTCATGCTTAAGATGGACCATGACGACCAAGAGAGGAACGAACACTTTTTTTCCTAAAATGCCTGTGGGCTACAGAGAGCAGATATGTGAAGAGTTTCATTTTTGAGAAACCGGCATATTTGAGAAGTCTTGGACAATATTTGAGAAATCAGTATATTTAGTTCTGATTGCAACTCTCAAGCTTACTCTGAAGTCTTGTCTCCTTTGCATTTTATCCTTCTTTTGACAGAAACGAACCGAGGTCTGCATAGTGAGACAGTCACTATGTTTTACTTAGGTGCTCATTCTTCTCAGAGACTAAAAATGAGTGTGATTTAGGTAATACTTAAATGAGAGACATTGAAGAATAAGAATGACCCTGTAAACATAAACTGACCATTTATTTCTAAGGCATAGACTTTATCTTATTTAACTAGACTGCTTCTGATGGACAAATATGTTTCAATGGAAAAGAAAAAACATTCTACGTAGGAAATGATTGTTGTAAATCAAGCATGAAATCTGATCTATTTGCAAAGCAGAAAGCTTAGAATCTGTATTCTCACCACTAGTTTAATTCTGCCCCCTTGTGTGGACAGGATGCATTGAAATGGGGCCAATAAGCTCACAGGAAACAAGGCAGGAACATATCACACACTGCATTAAGATCATATTTAGGAACAGAACATCGATCTAAAATTGGTATAAACTTGACATTCTGCACTAAAAGTAATATCCTAAGAATCACCTTATGCGAGGGACTAAATTGAAAAAAATGACATGTAAATCTACACCCAGGTTATTCTTAAGATATCACCCTGCTTTATCTCTATTACTTCTGGATTAAGACTGTATTAACTAAAAAAGAAAAAATATTTTTTACTTAAAACTCCAACTTATCCGAAGAATATTGACTTTCTCTTAATATAATCACTACAGTTACTTTAAATACCAAACAACTCAAATTCTTATAAAGTCCATTGTTTTTTTATGGCAAAAATATTAACAGCGTACTGAAGAGTTTGTGATATATGTAGAAATGAAATATCTATAATAGTAATCTATAATAATAAAAGGTTAATATGCTAAGTAGACTGGAGGTCTTCCGGACATCATTCCAGACATCCTTTCTGATGAAGCCGGGGCCAGGGGGAAGCCGGCGCCGGCAGCCGGGGGAAGGAAGGCCTACTCTTGCACGAATTTTTGTGCATTGGGCCTCTAGTATAATAATAACAGTGCAAAAATGAATGAGGGTTTAAATGGAATTGTACTATTGTGAGATTCTTAAATTATGGGGGAAGTCATAACATATTAATTCAATATTAATTGTCTATCAGAAGTTAAAGATGCATAATATAATTCCTCCTTCCATCTTCAAAGCCAGCAATCACATTGCTCTAATCTCTGCTTCTGTCTGTATGTGTCTTTCTTTGATGCTCTTCTCCTGTCCCCTTCTTTCACTAATAAGACCCCTATGGTTACACATACCCACCAAGATAATCCAGGATAATTTCCCATTCTCAAGGTCGTTAACCATACAGGCAAAAGCCCTTTAACTGTGTCAGGCAACATAATCACAGCTGCTAGGAATTGGAGGCATCATTCTGTTTCCCATCTCTGGGTAGAATTGGGATAACTAGACAGGAATCATTTTCCAGATCATAAAAGAATCAGTGTAGTGTGTTTCTGGGCAAGAAGAAGCATTGTGGCTGGTTCAGTCTCACGTTGTGATGTAAAGAGAGAATGGACAGTAGTGAGGGAACCAGATTATGAAGAATCTTGGTTGCCAGGATCAGCAGTATTTGACTTTTCTAAAGTCAATGGGAGAATTTTGAAGTTTTATTTATTTATTTATTTATTTATTTATTTATTTATTTATTTATTTATTTATTTTTTGAGGGTGCTGGGAGGGGAGTAGAGGTGGAGGAGAGGATAAGGTAGAGGGGAGGGGAGTGGAGGGGTGGGAGGAAAGGGGAGGGGAATCAGAATTTTGAAGTTTTAAAAGTATGGAGTCAAAGGTTCTAGAGATATACAGGATCTTAGGGCAAGTTCTGAGCCCTCCCCTGCCTTCAGGAATATAATGTGATGATCCTCATTTTAAGGAAAAGACAAAATAGGCTAGCTATTGCATTACCTGAGTCATAGATCTAGAATATTAGCTTAATCTTCTCTTGTCTTCTGCTTTGCAAGTGGCAATACAAATTCTCTATACATTATCTCAGTGATGGTGAACCTTTTGAGCTCGGCGTGTCAGGATTTTGAAAAACCTTAACCTAACTCTGGTGCCGTGTCACATATAGAAATTTTTTTGATATTGGCAACCATAGTAAAACAAAGATTTATATTTTTGATATTTATTTTATATATTTAAATGCCATTTAACAAAGAAAAATCAACCAAAAAATGAGTTCACGTGTCACCTCTGACATGCATGTCATAGGTTCGCCATCACTGCATTATCTTGTGGAATCATTGATTTTAATTTTTCCTTTGGCCAAGTGGAAAAGAGATGGAATGAATCTGGGCTCTTCTGCCAATCAAAACTTTTTGGATTTAAATATGCCAATTTTAATATAGGTACCATGACAATTAATGTGTGATATTTTCACATTTCATGACAGAAACACTGAGCCTTTGAAATCCATTGAGATTCAAGGGGGATTTTAATAGACAAATAAAAAGAATGCTTGTTTGGTTATTAAACCTTGAAGAGAATTTAGTTCTAGTGAATATTCTCAGCCTTCAAATGTATCTAACAAATTTCTTCTTAATGGTCTTACTTTTGAAATTCTATCTCTTTCTGGTACCTATTTAAACAACCCACCCATATTTTCAGAATTCCTTATACAAACATAACTTAATAGGAAAGCCTGTATATTTATGGCTATAGACAGGATTTCTTTTAGTAATAATGGAATCAGGAATATAGGGCCAAAAGGAAACTGATACTTAACAAAAGATTTAGGAGTCTGTTTTTAAGAAAAGAATAAACAGTTTTAATATTCTTTAATAGTTATTCTTCTTGATGCCTCTTTTGGCACCATATTATTTTAAAGTTAGATCTGTATAAGATTCACTTCAGATTTTAACATCTACCTCCCCAAATTTATATACATATACTAGGGGCCCAGTATACGAATTCGTGCACCTTGAAAGGGACTGTGGGCTGTGAGGCTACGGTGGGCACAGGGGTGGGTCTTGGCCCATCTTCTGCACCCCCATCTGGCCCCTCCCACCTCGGCCCCCAGTCCCCTGTCTGCCGGCAGCCCCACTCCTGCGGCCACTGCTCCTACTTGCTGACGGCGGCGTGGAGCAATTGGGGCCAGTGCCAGCAGTGGGTGTGAGTGGGGCCGGTGCTGTCAGTGGGTGCCAGCGGTTGCTGCTGCCCTGATTGCCCCTCAGGAGCAGGGGGAGGTAGAGAAGCCCTGAGGGGCAATCAGGGCCAGCAGCGGGTGCGAGCAGTGGCTCCGGCACCGGCAGCAGGTGCAAGCGCTGAGTGGTCCCAGCACAAGGGAGCAAAGAATTTTCAGTAATGACCAGAGGCTCACCCCAATGACAGCGACCAGCACCCCGCCTTGGTCTGGCACCCCTGCTTCACCATCCCACCACAGCTGATGCCCACCATGTTCCGCGCTCTCCACCTGCTGCTGATGCCTTCCATGTTCTGCACGTGCCCCCTGGTGGTCAGTACACATCATAGTGACCAGTTGTTTGATTGTTCTGCCGTTCAGTCGATTTGCATACTAGGGTTTTATATATAGACTAGAGGCCCGGTGGATGAAATGTGCATGGGGGGGTCCCTCAGCCTGGCCTGCACTCTCTCACAATCTGGGACCTTTCGGGGGATGTCCAACTGCTGGTTTAGGCCTGATCCTGCAAGGATCCCTGTGGATCAGGCCTAAACTGGCAGTTGAACATCCCTTTCGCAATCCGAGATCACTGTCTCCTAACTGCTCGCTGCCTGCCTGATCGCCCCAACCACTAGCCTGTCTGCCTGATCGCCCCTAATTGCCTCTGCCTGCCTGCCTGATTACCCCTAACCACTCTGCCTGCCTGCCTGATCACCCCTAACCACTCGTCTGCCTGTCTGATTGCCCCTAACTGCCTCTGCCTGCCCGCCTGATCACCCCTAGCTGCTCCCTGGGGGGCAGGGCCAGCCGGGGTGAGGGGTCATGGTCGTTCTGGTCTCTGGTCGTCCCACTGTTTCAGTCCCTGGGCTTTTATTATATAGGATGTTGTTTAGCATCTTATGAGAAATATCTTACAATTTTAAAAAAATGAAACTTTAATATCACTTATCAATATTACTCTAAAATCTAACAAGACCTTAGTTCTTAGTATTATCACAATAGCTTAAGCAATTTATATATCTGTTGGTTTCTCAATCGGTACCACACCTATCATCCTTTCTTTCTTAAAACTATATTTTTTCTCCAAACAGAATAATCTTATACATTGGAAATATTACTCTTTTTATTTTTTGCATAGCCCAATATATAATTAGCTTTTAAGATCCTAGTATAATTGCTTGCATAGCATAATAATGTAGGGACTAGAGTTGCCAATTGAAGGATGCGATGCCTCAACATTTTTTTTTCTGAGAGGATGTGGGAAAATACCTTTTGTTTTGTTTTGTTTTGTTTTGTTTTAAGTAAGTTATTGCCATATGCAGAGCATTTGAGGAGATTTTTATTCCTTGATGTGTAACTGTTATACATTTCAATTCATGCAAAATGATAACCCTTCCACATTGTATTAAAGAAAGTCAGCCTGCAGAAACCTGTATGTCTTTTGGATGTTGAAATAAAGGATGAAGTATTATATGCTGTTAGGTTCTTGTGCTCTAACAGACAAAATGTAGTGGCAGAAAAGGTACAGGCCCATAATTTTCAGCGGGGCCCATTTTGAATATGCCCACGATGATTCGTTTTCACCCTCATGTTGAGAACCACATCGGAGAGATTAGGAGCAGAGGAATGATAAGCAGCTACTGGGGTGTTTGCTCATTGCTCCCTACCTATCCTTAGTGACGGACTTTCTGTAACTGATGAGATAACTAGCAAGGGTGCTGTGACAGGCCCAGAGTAGGCATGGATTATCCATTGAGAAAAGTGATTAAATCAGTTTCTGCAGAGAATAGAATATTAAAGCATTGGTTCTGTCTCTAAATTTGCTGTTTGTTGACCTTGTTTAAAGGCAGCCAATGCTAGAATTACTTTAAGATAACAATGATCAACCTATGCCATTTAAGGCAAATTCAAAAGTGGATGGAAAATGAATAAGAAAAAAAAGTAGATGGAAACCAGCAGTTGAAGTTCTAAAGTTTCCTTGCTGACACAGGTCTGATGGAGACCCTTTGGAGATTATTTTCTGTATCCCCTGAGTGGGCAAGAATCCCCTTGGATCAATTAAGGACATTGATTGATAACTCTTAAACTAGGGGTTTGTTTTTGCTGTCTATAAATTATAGGTAAAATTTAAGACTTATCAGCTAGGTTGTATGGTTTGGATCTACAAGGTGTTCCTGTGGACTGGCACAGCAGTGGTTGATCAGCTCCTGAATCCGGGAGCTGAGAAATTGATAATGACTGTGGGCGATGTGGACTTCCATTAGAGAAGTTGGGTTCATTGTGGAAGGTCTTGGCCATTGAGAGCAGCGTTAAGCAATCAGTAAGTTCTGGTAATATCCTTGGCAGTAGGATTCAAGTGACATCTTTCTTTGACGAACTCCATGAATGCTCACTTCAGATATCTGCATGGTTGTCTGATCTCCTTTAGTGTTACTATTTACTGGTTACTCCATGTAAATGGCAACCTGATGTTCTCCACCCCCTCCACATTCCTGATACCTCCTTATGCTGTACTATTTCTCCTATTTTTCATAGTTCCTATTACCTTCCAAAGTACCATATCACTTATTTATTTTGCTTATTTTTTATCATCAGTGTCAATTATGAGCTCCTAAAGTGCAAGGATCTTTGTTTTTGTTTTTCCAATGATGAAATCTAAAGCCTGTGCCTTCTTTATAGTAGGTGCACAATAAATATTTTTTAAATCAATGAACTAATGAAAGGAGTAAATTTGGTCTTTGATATATTTCAATAATACGTTAAAATAATTGAAACCCAACATTATGCGACACACAAATGTTCTGCCACTGGAGGGCCCTAGGTAATAATAGAAAATTACAACAACCTACCCATGAATATTTTATGTGGGGAGAATTCCAAACTTTTATTTGCTGAAGATCTCAAGCTTATCAAAGCTATGGGTAGTGTATCTGGCAACTTCATGCTTTTGCAATCTTTACATTTTTTTAATTTAAAATATATTTTTATTGTTTTCAGAGAGGAAGGGAGATGAAGAGAGAGATAGAAACATCAATGATGAGAGAGAATCATTGATTAGTTGCCTCCTGCATGACTCCTACTGGGGATTTAGCCTGCAACCCAGGCATGTGCCCTGACCAGAATTGAACTGGGTCTTCTGATTGCTAATGCAATTAATACATTTTGGTCAATTGCTATATTTAAACAACTTTCTGTGCAGAAAAATCCCTACTTGTAAGATCCATGAAGATCAATACACTTTGGCTATGAGGGGGATGGGTTTAATGAAAATTTAACTTTTCTGGGAATTCTGAGTTTGTATTGGCAGATTTTAGATTGTTAAAATTTGCTTGTATTTAATTATCATGTGTCAATAATTTCCACCTCTTTCTTAAAAATTCATATATATTTATAGGATTTATATGAACATATATGCAAATGTAGTATAATATATCATGTATATGCGCATATTTAATATTAGAAATTTTATTGAGATTTAAGTTGTCTGATGATTCTAGACTCTATATTGACCCTAGATTTTGCATGGTTGATGTAATGAGATCATTTTTCCATGACTGAGAGTCCTCTTCTTGGGAAAATTAAATAGAAAGTTTTAGAAGTGTCTTATATTTTGCTCAAGAGTTTTGACAAAAAAATATATATTTTAATCCTCTCCCAATGATATTTTTTTCATTGATTTCTAGAGAGAATGGAAGGGAGGGAGAAGGAGGAGAGAGAGAAAAAAAATCGATGTGAGAGAGATACATCCATTGGTTGCCTCCTACATGAGCTCCTACCAGGGCTGGGGAACCTGTAGCTGAGGCACATGCCCCTGACCAGAAATCAAACTTGTGACCTGCAGGCCAGTGCTATAATCACTTAACCATACTAGCCATGGCAATAAATGCATATTTTTTAATGGAAGTCTTGAAGGCCCCCAACTCAGGAACTCTTGCTTAGAAAGAAAAGCAAAAGTCAAAGATTTCAAGCAGCAGAAGGAATAAGATATCTGATGGCAGTCTACTGTGAACCAACCCAGATTGTGTGAGTCAAGGCTGAAATTATGACAGTCCCAGGTAAAAGAGCAAAGATCTGCGTATTTCTGCTTATGTGCAAGATGCAAGAGAGACACCACGATCTAAAACATCTTTGTCAGGATAGAAGCAACTATCAACTTCTCCCATTTAAGGTTCTAAGGCTTCACCAAGCCACTGAGGGAAACCAGGCATTAGCCTCACTATTCATGAACCTGAAAAATCTCCATTAACCACCTTTTGAGTCTATGGACAGGCTCTCAAAATCTCTCATTTCTATGCTGGCCTATATCTGCCCATGGAGATGTTGACACATCCAGAGGTCTGGGTGTTATAAGTGCTTCAAAATTTCTATTATCATCTCTATGATTCAAAAACCCAATGCAAGAAACTCAGAACTAAAAGCACAATGTCTGTATAGCTTCTTGGGATGAGAGAGGACTGCTTTAGTCCTTTTAGTACTCTATGTCTTTGAGCACAAAAACCTAAATTAAATATTATAATTCATTATCCTGTCACATTTTTAAAAAATGTTTTTATTGATTTCAGAAAGGAAGGGAGAGGGACAGAGAGATAGAAACATATATATATGCCTAAATGACCGTTATGACCAGACAACCAGCTGGTAGCTATGACATGCACTGACCATCAGGGGGCAGATGCTCAACACAGGAGCTGCTCCCTGTTGGTCAGTGCACTCCCACAGAGGGAGCACGGCTCAGCCAGAAGCCAGGCTCATGGCTGGCGAGCACAGCAGCCGTGGTGGGAGCCTCTCCCGCCTCCAAGGCAGCACTAAGGATGTCCGACATCCTACCTCTGCTGCAGGCAGGCGATAAGGAGCGAGGGGTCTTAGACTACGAGAGGGTGCAGGCCAGGCTAAGGGACCCCCCGCCCCCGCCCCCTGAGTGCACAAATGTTGTGCTCTGGGCCTCTAGTTATCTTATAAATAGCTACATGGAGCAGTTAAAATCCAATAACCTTGCCATCATGTCCCAGACCAATTTACCTATAGTTAGCACTGCATCTGAGCATTAAATATCTCTGATGAACTTTAAGGTTAATTTGCCAACAGAACAAACCCTTTGGCACTTTGACTGATATTGTATTAAACCTACAGAATAAATTTTAGATGAGTTGGCAGGTTTATGTTATTAAGATTATCCAGATTGGAACATGAGACATTTTTCTATCTTTTAAATGTTTCTTTTATGACTGTTGGTGAAGTTTAAATTTTTTTCTTTATATCAAACTTGAACATTTCTCATAAAATTAATTTTTATACATTATATATTAACCATTGTTAATATAAATGAGTTTGTTATTATTATATTACCTAAGTGATTATTATTAACATAAAAGACAGAAAGATCTTGGTACATGAAATATCTAATGACATATGCTAACTGATTTATTTCCAGGGACTTTTTGGCTCACTCAAATGCAACTATACTGCTTTTTAAAATGTCTCTTTTGAACAAAGACCACACTGGGAAGTTTGTATTATCAAACACAGAAGTAAATACAACATATAATTTGTTGTTAAAGGGATTTGGAAGTTCATTCATATTAGGTACTTATTTCAAGCATGGATGTGTGTGTGTGTGTGTGTGTGTGTGTGTGTGTATGTGTGTTCACTTTTATTCTTTGCTTCATACTCAAATAAAATGACATCATTAAAGATCATCTGAAAATAATTAGGATTGTGTCACTACTTGGATTCTACGTGGGAACAAATAGGCACATTTGCAGGGAAAGTGCTCTGGGGAAATGCAGGACACTGGAAGAGACAGAGTCTTTGGTACAGCCTGAAGTGGAGTCATGTGCCCAGGGGAGGGTGCTGGAGAAGTGAGCCCAGTGGAGACTACTGACCCTGACCAGGAAATGAAACAGGTGTCCAAAATAAAATAAAAAAAGGACAGTGGGCTGTTAGGTTGGGACAGGAATCAAATCCCATGACACAATAGAAGGAGTCATAATCACCATGACCAAACCTCCAAAGTGAATGTCAAATGAATAATTGCAACAATTTTGCCTGATTTATTTTGCCAAGGATATGTTTTAGTGGTGATCCTACAGGGTTATAAATAAGTACATCACAATAAGCACTGAGGGGTCCTTTTCTGAGCAGTTCTAGGTGCTTCCTTAAATCTTTTCCTTGGTTTCAGATATAAGCTCCTGATTAGGCAACTGGGAGCAGAGCTGAGTCCACACTTACACAATCCCTTGGCTAAGAAAAATGGGTGCTACTTGGAGAAAATTAGCACGAGAAAGTTAAAATAAGGGGAGTGGATGATGCAATAGCACAAAAAATAAAGGAATTAAGTCAACAGAGTAGAGCCTCAAGACATCGCAAATGCATGAAATTGAATTAATGATGACATAAGACATACAATCCTACCTTGCTTCTCACTAAACTGGTGTTCCCACACCTGTGAAATCTTCCTTTGCTGATCTGTAGGATCAAATGTTCTTCTTACTCAAGGTTGGCCAATATAAGACATGTTGTGTAGGCATTACATACCAAACTCTGTGCAAATGTTTCTACAATTTGTCCTTGATAAGACATTTACTTGTTATGTAATAACATTTCTTTGTAATACTCATGACACAAACATTGGTATTAATTGTATTTAAATAAAAGTATAGAAAACTTTCAGTTATCTAGGATATTAAAATTAGGATCTCTGGTAAACTAATCATTTTGGTTATTTGAGGATTACGTATTGACAAAGCAAACTCTGAACAAAAATAACATGATTTAGTCCATTTCTGATAGTTCTCAGGGATCCTGTCATTCCCAAAGGCCCTTATTTTGCAATAATAATCATTATATGGCACCATGCACAAAATCCAATCACTTATAATTGGATTTAACTGTTATTTAAATTTTAGATAAATACAAGTTATAATACACAATTCTGAATTAATTTCCAGAGGATCAAGAAATGCCCTGAAAGAGAGAATAATTCTTCAAATGGCTTTATTGTAACAAAGCTGCATTCCTGGAATGTGTATGCTTCAGTGAAATTTGTTGTCCAAAGAACTTATTTATGATCAGGCCAATAAAGTTTATTTAATTTTGAAAAGCAAAAAGAGAGCCCAGTGCTGGGGAGAGTGGGTCCCAGTCCCTGTGGCTTTGAAAACCCTTCTAGTCTCTTGGTGCCCTAAAATGAAATCTGCATGGGTCTGGTACAACTGAGCAAAAGAGACCAGATTCACTTTTCATGATATGAAGGGCATATTACAGCAGAAATTAGTGGTGATTGTACAAGGTTCTAAACACTTTCCGGTACCAACAAATGCCAACACTGAAAGAAAAGATGCAATTAGAGCCATAACAGCCACTACCAGGTGCCAAATTCTGCCACCCGGAACAGGAGTCCCAACCCTGCTGCACTGTTTTTACATATGCTCTATGTAAATATTATGTTTTCAATAAAAAGACCCATATGTAGCAAAAAGACTTAATTTACTTTTAAAAGTTCTCTGGCATGACTCCAGAACAGCGGTTCTCAACCTGTGGGTCGTGACCCCTTGGGGGATCGTACGACCCTTTCACAGGGGTCGCCTAAGACCATCGGAAAACACATATATAATTACATATTGTTTTTGTGATTAATCACTATGCTTTAATTCTGTTCAATTTGTAACAATGAAAATACATCCTGCATATCAGATATTTACATTACGATTCATAACAGTAGCAAAATTATAGTTATGAAGTAGCAACGAAAATAATTTTATGGTTGGGGGTCACCACAACATGAAGAACTGTATTAAAAGGTTGCGGCATTAGGAAGGTTGAGAACCACTGCTCTAGAAGCAGCAGCAAAGGAGAAACCTTCAAATACAAAGTTTCAAAGCATCTTCTGGGACTCCTGCTGTAGGTGGCATGGAGGATGTGCCATATGACTGCAAATATGTTTTTTCATTGATTTTAGAGAGAGGAGTAAGGAGAGGGGGAGAGAGAGAGAGAGAGAGAGAGAGAGAGAGAGAGAGAGAGAGAGGTTGGCTGCCTCCTACACCCCTCCTACTGGGATTAGCTGCCAACCCAGGCATGCACCCTGACCAGAACTGAACCAATGACCCTTTGGTGCATGTGATGACACGCATCCAACTGAGGCACACCAGCCAGGGTTCTCCTGGCTTTATTGAAGTGAGTACTTATAGTTGAATTGCCCAGCATTACCTCCCCCCACCGCCTTTTTATTTTTTTAAGGATAACTCAGCTAATTTAGAGGAACTGCTCCCTGGTTGGCCAGTGATAGTATCCTGTCTGCCAAAGTATCCTTCCTGTGCTGGAAACACACAAAACTATTTGTCTTTTATCCAATTTATATATTTAATAATAATTAGTAAATATAGGAACATAAAAATGAAATATAGGCACTAAACCTTATTAATAAAATTATGTCAGATAAGTTTGACTCAGGAAATTTTTAGTGGGTGTTAAGGGTGGACAAAAAAATAGATGTACAGTGGCATAAGCTCTAATCAATAAAATAGTTCTTAAATTAGTTGTCTCAGAAAACCAAGTTTACCCCAGTTTCCAAAGAGAATGTGATAAAAGCTATGTACAATTTATGATTAAATAAGCACGCACACATACATGCAATTTATACACATGATCATATAGAGTATCAGAATATCCTTGCTTATCATCCCTGAGTTGATAGAAAATATGTGCACTAGGTTGCTGATTACTCTTGTCATTCCATTTGGTGTTCTTTAGAAGTAAAACATATTCCCAAGTGATTGCTTTACGTTTTATATGTATTTGTTACTTCTGCATTAATTTCCAACTCTGTATAGATGATTTTAAATGTATATACAACTCCATTTTGAACTTCTTAGCATAAAGATGGCATTTTAAGCCTTTGAAGGACGTTGTATTATGTATATGGACAAGGTGGACTGACACCAAAAAAGTTCTTAGAACCAGCCCTGGGCCATTCCAGCATCTCTAGATCTCTCAGAGGCGAACTCATCAAAGAAAACTGAACAGGAAGAAAAACCAGGAACTTAAGGCAGTGCGATGTCCTGACCAATGGGGTGGGTCACCTGTGATGAATGTTGCTGAGCTGGGAAGTAAAGCGAGTTTGGATGAGCAACCACTGGATTTGGAGCAGAGTGGTTATTGACAAGCGCCATGGCACTGAAGCAATGGGATAGTAGCTGCACTGCAGTGATTGAGGAGAGAACGGCAGCTGAGGAATCAGAAACAGTGACCACAGACAAATCTCTTACACAGTTTTGTTTGAAAGAGGGGAGGTAAATGGCAGGTAGAAATGGGAAAGCCTGAAAGGACAGTGAAGGAATCTCTTGTTCAGATGGCATTTACTAGAGCTCAATTGTACACTGATGAGGATTATCAGGAGCAAGGCAAAAACGGATGGGGTAGAACTGAAGCCCTTGGGAAGGTGAGAGATGATGAGATCCATAGATCTTAGGGCAGTGGTTGGCAAACCGCGGCTCGAGAGCCACATGCGGCTCTTTGGCCCCTTGAGTGTGGCTCTTCCACAAAATACCATGTGTGGGCGCGCACGTACAGTGTGATTGAAACTTCGTGGCCCATGTGCAGAAGTCGGTTTTTGGCCTGGGCAAGTCTATATTAAAGAAGTGGCATTAGAAGAAGTGGGGGGTGTTGGTCGGTCGGGCGACGGGAGACGCTGCGCATGTTGGCCGGGATACGCAGCGCAGGGGAGGGACATTGTTTTGAGGTACGTTCGCTGAGGTCGACCCCTTCCAACTCTCCCGTCCACACTCATCTATCTGAAACAAGTATACAAGACGAGTGTGGATGGGAGAGTTGGAAGGGGTCGACCTCAGCGAACGTACCTCAATCAGATTGCGGATGTTTTTAGCAAAGGCCAGCTTAGGAGTACCTTAATTAAGTTAATAACAATGTACCTACCTATATAGTTTAAGTTTAAAAAATTTGGCTCTCAAAAGAAATTTCAATTGTTGTACTATTGATATTTGGCTCCGTTGACTAATGAGTTTGCCGACCACTGTTTAGGGGTCTCTCCAGCTCTCCATACACGAAGCTGTAGGTCCAGGTCCCCCCTCAGCGGCACCTGGCACAATCTCACTGCAGAATCCTCTGTGTGATCACTCTCTTAGACATCCTCTCCCTGAGAAAACATGGGCCTCTTCTGTCAAATGTATTTCGATCTTAATCTCTTGCAGACAGAGGCTGTGTCTGTTTTGTCTGTTGTAGAGGCAACCGTGGTAAATCATTCTTTGCTTAAGACCAGCAAGAATCAGTGAGAGAACGCATTAAAAAGCAGAGGCCAAGTCAGCCAGGAAGATATCTCTGGGTGGAGCATTCCTCCCTCCGTCTGGGAGAGTGAAAGAAATGGTAATGGAGGGGAAATTACAAAGGCTCAGGGGCTGGTCTTGAAAACATCAGTAAGATGGCTGGGGTGATTGCTTATGTCTGCTGATCACACAGTCCTGAGGTGCAGAGCTGGGCAAACTTGCTTTTGTATGTTTACAGGAGAGGAAAATCTTATATTTTCATGTGTGTCAGAAAAGGCCACACCTCTGAACTCTGAGCATGATCATGAAACTTCATTCCTGAGTTCTCAGTGCTGCTACTCACAGGACCCACCCACCTTTGTCCAGCTTCTCAAAGAGCTGCTTTTGAGTAAGCAACCTGACTAGCACTGCTCGAGTTTTCTAAACTCCTTTCCCATTATAACAGCTTCAAAATAATGGTCCCTTTTAAAATCAGTGTTATGGACGGAGAGCTGGTCCTGGAGTCCAGTCACTCCTCATGCTGGTTCCTTTTTTTTTATTTTTACCAAATTAGGAGAATGACACATTGCCTTTGCTGGCCTCAATCTTCTCAGCTGTAAAATGAGATGATTTACCTGTTCTCAGTTCTAACATCCTGTAAACCATATGACAAAATTCCAAGAGGAGAGAGCAGGTAGTGTAATGGCCCCCTTAGAAAGGAAAATTGTACCCCTCTAATAATCAAAGAACTAAAAGTCTGAAAGCAATTGCTAGGAATGCAGACTGGTGCAGCCACTGTGGAGAACAGTATGGAGTTTCTGCAACGTTACTTTAATTTTTTCTCATTGAGATAATAAAGGTAGAACAAATGAGTGCCTGGTGCTGTTGTAAATACAGAAAAATTGCCCCTCTCAAGTACACTGACGAGGCCTTAAGCTGACACATCAGATTGGAATGCAATGGAGCAATAGTATGATGAAATTTAAAGGCATACAAGCCCAGCCATGGCCAGTGTGGCTCAGTTGGTTGGGCCTTGTCCCATGCATCAAAGTCCCGGTCAGGGCACATGCCCAGATTGTGGGCTGGGATAGTGGTAGGGGAGTTGTAGGAGGCAGGGGTTATGCAGGAGACAGCCAACATTGATGTTTCTCTCTCCCTCTCCCTCCATCTCTAAAAATCAATAAAAAATATTTTTAAAAGCATATAAACCCACAAGTCCATGCCTGAAACACTTGTTTATATTTTCTATACTACATATCTACTGTTTAATTATAAAGAAAAAGAATGTGATGAAGAAAAGTAGGAAAGAAAATAAGGGAAAAAAGTAGAAAGAAAGAAGAAGGAAAAATGTTATTTATTTACTGAGATGAGAAAGAATGTTTTGTGTGTTTTCAGAGTGAATCAGGAGTTCAATTTTTGGCATTTTATGTTTGAGACAGATATCAGACATAAAAGTGGAGTTATTTTATAGGTTTCAAATATAAGTGAATTAGGCACACCCTATTCTTTTAGTTCAGTCTTTTTGCCTAACAGCATGACTTAAGACTCGATTGGGTTTGGAATTTGGTTTTGTCATAGAACTTATAGCAGTATAGACCTAGGTCCTATGGATTCAACCTTCAATTGGTAACCTTCAATTTCCTGGTCATATCAACATCCCTTACATATTTAAAACTGACCAATTTTGGCACAAATAAACATTTTAATAACACAAACTCCTCCTTGTTTGAGCAAGTCTCTGCTCCCATAGGCCACCTTCTTGATGAAGCACTCCTCTGTCAGAGGCCCCTTTAGGAAGAACCGGGGAATCACTTATAGTATTTTGTACCAAAGGAATGCTTGCTTTGTCCTCAGAGGAGACCTCAGATACCCTCACACAATGCTGTGGACTTGAGGGTAAGAGGTGTCCCCCATCTCATTCAAGAAACGTGGTTATCCCACCATGGGAAGGAGCAGGAGGAACAAATCTAATTGCCATTCTGAAGCGTTTTACGAAAGGTGTCCTTTCTTGGTTTTAAGGCAGTCCAAAGTGAAATATCTTTCTTAAAATAGGAAAAAGAGCATTATCACTTTACTAAGAAGCGACATCTGGCTGGTTAAGACACTAGTGAGAGAGAAATGGTCATGGCTTTATTTCAGTCTTAGATCATCTTTGACATTTCCTTTTAGAAAACCAAGTGGCCGCACCCTTCGCACACCTCTCAGCAGAAACAGCTGTAACAAAGGGGGTCCTGGGGGCTGATGAGCTCTCATGTGTGACCAGAGGATTTCTGGGAAATCGAGCACCTCAGCTTTGGAATGTGGCGTGTTTCCATAAATAGGCTAGTGTATCCTGTGGATTTAGGCGAAACACTTGATATTTTATGAGGGATTTTTAAAATAAAAATTTACAATAAATTTTAAGGAATTTAAAACATGTAATTGCTACAAATATTTAAATAACACGTTGCCCCTTATTTAGAGAGTTTCAAATCACGATCAAACATTTACAAAGGAGGAAAAGACTCAGGCTCCTGCTTGTGTCAGGATTTTCTTAGTGGAAGTGACAGAAATTTGACTCAAAGTATCTTCATCATGGGAAGGGATTGCTTGGCTCACACAATACCAGTTCTAAGGTGGATAATACCAGGCAAGGTCAAAGCCAGGTGCTCACACGATGACATCTGGAACCTGTGTCTCCCCATCTCCTGGCTCTACTTCTTCTGTCTCGGCTTTGTTCTCAGCCAGCCCTTTTCTCCATGGTGACAAGATGAATCCAGCAGTTGCAGGCTTACAGTCTATCAGCTGAGTGACCTCAGAGGAGTAAAGAGCACCCCCAACATGAAATCCCGGGGCTCACGCTGATTGGCTTGGCTTAGGTCGAATTCCCGACCCTGAACCAACCTCTGGAGCCTGGGGTGGAATTTTATGAGTGAGTGGGCAGGGGTCACCTGCCCAGTTGCAGGGGTAAAGTTAGGAGCATTCCTACCTGCATTATAGGGTCAGAGTTGGGTATTTCATAATAAGGGTAACTTGGACCAAAACATGTGATATCGGAGAACTGATGTGGGTTCTTGCTAGAGTGAGCTCTCAGTGGGGCTAAAGACAGGAATGGATACCCAGCTCATTCGTGGGACACCTGCAATTGACCTGTTAACCTGCATTCTCATAGGAGACGCTTAGAAATGGAAGGGCAGAGGCAACCAGTTTCAAGAAGACTTCCTTTAGACTACATGTGGTCTCCTTGGAAGGCTACGTCAGGCATTCTATTTTCCCAATTAACATTTATCTCAGACTTCCTGCCATAGAGGGAAAGATTAGGCAAAGTTGGCTGCCATTGTACTTGTCCCCCCGACCTTTTTCTGAGCACAGGAAGTAGGACCATCGGTTCAGATTTATGTCAGTTTACAAACCAGAGTGGATTATCGCCTACTAGGTGTACCGCAGAGGAATTAACTTTTAATTGAGGTGACCCAGAAAGGAAAGCTGTTTCAGCAGAGAACTTCTGCCCTGAGAAATTGGCTTTTAATGACCAATTTCCTTTCATGTCAATTCACTAGAGGTGGTTAGGTTCATGAATTTTATTTTACCCACCTCTCATGCTCTTATCCACCTCTGAGGAAGGATAGACACTAATTAAATTTGCTTTTGTGACAGGGAACTGAGAATGCCCTAAGTCTGCTAAAGAATGTCAGACTTAGGAAGGAAGACAGCATTGTGTGTTGTTAACTAATGGAACATTGATGCAGTTAAGCTCTTGACCTTGAAGTTCCCTTATTACAGATTAATTTATTCTGCTAGGATTTATAAAATGACTGGGGACACAGGCTCATTAGAAATAATAATCCTTGATTACAGTTGTTATATGCCTATGTTTCTTCTGCTTTCATCTATGGATTCTGTAAAACTAATACCCATAAAGTAGCCCATTTCAATATTGATAATATTAATTTAAAAATTTGTGTCTGTTTTTATCTTTCCATTTTCTACTCTTTTAGGGTACTTGGTAAGAATGTGTCATCATGATAAATCTGTGGAACTATTTTCTTGCATGATTTAAGGAAATCATGCACAATATTTTATAGCTACCACCCATGTTGTGGGACCATTATCTAATGACTATTCATGTTTAAGGAAGAAAAGAAGGTTTATTACATTTGAAACAGGCTAAACAGCATGGGATTATTTAAATTCTAGCCACGTTCTTATACTGACTCTCTATGTGACCCAGAGAAAGTAAAGGAACACTTTTACTTGGAACAAAGACAATAGCCTGCTAAATCAAACAATTGATACTTAAATATGCTCATTAAACACACCCTCTTTCTGAAGGAGATTCTATGGATAAATACCATATATATTGGGTATATATTGGGGCAATCTTTCTTTGACACCCTTCTGATTGAAATAGGATTATTTTTCTCTGATTGAAATGGGATTATTTTTCTTCTCACTAACATTTATTTTTTTAGATAAAGGAGTGGATGGAATGAAGGATAAAAGAAATGTAATGAATAATTTTATTTTTAATTAGAGGCCCGGTGCACGAAATTCATTCACTGGAGGCAAGGGGGTCCCTCAGCCCAGCCTGTGCCCTCTCACAGTCCTGGACCCCTCGTTCCTTACTGCCCGCCTGCTTGCTGCTCCTTACCGCTGGGCTTGCTGCTCCTTAGCACTGCTGTGGAGGTGGGAGAGGCTCCCGCCACTGCCACTGTGCTCGCCAGTCGTGAGCCTGGCTTCTGGTTGAGCGGAGCTCCCCCTGTGAGAGTGCACTGACTACCAGGGGGCAGCTCCTGCGTTGAGCTTCTGCCCCCTGGTGGTCAGTGCGCATCATAGCGACCGGTCGTTCTGCCATTTGCTCAATTTGCATATTAGGCTTTTATTATATAAGATGAGCTTTTGAAATAAAATTTATAGATACTACATATTTGTCATAGTGAAGCACATTGTGAGTCACAGAGTTTTCTTTAAATTTTAAAAACACTACTCTCTGGATAAAAGTAAATAGCCTTCTGCGTCAGTCATGGCAATAACAACCTAGGATTCTAATCAGGAATTGTCTGGTCTGAAAAGAACCCTGAACACATGCAGATGTTGGCAGATAGAAAATATTGGGGATGTTAGTTTCAGGGCACACCCGATTAACCCCACCCACCACTTGAAAAATTGTTACTTTGATATCCCAAAGAGCAAGCCCTTTTCACTGCTGAGTGCAGTCATCACAGAAACAGCTAAACATGAAGGGAACATGTCAGAGAGAAAAAATAAACATTAATTGTCTTGCATAAATCAGTAAGACTGTCTATTCTATTTTATAAAGGGAAATCAGTGACCTTTAGTAAAGAGTGTTTTACTTGTGATTTTAAGTACGTCTTTCTTTTACTCTTATGTTCTAAACTTTTAGGTTTGAAAAAGCAACATATGAGAAAATGAAACTGTGCTTCAAAGCAGGCTAGTGTCTTAGAACCTGGGGATATCAAAAGTGGACCGACTGTGGTAGCTTGGGGACACAGGCATTGGGGTACTGGTACACTCGGTCTTTCCCTCCTCCCCTCCCCAGGCAGGTTTCCAGGGTTGAGAGAGGAGGATGACTTACAATAATAGTAATCCAAACACATACTTGCTTCTCCCAAAAGAAATCTTCACAACAAGATCCCCAAGCCCCGTTAACAGCCTGAAGTGTCTCTGTTAAAGGAAATTTATCTTTCATTAAAAACCTTCATAGTTTTCTACCAACATTGACCTATCCTACGAATTTTGTCTGTTTCTTTCTTTGAAGATCAGTGTTTTGTTTCTTATATTCGGAGAAGCAGAATCAGAAAAGCAATGCTATTTTATAGGTCCCAGGTGAGTTATTTTAAAATAGGAAGGTTATGTGCAGTAAACTCCCTAGTGGGAACCTTTACTTGGATGTTGCATGGTCTTTGATCTTTCTCCTTACTGCTCCTCAGGAGAAGAGCTGCTCCCAGCTCCTGCTGATCCACCTATGTTCTCAGCCAGAGCACTATTTTGATTTCTGGGGTTTCCTGGCCTCTAGAGGTAGTGTGTTTGGTGGCGGGGAGGGTGAAGGAGCACAAGGCAGACTGGCAGATCGAGGAGTTCTGCTTGAGATGTGAGATTGAGGTATAGGAATGAACCCTGAAAAGTGTAGAGATTTCAGACCCAGCTTTCTGAACACTTGTCTCTATAACCCAGGGAGCCTTCAATGCCACTAGTTTGGAGCTGTTTTCTGAAGGAAATCTGAACCAAGATGAGCTCAATGAAAGAGAATGTTAAAGTTCGTCATATTAAATGTACTTAAATAGTAATAAGCAATTAAATGTATTTAAACTAGACAAGCAAGGCTTTGAAAAGATTGTTGAGTAGCTACAGGTCCATTTGTCTATCTACCTATTCATCTATCCATTTGTGAGACTCCACTTGTCTCAAGAATATATCACTGAAATGTAATAACTGGAGTTACATGAGCACACACAAAATAATGCTATGAAATAATTCTTTTAACAGTAAGTCAAGTAATACTTTCAGTTCTTATTTATATGTGGCTTACTTGGGGGTGAGCTTTCTCAGTGTTACAACCTGAGTCAGTTAATAGGGGCCAACTGGAGACAGAAATCCTGCCCAAGAGGAAACGGGAAATTTTTAAATTACTTCCAGTGCCCAGGAAGAGTTATGGAAACCAGGGCATAGAAGGTAAGATGGTCACCTCATATTAAGATGAATGATATCTTGGAAACAGAGAGGAGGTGGTTTCTCTTTGGTTTCATTTGTGTAAGTTAATAGTATTCCCAGAATATTCAAAATAATGTCATATACCACTGTGGTGATTTCTAGAAACCACAGCCTTGGTTAGCTATCTTTTGAACTCATTCATGGTGCTGTTGAATTTGCAGTTCTGGAAATTCATCCAGACAAGAAAATGTGTGCTAAGGGTATTATTAGTGGGGAGCTCTTCATGTCCCCACTGGTTGCCGGTGGAAGTGGGCTTCTTGCGATGTTATGAGAAAGGGAATTTTCTGAGACTCACACGGGAGAATGAGTGGTATTTATTTGCATGGAATTAGCCCCTGAGTTTCCAAGGTCCCCTCTCCCTCCATCCTGCCATGGAGGAAGTCCAGCTGTGTCTTCAGCGGGGTTAAAGCCATTGTCCAGAGTTTCCATTCCTTATTTGCACAGTCCAGTCCAGCATCAGACTAGCTTACTTTGGGTTCTCAGCTGTAGTCTGTTGCATGTGGGGTCTGCATGGGCATGGGCCGTGCAGGTTCTAGGTCCACATGACTATGGAGGAAACACAGAAAGTGCAAGGCAGCAGGAGCACAAGAGAGAATTCCTTTATCTGGGGGTTTTAACGTCTAAGGTTTCATGCACTTGCATTGGTTCCACCCTCTCTAGCCAATCCATGGTTTCCTAGGCTAGATTGACAGGCAAGTATCTTCCCTAGGCCACCCTGACTTTACTGCATGTGTTCTTCCCCTTTTTTGGACCCTTGGCCCCAGTGATTTGCTGGAAATGGTGGTTCCCTGAGGAGTGTAAAGCTGCAGCTTTCGGATGAAGCTTCCCAGATGGCCATGTCTATAATGTCTGGCCTTTACTTTGCTTTCTTCCTATTATTAATAACTAGCTAATTACAATGGTAACAAGGGGGAACTAGGATGGGTACATAGCATAATACGGAAAGAAGAATGCATGCAAAGCTATTTGTTAAACATATATTTACCTTCAGAAACGTTTATTGGCAGCAAAATTGTATTTACCAAGTCAATATAAATTTCTTTCACTGCCAGTAAACAATGCTTAATTGTTTAGGTTTAGTCTTAGAATTTCTAATTTTTGAATTGTCTTTGAATTCACCTTAATACTTTTAATATTATGCTCATTCATTTATTCATTTGCTCATTCATTCTTTTTCTTGTATTCATCAAATATGCCCTTGGATAGAACAAAGGCCATTCTATTCTTGCTGTTGACCAGCTGACTGTCTAGTAAGTTAGCTGATGAATGATTTACTATTATGCATATATGTACAACAATGAAAGGGTTTGAAATATATACTTAATGCCAGAAGAATTAGCACAGCAAATCAAGGAGGAGAACAAAAATGCAGACGTATCCTTGAAGTGTGTGTAGCTGGCTTGGAAGATTTTTGAAGGCAAAAGAAAAAAAATCCATATTCTTATTTTGAATTCCCCAAAGCAACTGGAGTATGCTTGGTGGGTGTTCAGCTGATGCTTGTTGAATGAATTCCACACAATAAAATGTTGAAAGGCAACAGACCGTAAACTTCTGTCCCATAGGCTTGTTGTTGGGATATATTGAATTCAGAATGTTTCCATGGAAGGTTTAGCACTATATGAGTCTTCTGTTTCCATCCTCCATCTATTTTCAGCTATTTTCATTACATTACTCACATCTCTCAAGAGTTCAATTCTTTCTATTATTGTTTCATTGTTCTGGACAGGTTTTAACACATTAGAAATGCTCAGCAGAGTGCTTTTTTAATTCACTGTTTTTTAAGTAAGATTAATTTTCACATTTCCCACAGGTTCAGTCTTTAATCTTCTATATTATATGAGTAGAAAAACATAGTAACAATGGGCAAATGAGGTTTTAAGTTTCAAGACTTGGAGCCAAATGATACAACAGAAGGGAAAAATCAATCAATCTCTCTTCTCTCTCTCTCTCTCTCTCTCTCTCTCTCTCTCTCAGCAGTAATGTGCTTTGTGAATAGTTATTGGTAGCTCTCAAATTTAAAACAAAACCCAAACAAGTACGCAAGCTAGGGAATCTATGAATAAGTAAGCAGAGTAGAACAACTTCTACCATTCTCAGTGGATTTGTCAATTTCCTCCAGTCTTGGGTCTAAATTTCTCTTTATTATTCCTCAAAAAGAGCATTAAAAATTTTATAAGATAAAGAGTCTTATTTCCTCCACATGGCAACTTGACAAATAGATCATCCCTGGTTCTCTGGAGAAGGTCATTAAAACCTGTTTTAAAAAGCCACTTAATTGACTCATCCTGGGAAAAGCAACAACTCTTTTTAGAGTACTCAGGGTGGCCTTAGGGATTTTATTTATTATATTTCTGCAGAGTACACATATCAATCCCAAGCTTAAGTTTACTTCTCTGCACAAAACAAAATCTCTTAAATAGAGTATTTTCTTTTGTTAATGGTAAGTGAAGAAAACAGAAGATGGTCGGTCTTTTTTGCTGTGAGAAAAATTGTGCGGTAGAAGAAAATTGTCTAAGTAGATCACCAAATTTAGTGAAGTTAAATAGAAACTGGGTCAGAGATGTCAACATGTCCTTACAGTGGGAAGTTCTGAACTCTGAACTTGGAAGCCCATTAGCGATGCTTTTGTTTCTAAGAGGGTTGTATTTTGGCGTAACCATTTCCATTGTTCTCTGTGCCGTAGGGAGCATGCTCCTCATCTAGCCTGCCATGCTTTACAGCTATTGACTTATATTACTGCTTCTTTCTTTCACTTGCAAAATTCTTTAAAACTGTCTGCTACCTCTCAACCTGTTACCAGCTGACTTCTGCTTCTGCTCTTCCACCAACACTTCAATTTCTGGGGAAAAAAGGAAACAAGCCAATAAACAACAGCAAGAGGCTTTAAATTTTTGCCCTGTATTTTATTTCACTTTAAGATAGATCTCTGTGGCCCTAGCCAGTTTGGCTCAGCGGCTAGAGCATCGGCCTGTGGACTGAAGGGATCCGGGTTCTATTCCGGTCAAGGGTATGTACCTTGGTTGCAGGCTTCTCCCTGGCCAGGGCTCTGGTCAGGGTGCGTGCAGGAAGCAACCAATCGGTGTGTTTCTCTCACATCGATATTTCTCTCTGTCTTTCCTTCTGTCTTCCACTCTAAAAATCAATGGGAAAATATCCTTGGGTGAGGATTAAAAACAATAAATAAATAAGATAGATCTTTGTGGCTTAGATAAGACAGACCCCCATGCCTTAGACTCCCTCTGTCTGAGAGAACCAGCAGTATATCGCAGAGGGACAACATAATTTTTTGGAATAATCTTAGGTCTCTTTGGCAAAGCCTGGAAGAGAGATAGTGAAAAGTAATAATCCATTGGCTTCTTCTCAGATCTCATCTCATTTTGCATTTCTGAATTTTCCCACACTCTTGTCCTCTAACTGTATCTGGCAGCTTTCTTCCATTCCTCCTCACCCCTGCTGACTTTTTTACATCAAGGCCTTGCATGCCCCACCTGCTCCTTCTTAGTCTCATCTCATTTTTCAATGTTAGAATTCTCAGTTCTCTTTCTGCCACAGCCTATCATGTCATTTCTCAACTGCTGACCATATATGCTAGTGGGCTCCAGTCAGTCTTTTCATGCCTGGCCCTTCCTCTGAGCTCAAGACCCACAATTCCCTCTTCCCCAGGCAAATAAAAACTTGCTTATCCTTTGGGCACCTTATACTCACATGGTTCTAACTAGTCTTTTACTGTGTCTCACCTTCCCTTCGCAAGCAGGAGTCTCCTGCATAAATTGCCCTGAAAAATGGAATCTTGTTGCTTCAATGTCTTCTTTCACACTCTCATCTTCCATATCCAGTCATCCCCAAATCTCTTGTCTGGTCCGCTTTCTAGATAGCTGCTTGATCTGTCTTCTTTGATCCTCATGACCCACCTGTCATCAGGCCATTGAAATAATCTCTTGCCTATGCCCCTTTCCCTAGCTCCTTTCTTCATCAAATCTCATCCAAACAAGAAAAATGATATTACTACCACACCTGAAATCTTAGAATGGTTTTTGATCACCGCCCCAAAAAACTAAGATAAAGTAAAAACTTTTAGTTTATCATATAAGAACATTCAAGCTTTGGCTCCAGTTTGCTTGGCCAACTTTATCTTCTGCAAGTTCTTCCTCTGTACCAGGTCAAGCAACCAGAATCCTTTGTGACTCCTGGCCAGTACCTCCTCCTGGAAGAACCTCACTTTTCTCAATCCAATTAAATTTTCCCTATCTGTCCAACAAGACCTAGATGAAATATGTGCCTGGATAATGCCTTCTCTCAATCTTTCATTCCAAAGATGTTATACCTCTGTGATACCACCATACCTCTGTCATAACACCATAGAACAGTGGTTCTCAACCTTCTGGCCCTTTAAATACAGTTCCTCATGTGGTGACCCAACCATAAAATTATTTTCGTTGCTACTTCATAACTGTAATGTTGCTACTGTTATGAATCGTAATGTAAATATCTGATATGCAGGATGGTCTTAGGCGACCCCTATGAAAGGGTCATTCGACCGCCAAAAGGGTCGCGACCCACAGGTCGAGAACTGCTGCCATAGAAGATGCTGAGGACATTGCCCTGTAACTGAAGAAAGCCAGGATTTGCAACCAGGCAATCTAGCTTAGATTTCTGGCTTGACCACTTGCCTATTGTTGACCATGATTAAGACACATAACTTATTTTTAACAGTGGTTTAATAATAAACCACCTAATAAATTTGTGAGGATTAAATAAGAAAAAAAATATGTGAAAGGACTTTGTAGATCATAATAATTGGTAAGTACGCTATTGTTCACTATCCATGAACAATTTCTCTTTATCTGGATTATTCTCTCTCTAGGCATGAACAATTGTTTTTATGTGTGTGTGTGTGTTGGGGGGAGGTGAGCAGTAAAAAAATATGTTTATGTCATTGACCATATTTTGATTTTGTTACTGTTGTTTGTATACTTGACTCTTCCTGCTTATTGAAGTATATGTTCCTAAGTCTGGAGACTATGTTATACTCATTACTATAATCCCTATACTGCCTAAAATATATCAGAGGATCATTTAATATTTGGTGAATTGAATACGTAATTCTATTTTAAATTATTAGAATTAGTGAATATTAGAAATACTGCATTTTTGTGTACTTTAAGCCAGTGTTTCTGAACTGGGGGGTGATTTTTTGTACCCCTGGGGACATTTGGTAATATCTAAAAACATTTTTTCATTGTTGCAACTGTGGGTTGGGGGGAATGCTATGGCATTTAGTGGGTAGAAGCCAGGGATGCTGCCCAATATCCTACAACAAAGAATTATCCAGTCCAAATGCCATTAGTGATGAGGTTGAGAAATGCTGCTT
Organism: Myotis lucifugus; assembly: GCF_000147115.1. Classification (NCBI taxonomy): domain Eukaryota; kingdom Metazoa; phylum Chordata; class Mammalia; order Chiroptera; family Vespertilionidae; genus Myotis; species Myotis lucifugus. The sequence goes on along the minus strand of NW_005871048.1, from coordinate 62,236,856 downwards.
TAAATAAAAAAAGATGATCTAAAAGAAAACCTGTTTGGGCTAATATAGACTTATACTACTAATAACCAGAAACATGAAATAAATACCACTTAATTAGGTCCAACATTTCATTAGAAAAACAACTCTTGTTATCTTGGGGGATTATTGAAAACTTCATTCTGAGAATTATTCTATGATTTTTTTTCATGCCAGTGTGAATTTTTATTATCCTCATTGCTCATCTCAACTTACAGCATAAATTCAATAGAGTAATACTTCAGTTGCTTTAAAAATCTGGTTTAAAAATGTAAAACAGATCCCAACTTTGCATGTATTTTTAAAAAGTACTCTCAATGTTTTCAATAGCCTGTGTTTAAAATTTCGAAATATGATCATAGAATAAAATGTGCCCATGAGCATATTTAATTTTTTACTATTCAAATATTATTTTGCAATGGAGAAATTAAATGGAAAGGGCATGCTAAGGATAAAGAAATAGGGAATAATGCTTTTTATTTTTGCTTATGACCCAAAATATCCATTTACTACTTCAGCAATCTTAGACAAGCTGTGGTAATCTTAGGGAAGGAAGTGGCAGGATGGTTAGTGTGGGAATAAGAGTCTTTTAAACTAGAAAAAGGACTTACCCTCTGTTTCCCTTCTTCTCCATCCTCTTCCTTCTCGGTGGTTAAGGATGTGGTGTGCCTGGAAAGCAGCTTGGTCCTCAATTCGGATTGATGACAATGTACTTTAGGGAATGCCAGAGTTGTGACATTTCTGCCATCTCTCTGCTAAGACACTTTCCTGATGTATCTTTTCTGTTGTTGTTATTAATTATCACCCTAGGATATTTTCCTATTGCTTTTTAGAGAGAGTGGAAGGGAAGGGGGAGAGACAGAGAGAGAGAAACATCCATGTGAGAGAGACATACCAGACACATTGATTCGTTGCCTCATGGCACATGCCCCAACTGGGGCTGGGAATTGAGCCTGCAACTGAGGTACGTGCCCTTGACTGGAATCGAACCCAGGACCCTTAGTCTATGGGCCAACATTCTATCCACTGAGGCAAACCAGTTAGGGCCCCTGTTGTATATTTTGACAGCGAGATCACACAGGGGAAAAGGAATGGGAATTAGTTTTCTACATGGAGAGGTAAGTTTTCACCTAATCTCTCTTAGTTTGACAAAAGGCATAATTTTTATTGAATGAGGATAATAATAATAATATTTATCCTATATAAGTGAAATTACTGGTTTAAGAATCAGATTTGATTATGTACATGGCTTTGAAAGCTAAAACACTGTAAAAGTGACATGAATTATTATATAATGAATATCCACTTGAGTTTTGAGGGGACAAAAACAGCGCTCTTTAAAGCTTCTAGAATTTTCCTCTTTTTCTAACAATATGACAGTAAGAAAAAATATTGTTTCTCAAGGGTCCCGGGGGCTGTTATTTTAGGCCACTGTCCTTGAAAGTAAAGCAAGTTGTTTGTAAGGAATAGTTGATAGAAAATGTGCTAACTCCCCCTTTTTTAACTTCAAAAATCAGACTCTAATTACAGATATCTTTTCCAGATTGAACCACCACTAATTTAACCAAAAACATGTGTGTCTAACAAAAGAACTCGTAAAAGGAACATTTGAGGTTTCACATGAATTTCTGCAAAAGACAAACACAGTAAAATCACAGAATTGGCTGATGGATGCTCTGCTGTGCTAAAGTTATAAAGGTTTTATTGAATCCTTGGGACTTATAATCTCCATTCATCCTTTAAGAGAAACTAAAGGTCTTAATCCATGGAGGATCTTTCCTCTGCTTACCAGGGAAGCAAATCCTCCCACCTTGAATGGCACAGTCTGGATCTCTCAAGAACCCACTGTGGTCCAAGCTTTTGGTCTCCCTCCAGCTCTGGATCAGATGTGCAGTGGAGAGGTGTTAGCCCTGTCGCTTAGCAAATGACTTGAAATGGTGTTGAGCACTTAAAACTAGAGTTATTATAGTATGTTTCTGATTTAAAAATTGCTTATTTTGCAACTCTTGTCCTGGAAATATGCTTAATAATGCTAAAATACCAAATAGACATTCACCAAATATTATAAGTTTAATCGACTGGTACTCAAAATGAATGTGCCCCAAACATGACACCTAGGGACCACTTACTAACCAGGAGGGCTGACGCATGGAGGAGAAGTCCATATCCCCATGGGAAGACCTCAGTGTTGCAGAATGACACTGAGAAAAAGTATTCAATACGTTGAGTTTAATAAATATTTCTTTTTCCTTAATGCAGCTTCCTGACTCATTCCTATTTCCTTGTCTCTTCTCACAAACTGTTCAGAGAAATCTTTGAGAAATTGATCAGATCAATACACTAGACATCGATCTTGGAGGCCATCAGATACCTCAGATAGATAGGCAGTGACTATGGTAATTTTACACTTCTTGGAAATGAAGGTTATTGTCATGACAAATGTTCTCAGGGTGTCAAAACACTAATTAAGAAGGGAAAGAGGATAAAATGGAGGTGGAGCCTATTTGCTAAATAGCTGCTTATCTCTTGTGAATTCTAGGAGCTCAGAATATGCATATTCCAAGGCATAAACACAACAGCTTCTTCTGACACAAAGATACAGACTTTGGGGGAACATAATTCCCCCCCCACCCTTGGATTCAAGGCATTTGGAGGTATTAATGATTTGAATGATCATTTCTTATCATTCAAATTCTTTTATTATGGTAATAAAAGTAATTGTGAAGACACCATCTCCAGTAATCACTGGATTATCGGGTGATATGCATGCCAGTTATTATGTAGGGTATTATTATCTCTTCTGGGCTAAATGTTTTCTGTAAAACTTAACAAAGAAGAAAGACAGCAGAATAATTCAGGATCACAAACATTTTTCCAAAATTTATCAAAATAAAATTTTTAAAGTTAAAAGAAAAGCTAAAATTTACTAGTAGCAATCAAACTAGGAAAATATATAATTTTATGTTAAAAATTTCTAAAACTGGTAGCCAAGGACAGAGCTACAAGTGGTTCTGCATCAATTTAAGCAACAGCCAGACCACCAGTCATAAACATTACCAAGAAAATAATGATAATCAACAGAATCCTGTGAAATTTTGGCAAAATAGTAATCAGTGGTTTCCTTTCATTAGAGAGCTGGACCAGTGGAACAGAGAAAAGCACACAGAGGTGTAATAAAGGAAACTTTCCCCCTAAATGAAGGCAGACATAAGCTGCATGTGGGTACAAAGGAAGATTGATAAAGAAGAGTTTACATGGAACCTCATTGTAGATAAAAGCCAAAAACCTTTAATTGCCTGTGTGATATCTATAATAATAAAAGCATAATATGCTAATTAGACCAGACGGCCAAACGACCTTCCGGACGTCCGTCCTGATGAAGCTGCAGAGACGGGAGCCAAGGCAGAGGCAGGTAGGGGTGATCAGGCAGGCAGATGAGCACTTAGGGGCAATCAGGCAGGCAGGCAAGTGGTTAGGGGTGATCAGGCAGGCAGGCAGAGTGGTTAGGGGTGATCAGGCAGGCAGGCAGGCAAGCGGTTAGGAGCCAGCAGTCCCAGATTGCAAGAGGGATATCCAACTGCCAGTTTAGGCCTGATCCCACAGGAATCCTTGCGGGACTGGGCCTAAACTGGCATCGGACCTCCCCTGAGGGGTCCCGGATTGCGAGAGGGTGCAGGCCAGGCTGAGTGACCCCCCACCCCCACCCCGTGCATGAATTTTGTGCACCAGGCCTCTAGTAATAGTATATGAACATTTATATCATATCTTTGTGATAAATCTGTATCACTAAGAATGCCTTGTGGCATAAAGTCTGTTTTGTGTGTTACTAACATACCCATATCTGCTTTCGTTTGGGTGGTTTTTCCTGGTGTCTCTTTTCACCTGGAAATTCATCAATCAGTCTATATGTCTTAATGTGTTAAGATTGTCCATTATAACGCATATACCTGGATTTTGTTTTTCTCCTTTTTCTTTTGTTTTTGTGTATTAAAAATACACAATTGAGTGATTTTTTTAAAATTCATTTTTTTATTTTCCTGGAGGTTATGCATGGTATTCATATAATTTTAGTGGTTACTCTTTAAAATATCAATAGAATAATTGATTTAACACAGTCTAAAGTTAATCTTTATTCTCTTGTCACATAATACAAGGACTTTAGAACAGTTGAAAACTAACCAATTCTCCTACCAAGCAAAATAGAGTCAGATCATAGATTGAGAGCAGGCAGACAGCTTGGGGGTGTGTGGTTTGGGGGTGGAGGGATTGAACAAAAAAGAGAGAGAACTCATGGACATGGACAAGTGTGGTGATTGCAGGGGTGGCGGGGGTGGAGGTGGAAGAGGGCATAGAGGGGCTAAATGGTGATGGAAAAATAAAATAAAAATGTAATCACTTATCCCCCCACTTTAAAGGTGGATTTTTACATTTGCTGTAAATGAAGACATCAGTGGAGGCAAGAAAAAAGCCAATGTCATTCTCCATCTTTTAAAAGTGCTTCTCCTTTCATTTTCCCCCTCACCCAGGTACTCCTGTACATGCTCACACACCGCCCACTCCAGACCCTTCTAGGCGTCCTCCTCCGTTACTGCTACTGCTCTTCTTGCTTCTCTTCCTTGCTACCAAGGCCTGCAGTGTGGGATGGACAAAGGGGAGTGCTTCAAGCTAGAAAGGAAAAAGGGGGTTCAATCCAATTTTACTTCCTTCCCCCACTTTACCCGGCCCTTAGACCTGATGAAAGGATGGCAGTTTCCTATATTACATAAGCAAGTTACATTCCATTAATGTTGTAATCTCTCTGGCCCCATCTCTAACCTGGCAAGCATGGACAACATGGAAAGTTTACATATTGAAAAAAGACTTCTAGATTAGCTCATGTTTTGTTTGGAAAATGTATGACTCTGCCTGGAAATGGTATAGTAGTACGGTTCCTTTATGGTGTGGGGGGAATGTTGTGACATTTCCTAAACATAACAGCCTCATGGTTTCTTGGGATGGAAAGTGTCTAGAGGAAACCTGTAAAAAAAATGTTTTGTAAACTCAATAGAAACTTGAGATAAAAATGTCATTTTTTGGCTCTAACTTCACTAATTGCTTAGAGAGTACCATATGTGTATTTAAAAAGATTTAAAATAAAATACTTAATCATCTGCATACTGACTTATATCTATCTGTAATCTTTAGTAGGAATGTTCCGTTTTAACACATTCCTAGTATTCTCTTATTGTAATAGTAAGTATAATTCCTCTCTATTGTGGCAAACCTTACATAAGCCTGATATACAGGGTCGGGCAAAAGTAGGTTTACTCTTGTGAGAGTTTATTCTTGAATTATTATTTATTAATTATTATAGTATTTTCCATATGAACAACTATAAACCCACGTTTGCCCCACCCTGTATATCACCAGGAGAAGAGATATAAAAATAATGCCTGGATGATCCCACCAGGGACTCTGAAACGTTTGTGCAAGTGAGACGTTGGGGGTCTGCTCACTACTGTGCAATTGGCAACTGGCCCAATGCCTGGCTTATGCATAAGATGCCTTACATGATTTGTAAAATAAATAAATGGGAGGTGTGTCTGAGAGATATAACCAGTTTCCATGTGGCTGTTTTATTACTTCTTGAAGTTTGGTTATGCCTCAATTAGGTTATTTTCCTAATTAGGTGCTTCCTTTTTTATCATTTTTATTTTTTAAATTCTCACTGGAGGATATTTTTCCATTGATTTTTTTAGAGAGACTGGAAGAGAGAGGGAAAGACAGAAATATCGACATGGGAGAAATACATCAATTGGTTGCCTCCTGCACATGCCCTGACCAGGGCTCGAGCCGGGGAGGAGCCTGCAACAGAGTACGTGCCCTTGACCAGAGACCCTTCACTCCACAGGCTGACACTCTTATCCACTGAGCCAAACCGGCGAGGGCTGATTGCTTACTTTTAGATGGCACAGGTATCTCATTGCAGTGACTCAATGCATTATCGCTGTGTTGACAAAACGCTTTCACATAGAACTAATTGGTTTTGATTCCCCCCCACCCCCCACCCCCCACCCCCCAGTTACCTGCTGAATTCCTTTGCCATTGTGTAGACATAGCAAGGACAAATTTTCTAGGAAATCCAAGAGAGGATTTTAGTCCCGACTGCAACTTTCCCAAACTCTGTTCTGTAGACACTAATATGACTCAAGATGCTAACTGAGGCCTGCCACGCAGACTTTATGGTGGCCAAGTAAGTTTAGAAAACACAGCATTTGGAGACCATACATCTGGGAGAGTCTCGATGTATATTAGTTTATTGAGGGCTCTGAAAAGTCCTTCAATAAAAGAACTGGTCCAATTTAATTTATTCAAGCACTCCCAGTTTTTTTGGCCATGAGCTCTATTTCTAATGGTATGAAGTGTTCCATACACATGGCTTAGAAAATGCTGTCCTGCCCTATATTTATATCAGCTGTGCTGGTTCTTAATGTATTCTTAATCAAATAAAACAATAATAAAAAAGAAATTTGAACATTATTTCTTTTCTGCTGCTTGTAAGAGTTCCCTTTATTTCTTTAAAATATATAATAACCTCAGAAGTATATGAAAATATATGAGTGGTTAAATTACCTAACAAAGTTCTCTGGTTTCTAATATTTTTCTAAGACAAAAATGATACTCTTCGGAAAGTGGGGAAATAGTTACAGCCACCTACTTTAGTGACCATTTTTATTTTTTCCACAATAAATTCAAAATTCCCAATGGCATGGCATTGTTGTCACACAAAACTGATTCCACTTTGAACATGAAATGTACACCACCCTGGTATGGGCAGAAAATTGTCTCTTGATATGTTATACATGCCACCGAATCTGGAACATTCTTGAGATGAGAGAACAAGTGATACTGTCTGTGTCAATGTGATACTGTCTGTATATCCTATATAATAAAAGCCTAATATGCTAAGTTTCCGGTTGTCCGGTCGGCCATTCAACCAATCAAAGTGTAATATGCTAATGGTATGCTAAGGCGACTCAACCGCTCACTATGAGATGCACTGACCACCAGGGGGCAGATGCTCCAACTGATAGGTTAGCTTGCTGTTAGGGTCTGGCTGATGGGGACTGAGCAAGACAGGCCGGACATGCCCTGGAGCCCTCCGGTGGCCCCTCCTTGGCTGGCCAGCCTCCTACATTCCTCCCTGGCCCCGATCATGCACCAGTGGGGTCCCTGGGCCTGGCCTGTGCCCTCTCACAATCCAGGCTGAGGGAGGCACGCCTCTCCCTCCCCCCCCCCCACAAATGCACCAATTTCATGCACCAGGCCTCTATTTATATAATTATATACATATATGAATGCATATATTTTGATAGAAAATCTGTATTGGATTATGAAACTGGAGTGACAGTTGTGGATAGTCATCCCCTCTTCTCAGTACAACCTCCTCCCTGCACATCTCCTCCCTCCTTCTAGTCCTTAAAGTAGGAGCTTTTGAGGCTTTGAGAGTAACTCTTCAGCAGAGAAACCCCTCTAATGCTAGTAACTTCTTGTTGGTTATTTCTCCAAAACAGAGCATTTGGTGCTTTTGGAATGATGTGGTTGCAGAAGGAGACCAGCTGCATAGACATTTCTCTTTCAGTGTGGGCAGAAATGAGGCTGTGTGCCTCCCTCGCCATTGCCTTCCATGGCTAAACATGGAGACTGCCTTACTCAACATCTCTGGCTGTGGGGTTGGGCTATGAAACGGGTTGCTGTACTGTGCATGGAAGTGGTGTGTGCCACTCCCAGGTCTGGTGTTTGAAAACACCCCATGAGAGCAATTCAGATCCCTAAAAACTTCACCACACTTTGTGTGAGTGACAATTAGACTTTTTGTATTATGTCTCTGATTTTGGGGTTTGTTGCAACAATGAGTGTTAATTATCCTGACTAATAAACTCAGAAAATAATCAAATATGGTGACAGTCAAGTACCTCCATCAGCCCAGCCAGTGGTTGAGCATCGACCCATGAACCAAGAAGTCCCAGTTTGATTCCTGGTCAGGGCACATGCCTGGGTTGCAGGCTCAATCCCCAGTAGGGGACATAGACAGAAGGCAGCCGATTGATGACGTTTCTCATCTACGTTTCTATCTCTCTATCCCTTTCCCTTCTTCTTTCTCTAAAAATAAATCATATTTTAAAAAATGTACCTCTATCAAATTTAGTCCCCTTAAATATTTTTATGTTGGGTGATCACATTAACAAGGGCAGGAAAGTGTTCCTCGGCCCCTCAAACACTTATCAATAGACTAGAACGTGGAGTGACATAGTCTGAATGAATGTGTGAAAGGGTCATGGGTTGTTATTTTGTTTACCTTGATGGAAATTGTATTCACTGCCTGACTTCTATTTTAGCAAGAAATAAATTCTCTTTTAGTGTTTGGTATCAGGGATTTTGCAAATGTGTATTATAGGTTGATTTCTGGGAATTTTGTCCCAGAGAAAAGAATCCTGTACAGTTCAGGCAAGAATACTTTTTTGTTGTGTTCATGAGTTTCAATTTTATATCGCACATATGAGTGAAATCATATGGTTCTTAGCTTTTTCTGACTGACATTTCACTTAGCATAATGTTCTCAAGGTCCATCCAGGTTGTTGTAAATGGAGCTATTTCAGCCTTTCTTATGGCTGACTAGATAAAGAATGCTTATTAATTTTAAGTATATTCCATATTCAGTAATGCTTACTCAGATCTGCCTCATGCTCTCATTTCAGTCAGCCTCAAGGAGAGTTATTCTCTACAGCACATTTCTGTCGACAGATGGAAAAATGAAATTTGGAACCACACACAGGTTATCAAAAATATGGATACTTTCCCTGCAGAATAAATAGACGCTCTTACGGAAGATGGCACTTTTGAACATAGGAAAAGCTTGATGTGTATGCCCAGTGAATGAGGTGATAAGGAAGTGGGCCAAGTGGAAGAAGTGATGGTCATGGGGCTGGAAAATCTGCTGACGAGTGTTTTCTGACAATGACTGGCCATAACCTTAACATTGATCAGGAATCATTCAGTCTCTGAGAACTTCAGTGTTTTAATTTGTAAGGTACAGATAATAAATATCTTCCCAGTCTGTGCATGAAAGTGCTTTATAAAATGTTTTATACCAATGGAGTATTACAGTTAACTTAGGATTCTTAAGGAGTTACCGAACAATATTGAAAAAGCACAAACACGCATGCCATTCACTAATAGATGCAATCATCCCAATTGCTCATTTCTTGGCATCAAAGAGTTGGAGTAATGTGTGTTCCACCGATTCCAATGTCCACCTGAACAGTTTCCTGCGTCAGCTTTGTTAAGCTCTGTTTAATCTTTACCAAAGGAGCACCATCAGTCATACTGCTACATTTTTCTTCCATTTTTTGTTTTACCTTTTCTAATTCCTTAAGGCTTTGGTGGTTGACTCCTGTGGGTATGCTAACCTCAAAAATAAAATAATATTTTTGCTTCTTAATGAATTAGCCCTTTAATATGAAGAAAATAGACAGACTTTGCTGGAGGGGCTTTCAAAACAGGCAGAGAAAGCATCCCAGATACACGCAGAATCATGTGACTCAGATCATAAAATTTCTCCTGAGCTGGAATTAATTAGAAATTGCTGGAACTCTCTGGCATGGAAACAGCTGTCAGGTCTGCACAGCATTTCCCAGCCTTGGAACAGCTGTATGTAGTCTTTCTTTCCCTTTCCAACTAGACCTATGGAGAAACCTGTTATGCTCTGACAAGGGTTTGGAATTATTCTCATGAGATAATCAGATCGGCTTAGACAATACATGGAAAAGATTGGAGTGTTTTCTATCTAAACAATTCTTTATCTTTTTTGTTGTGGTGGAAGCCTTTTCAGAATGTTGTCAGTGTGAGCTGGGGAAATTTTCTGGAGGGAGAATGTTTCTGAAGCGCCCTGGCAGCGCTAGCCGTGCTGCAGTGGGTTCTGTTATACTTGAGCAGGTACGGCTTCAGCGCTCTTAACCTCACCTGTGGGCTGGAGGCACTTTTTAGCTTCGGCATTTAGAATGTACTGCTCATTACAATAAGGTGGTGGAGCAAGGTGCCTTTGAAATTTGCACTAAAAATTAGATGTCAGGAGAGACAATTCTTTGTGCCCTGGCCAGCCACCCTGCTGGGTTCTGGGGCTGCAGGAAGAGTGTGAGCGTTTGTGTCTCCCAATACCTCTACCAGGGGAAACATTAATTCCAGACACGTGCTTCACTGGTGATCTGTAGTACTATATAGTGATAGACAAGGGAGTGCAGCATGTATGTATGTGTGTGTGTGTGTGTGTGTGTGTGTGTGTGTGTGTGTGTCAGCTGTTCTGAAGAATTAATGGGGGTTAAGATCTATAGGAGCCCTGGCCAGTGTGGCTCAGTTGGTTTAGCATCATCCCATGCACTGAGAGGTTCCTAGTTCGATTCCCAGTCAGGGCACATGCCCAGGTTACTGGCTCGAGAGGGGCATGCAGGAGGCACCCAATAGAAGTATCACTCTCATTGGTGTTTCTCTTTCTCCTCTCTCTTTCCCTTTCTCTCTCTCTTAAAAAAAATGATCTGCTCTGGGAGTCATTCTAGCTCTGGCAATGCAAGTCCCCTCCCCCAAAGCAACTCTAAAGCTTGACAAAATGGCCAAAACCAAACATTGTTTAGCACTCTGGAATCTGATCAAAAACATGCTATTGAATCCACTGCACAGGCAGGAGAGCAGGGCCTGGTGTGCATTTCAATTTGTTCAAGTTGGTTTTCATAAGGGGACTTGTGGTTGTCATTGGTACAACTCCCCCATATCCAGTTGTCCTCTCCTTCTGGACCCATAAAGATTGAATTTCTGGACCTGTCAAGCTTTAGTGAGCCCATGAGAGTAGCACTGCCCAGTGAGGTGAGGGCTCCGTCATTACTGGCAGGTTCAACATCCTCCAGTATGTTCTTTCTCTCTAGAATAGAAATGAACAGCATTTGAACTATGGCTGTGCCATTAGTATGAATCACTCAGAGATTATGCAGGACAGAGCACTACTGCCAATCTCTCATGGATAGTTTGTATGAGGGAGAAATAAATCTTTTTTCCCCTTGGGCCTCTAAGATTTTGAATTGTTTGTTACTGTGGCATAACCCATTCTATCCTGACTAATACAGGGTCTGAGCCAGATGACTATGCATCTCTCTGCAGAGGGTTAGAAAGCAGAATTCCTGTTTCTTCTGAAGACAAACTTTGCCTGGGACTCCTTTAGGGGAAACAAGAAGACAAAATATACAGGATTTTCAGCTCATGCTTCTTGAATTAAAGCAGCATTTTTTTTTTACTTCAAGTCAGAGAACTAAATATTTTATTTTATTTAGAAACCAGTATTTGGAAAGCTGGCAGCTTTCACCTAAGGGTAAATTGAATATGATGCCAAGTTCACACTCATGGAATTAATTGACTGCTCTACTTTCAACATAAGGTATCAAAGTTTTCTACATTAGTGACCCATGTAAAACAAACCTTGCCACATGGGCTGTGGTTTTCAAGAAGGCTTCTATTAAATGAACTACTCAATATAAATTTACCCTGGGGGTGCGTGTGTGGATGGAAAAGCATACACATACGTAGAATAGCCCTTTTTGTATTTCTTCTAATTTTATACCCAAGGCTTTAAAAAAAAAACTTTTTGGTGTTCAGAAGTCAACATTTGTGGCAGAATTTGCTTTTAATCACAGACTTCTTCCTAGTGCTGGAACATAGGAGAAAGTAGTTCTTTTAAAAATAGTCTACATGTAGAAATCCCATTGATTGTGCATTTTGATCCACTTAATGAACTTCTGATGGTCCTCTTTGGCATATAAATCCTTAAGATCATCTTCAGCACAGTCTGCTTCCTGTAGGCCTTCATTTCCTATCTTATGGACCTTGAAGATTCATCTTCTGTCCATTTCCTGTCCAGGTCTTTCCTGGGGCCCTCTCATTTCAAGACTATCTTTGGAAAAGTTTCACATTTTTGAAAGTCATGCACAGCTACAGCAGCATATTTTATTGTATTAACCTCTGTGTTTTTCACCCTTTACATTTATAAAAAGATTAGGAACATAGACTGAGAACAAGAAAGACCTATGGTCCGTGACATTTAGTGATTGGGTTGAGTAAATAAGACAGGTATGGTATTTAGACAGAAGCAGGAAGGAAATGGAGTTTCCTTTGAACCTACAAAACGACAAAAGGACTTCTGATTAGAGGGAAGATGAAAGGAGGAGTGTTTTAACATATCAGTGAATTAAGAGGAAATTTGTAGTATAGTAAGGCCAATAATCAGGACACCACTGGCACTGAAAAGTCGGTCTGTTACAATTCTCAAGGGGAAGGGGCACACCAAACCACGAGGGGCCACTTGGGGAAGCACCAGGATCAGTTGGGAGCCAGATGGGATCGGGGAAAACAGGTGAGAATTTTTATTGTGGTTCCTGAAGGTAAGAACGGGGAAGGCAGGGTAAGCAGGCTTAGGATTGGCCGGTCTGAATGATTTTCTCAGGCTCTGGGGCCCAGAGCATGTTCCTAGCTGTCTGGTACTTGACCCTGGGGGTGATTAGGGCAGGTGGATAGTGGCCTATAGTACGAGAGTCAGAGAGAAGATGGTTGAGGTGTGGGCTCTGGGTTGGTTTATTTGTACTTGCAGGGGAGTTGTTTACCATCTCCAAGTATTGGCTCATCCTGGGAGAGGAAGTCTCTATAGAGTCAGCAAGGCCCCAGATGTCAAAGTATCAGAATACAGAAAATAAAAGACATTGTTGTTACGAGGAAGGATTTGTTTCCTAATTCCTGGCATCAATAAGACAGGTATGTAGGGCCCAGGAACAGAAAAAGCTCTCTTAGTTTCATATTTCCATGTCAGAAATTACCCCAAACATAGCACTTTAAACCAACAAAGATTTACCATCTCAGTTTCTGTGAGTCAGGACCTAAATTCACCCTAAACTGGGTCATCTCAGGGTCTCTCACATGCTTCAGTCACCTCATGTCTTGACGGGGAAATGATTTGCTTCCCAGCTCACTCACGTGGGCTGTTGGACTGAGAGCCTCAGGTCTTTGCTGGTTGTTCCTATGGGCCTTTCTTTAGGGAAGTTTGCAATATGGCTACTGGCTTCCATCAGCAATGAAGCAAGAGAGCAAGAGGTGGCACACAAGATGGAAGCCAGTGTCTTTTGTAGCCTAATGTTGGAAGTGACATCCCACCACTCTTGCTGTGTTCTATTAGAAGCATGTCACTAGGTCCATCCCACAGTTGAGGGAGCATGAATATCAGGATTCCATAGCAGTCTGCCTCCCACATGGGCAATGGCATTGTATCAGGGAAGCAGCCAGACTCTAGAAGGAGATGTCACTTCTCTGCATCATGACATGGACAGACTCAGAAAGATGGCCCTTCCCCTGCATGGCAGAGAGGTGGCAGAAAGTCCCAGTCCACAGACTGGTTGTCTACACATGCTAAAAGATGGGAATTTCTGAGGAAACCTGTGCAATTTAATGATCAGACCATTGTCCCCTCCTCCTACACCAAAGCATGTAAGCCTCTGGGAACTTTGAGATGACTTGGGGACTTGAGAGGTGATTTACCAGGGTAAGCACATGTCAATACTGGCACACATTTGAGAGTACTTACAATTACACTGGGATAAACAGCATAAGCTAGGACTGTCCCAGGCAAAGCAGAACACACGGTCTCCCAGCCCTAACCCAAAGGAAGGTGGATTTGTTTCCTGCCATCCTATTGAAGGGAGGTTCAAAGTAGAAAGAAAGTTGAGATCTGAAAATCAAGTGTCTGAACTGCAAGTAGACCGGCTATTGAAGTCATTTACCTTTCATAGCTGATGCCCAAGAAGAAGTATTTGCTGGGAGGAAGAGAAAAGCTATCAAGGAAAGTCTCGAATTTGCCAATAATCGCATGTGGCCATCCCAGCCATGGTCAGTGCTTCTGTTCTCTTGCCAGATGGAATCTCCACATCCATCATGCCTGAGCGTGGAGAGCATTCGAACTCCTTTCTCACCCAGTCCTTGCAGTCTACCGGGGAATAGATCTTTCTCACTTTACCTGAAGGTAGAGTTACAACTGGACAGGGCCATGTGGGCGTCCCCAGGCCTTCCCAGACAGGGCGGGAGCATAGTTGTGTGAGGCAGAAAGCTCCACTCTTCCTGCCTGTCAGTGTTGCTTAGCACCGGATTCATGCTCCAAAGCTCCCTAAATCCTTTTCCTTAAGAAGTGACATTTCAGGGCCAGGTGCAAATAATGAAATTTTCAGCATGCAGATGATAACATAATGTCTTTTGTTTGCATGTGTATGTTTTGAAGACTTTTGAGGTGTCCGGTTTGTGAGAACAAACAGATGATGAATTAAAAGTGAATGCAGGTGTCTCCTCATCACCGAATGTCGTAATCACATTTTCATCAGCAAGTAATCTCCGTTGTCACTCCCTGTGCACCTCTTTGGGTAGGGAAAAAAATACTTGTGATTTGTAGTTGCTTGATGTGAGAAAGCATACTTTTCATGGATTTTTATGTTTTATGTGTATAATGTTAAAAAACAAAATTCAACTGAGTAAATTTGATCATCTAATTGACTTTATTGAATAATTCATAAATTGGCAAGCATCCAATCTATCAACGGGAAAGGTGCTCTGAGGGGTTGTACAGATGGAAGGTTTTTATAGAAAGAAGGGTGAGACAAGGGAGCTATGAACAAAAGAAAAGAAAATACTTGTTTTAGAGCATTGCACCTTCTTTTTAGGGGAAGAGAATGGCAAGGATTTTATCATGCAGATTGTTTTTTCTTTCTATGGGAGATAGAGAGGGCCCAAGTGACAGATACCTCATTGGTGTTGATCAGAAAACTCCAGACTAGTTGATTAAGATTATATTTTGGGGATAGGTTGACAACTAGGTCAGGTATTGAATCTAGGTTTGGTACCATGGGCTTTCACACAGTGTTGCCATTTTGGGCCTATGGTTTTCTCTTTAACAATAAATAAGAAACAGCTATGTTTTGTACTTAAAAAAATCTAAGATATGATATAAAAAACTAACTGCTTGACAATCTAAAGGATATTTTTGAGTCTAGATTTTATTCTCACTCTTTTAAAAATCTAAAGCAAAGAGTGATGAGGGTCTCCATCGAGTTTGTGCAGATCTCGTCTAAATTCCAATTTTCACCAGCAAAATCTCCTTATGTTCTATCGTTTCTTTTCATAAAGATGATATATTGATAAAATCTCCTGGGATACTTGTGAGTCTCTACTATGGGGGAGAGGAAGGAACTTTCCTTTACCCTTCTAGGTTCTCCTGGCTGGTCTAATAATCAAATCACATGAGACAGAGTAAAAAGTGAAAAATAACTCAATTTAGTTACACACAATACATATGGGAACCTCACATACATGAGAGAGAAGAGATTCCACATACAAGTGAGGTTCAGAGACAGAAAGGGAAAAGGAGACATCCTGAACTAAGGATGAGGTCAGATGCCTGGGCTTCAAAGGGGAGGAGGGTCATTGCAGGACAATAAGAGCAGATTCAGTAATTGGATGTTTGCCGTGGCCTATAAAAGGTCATAAAAAGTTATCTCTGTTAATAACTCTTATTATGGGCAAGGCCCCTAATTTAAATTATTTAAGGGAGAGGCAGAAATTTCTTGTGAGCCTTCAGGGTCTCGATTGTCTTCAGCTCAAAATAATTCACATGCCAAATGGCACATCCTGGGGAGACCTGTTCTGAACCCCTTCAATTACAACTGACATTAAAAGACCTGTGTGTTTTTTTCCAATTTTTACTATGCTTTAAAATATATATATATTGATTTCAATATATATATATATTGATTTATATATATATTGATTTCAGAGAGGAAGGGAGAGGGAGAGAGATAGAAACATCAATGATGAGAAAGGATCATTGGTAGGCTGCCTCCTGTACGCCCCCTACTGGGGATCAAGCCCACAACCTGAGCATGTGCACTGACCGGGAATCAAACCGTGACCTCCTGGTTCATAGGTCAACGCTCAACCACTGAGCCATGTTGGCCTGGCTTACTATGCTTTTATATGTATTCTACTTTACAGTTCCTCATGAACACAATTGTTTGACTAGTACTACATTTATAAATTTTGCATTACATAACTCTTGTGTCTTTAAAACTCTTAGCAATATTGGGGATTTTTAATATCTGTTACAAAGAACCTGAGGAGGGAATAATGCCAAGAATTTTTATGTATTTTTTGAATAGTAAGATTTATTAAAGGATAGGTGATATATATATATATATATATATATATATATATATATATATATATATATATTTTCTTTCCTATCAATGGGATGTATAAAATCTGGATATTCAGTTTGATCTCTCATAAAGTATTATGAATATAAACCAGGTATAACATTATTTTCTGTGTCAGACAACATAATTGGTACCAGGAGTGACTTCAGGAAACAGAGCCTGAAAATGTGTTTCTGGGATCAGGTGATTCTTAATATTGGGTGAGGTCTTAAATAACCATGTTGCTGGGGGAAATAGGACACTGGTAATTTACGGCATGCGGTAGCATCATGGTAAATCATATCATCACTAGTGATAACATGGGGTGAAGTGCATGTGTAGGGCGGGACATTGGAGATGTAGTAGCTGTGGCATTTAGCCACTATGCCAACCCTTGTGATTACGAAGCTTGTAGCCTCACCTGAAATGATAGAATGGAGCATTGTTCTGTACCTCTTCACTAGCCTCCCCCTCTGTGTTATGTCAGCTCAGTCCATCAACTGTGATGCTATCGGCTAGGAATGTCTGGGGCACTCACCTGGGTGCTTGCTACTTGTGGCAAGCCCCCACAGACATTTCCCAGATGGGAACCAATGTCGTTAGCTCAGGCCTTGTGGTTCTTATTATGATTGCAAGATGCACCTCAGCTGCAACCATCAGGGAACTTTGTAAAAACAGAAAAGATTTATTACTTACAAATTCTGGAGAGTACACAACACATCCACGGGCCACACAGTAAGTTAATGGGTAGAGAGAGAGGGAGCAAGGACCTGGGGCTCTGTGTTTATTGAAGTTGAGGTTGTGGTGCCTAGGGTTTCACGAGTTCCCTCTTATTAGCAAATTGAAAACACAAGAGCAAGAATTAAGACACAGCAAGGGAAAGGTGGGGTCATTCAAGTAGTCAGTTATCTTGGTTACCCAGGCCTTTCTAAAGGGGAACTTTATGGGTGGGGCAGCCTGGTTTCTTATCTAGTTGTTTCACTGATAGCTGTGTTGTACAGCTGGTAATAAGTCTGTGAAATCAATGCTCAACAAGCAAAAGCTTAACATCAGACACATTACAATAAAAAATCTTAATGTCAGGCACTGACACTACACCCTCCCACTGGGTGGGTTTTCTACCCCCTGACGTTGTCTTGCTTTGGTCAATGGAATGTGAGCAAATGTGATATTAAATGAGTTGTGCAGCTTTTCTCACTTCTGCGTCCCCAAGATCACTGTTAGAAGAGCTTGTCCGCACTACCTACTGATTCTTCAACCTGGTTCTCAGAATGAGGCAAATGGAACAGATATGAACCTGACCTGAGGCCATCCCAGATGAACTTCTGCCCAAAGCCACTTCAGCCAATCCTCAGGTCTGGGATCAAGAAAAGTAAATGCTGTGTAAGAAGCCACTGACATGGGGGTAGCTTATTACATAGCATTAGTTGACAACTGACAACAATATCTGACGTCTTATTGCACTACATAAGACAAAAAATTAAGAACATGCCTGGAGAGCTGGAAGGCTCCGGTGAAAGCTTTTAACTTGTCCCTCATCTCCTAAGAGTAGCCCCAAGCTGCCTTAACTCACCCTTAGCTCAGAATGACACATATACTTCATTTTAACTTTCTGCCCCTAGACCTTTTGTATATGTGGAGCCCCATGTATGTGGGGTTCCCCTATGTACATATGTAATTAAATTGGGCTATTTTTTCTTGTTAATCTGTCTCATGCAGATTTCATTGTTAGACCAGCTGAAAGAATCTTGAAGAGTAGAGAAAAGATTCTTCCTCCAAGAGGTAAAAATGACAATGCATACTGCCTGCCAGGGCCTTCCTGCTGAGACCAACACTGATTGCCTGCTCCAGGCCCTCGACTTTCATCCGTGCCCCAGAAACTTCCAGCCTTGCCTGTCCTCCGCTTCCCAGGCCCCATTCATTAAACTTTCTCTACAGAACATCTTCCTTTTCATCATATTCAATCTCTCTATCTGTTGTCTTGGCCAGGATTTTGGTTATATGAGAATGACAAGAGACATTGAGCCACAATTTCCTGCAATAAGTGAATTTCTCATGAAAAATCCAAAGCTTGTAAAGGCCCTGACTGTGAACTCCGTAAGTGTAGGGGCTACACTTCACTTCATCTCAGTTCCTATATCAGTACCTTCAATTTACAGAAGCTCAATCAATCAATATTGACTTCTTGTTCCCTAGTGAAGAGCATTTTGACACCTGCAATCTTTTTTAAATATATAGTTAAGAAAAGCAACAAAACGTTTGTGTGACATTAAAGTATGGGATAAGTCTCTGAAAGGGTTAAATATTTGCGATGGAAAATTTCAGACTTGACAGACACCTGCCCCTACTGGATGCCGACACCCCTCAACTCATCTGAAGCACTTATGTGCATGCCGCTATTCTCCTGCTCAGGGTTTGGAGGGTTTTTTTTTCTCCTTCTCATTTCTCATCACTACTTCCAAACCATTATGTTTCCCCTCTATTCCTGAGTGGACATTCAATATGTCCAGTGGAGTAAGAGAGAGATTGGAAAAACAGGTTGAGTCAGATCATGAATGTGTTACGGGCAGAAATAGAATATTGGAGACCGGCTATAATGGTAAGAAATATTAATCAGGCTTTCTTATCCACGATTGTTTTGTTCTGATTAAAGAAGGCACATTCTAACCTGGCTGGGAGTTGCACATGGGACCTGGGAGCTCAGCCTGGAAATGTAGCCCATTCTCCCCATTAAGGAGCTGCTTATTATCATGGAACGATTAACAACCTTGTTGCAGAAACCAGAGCCACCAGCCCTTTTCATGTCACCTGTCCTTTGAAGACCCCAGCCTTTGCTACCCGCAGGCCTTTGCAAATCTCCTGTAAACTGCCCATTTGGCATACCCTTTTGCTTACTTCCCCATGTAATCTTTGTCCTTCTACCCAATATTTGGCTTATGGTGGGGTGCAGAGCAGATTTTTGTGGATGACCTGCTGCTGGCAGTACTGGAATAAATTCTCATATGATTCAACCCTGTCTCTGCTTAACTGGCTCAAATAGTAACCCGCAGCACAGACCCATTGATTGTCCGGTTACAAATGGTCTTGTGAGTCCTGATGTAGAATTAGAAATTTATTTTGTACGGGCTATTGAAATTTTTGATCAGTGGCATGACATGTCAGCTTTGCATTTCTGGACTGTGTGAGAGGACTGGGTGAGAGGGGTTCATGCAGTGGAGAGTAGTCAGGTGGTATTAAAACAACCGTGTACAGGCTAGGATGTAGCATGGAAGCTGGCGAAGGAGGACAGGTTCGGAAGATAACTTGGTAGTTCAGTAGTTAGTGCTTGTTATGCTGTCCCTTCAAGGCTGTTGCAATGTTCACTGATACCCTCTCCTCCCATCCATGGTCGCATGAGGGGGTAGGTTGAGAGCGCCATTCGAGTGAAAGATGACACATGCCATCGGAATTCTCATTTTTCTATAGCTGTGTTGGTGTAAGAAATGTGCAAACCTGTAGAGATTTTTATAAGTTTATGAGAGGCAAACTGATGGCATATACTGGGAAGCAAAATCTCAAATGCCCTGGAGAATAAGTTTTGCAGCTTCTTTTATGCATTTGGAATTGAGAAAGTTTACATGGCTGTGGGAAAAAGCGAGGATGGGGTTGGATTAACAAGATTGTGTGCTCTTTTGAGGGAGGTTATGGCTCATCTCAAAGGAGTGTTAACGCAGAGGCCCAGCAACAATGGTCAGGGCTTGCTTAAGGCAATGATAAGCCTGGGCCATAACTATCCATCATGACCTGCCCAATTAGAAATTTATGATCAGATTACCTGTGAGGTTTCTTTCCATAGAATCCTTTTTTTTTTTGTTTGTTCACAACTACTGTCCACCATGCACCATTTCTCACATACTCTCTATTTCACATCATTTTTCCTCATGATACCATCTCTAAGACTCACATGACATGAGCAAAAGTTTCTGTTTACTTAACATTCTGTTATTTAACTCTTTTCTCTAAATACCAGTTGGCACATAGGACGAGGAAAACATGATTTGTACTGAAGTCCCAAAATAAAAAACCAAATAATTACCCCTAACTAGTGAATAGTAATATGTGTATAAGAGGATCTCTCAAAAAGGCTTCTCTCAATTTAAACATTAAATATAATATACCAAGGAAATAATGGAAAAGTAATAATTCACTTCAGTTACATTGTTTATCTTACACATGATCAACTGTGTGTAAATTTCTGTGGTTTATAACTCGTCTCCATATGGTGTCAGATTATTCATCCTGTCTAGCAATCTGCAAATAATTTGCTCATATAATGCCAGGTTTTAAATGTATCAAATATGAAAAGTTTACCCAAACACCCTGAATTTGTACATATTTTTTGAAATAATACTCATGATTTGTCTAATATCATAGAAACTCACATACAGATTCATCTGAATTTATATTTTAGGTAAAAAATGTAACTTGTTCAGCAGAATTGATTGCGGACCTTTTTTCACATTTTACAGCTCCCTGATGCCAATGTGGTGGTCATGAGGGATGTACACTTTAGAAGTCAAGGCAAGTGATGGGGGAGACTTTATCAGAGGGGATCAGCCTAACAGGTTCTACTTAGGGGCAAAGATCTCAGTGCTAATGAATGCCTTGTGGGAAATTGGGAGAAAACCAAGCTTCTATTTGCATGAATAAAATCTCCATATGGCGTCAAGAAGTGTGGTGGGATGTGAGTTTTGAAAGTAGCTTGCTCTTTCCCATGATTATAGGAAGAGGATCATGCTCTAAGAATTTCAATTTACAACATCCAAGCAGCTGTGCTTTAAAAAAAAATCAATAGTTTTTTGTGTATATATGTATAAAGTAAATATTGAAAGAAAATAAGTCAAGGGACAAAATTATGTGAACAAAAAGCAAAAGGTAGGTTATTGTAATGACAGAAATTTAGTGACTTCTCTACAACTTACTTTCAAGACTTTGATGTAAAACTTCAGTGCAGAGAAATGACATTTCTCTTTTCCTTGCCATACTCTCTCTGTAAGGATGGGATGGGCTACAGTACATCTCCCCTGTTTTCATGTGTGATGTTCCCTCTTTTCATTGTCCCATTCACTCATTCCACACTACCTAAGAGGACCAGCTGTGGCTTTCTAATGATGAGAAGGCATCAGGGGCACACATCTTTGTGGCAGGGCTGAGACCGGAGGGGGGCAAATGCAGCACTTGCTTTAAGTTGATAGTGGGCCCCCTCCCCCAATATATATCCCAGTCCTAACCCTGGGAACCTGTTCATGAGATCTTGTTTGGATAAGGTTCTTTGCAAAAGTAATTAAGAATCTCCAGATGAAATCACCTTGGATTTAGGGTGGGTCTTATCAGAGAAAGGCAGAGGGCAATGTGGCACTCAGAGACACAGAGAAGGCCCTGGGAAGACAGAGGCAGAGATTGGAGTGATGCTGCCACAAGCCAAGGAGCCTCTGAAGCCACCAGAGACTGGAGGAAGTAAGGAAAGATTCTCTTCTAGGTTTTCAGAGGGAGTGTCGTTCCATTGACATCATGATTTTGGACGTCTGGCCTCCAGAACTCTGAGAGAATAAGTTTCTTTTGTTTTCAGCTGCCCAGTTTGTGATAATATATACAAGCATAAAATTGAAGGTGTCAGAAAACTCAGTAATCAAAATAAACAATATTTGGTTGTAATGTTTTAAAACATAAAAAATGCAAGCCAAGAAAGAGATAACTCATAATAAACAAAAGGTTAACATTTTAAGACAACATCTGTGAGGTCATGGCGATACTGGGTAGGCTGAACCCAGTAGGTTAATAAACTGATGCCTTTTATACACAACAGCTTATTATCTATTTGGATCAGAGGCAAAAGCATCCAAGGGATAAGGGAGAAAAACTGTAGCTGCATCCAGTTTCCCTTCTGTGGTTCAGACCAATTCAGCCCTGGTCCCTCGGTTGGACAAAATCTCCAAAGTGAACTGGGCCTGCAGCAGAGGCAAGTATTGTTCCCCGACACGGAATCTCATGTTCTCTGAGACCCGTTCGGTAGGTATTATTTTCTCCGTCTCGCTACATCTCTTTCGGGTGTATGACTCCAGCAACCGCCTGCCTGGCTGCCTCTGGACTGAGCTTTCGTGAAAAATGTATAGCCCATTTTATTGTCATCTGCTTCCAACGGGGTCTGTCAGAAACAAACTGAATGTAACCGGAGGGGCTACTGTCAGTGGAAACCAGCTGTTAGTGCTCCTCTCTCGTTTTCTCCTTAGGGTCATGAGGCTGTCTTCCTGGTCCTCCAAGATCATCAAGGGATCTCACTCAGGAATGAGGTGGGGCACATCTGCCTTCCAACAGAGGGGGGTGGTCTTATCATCCGAAAGACACATTATATCCATTGGTCAAAGGTCAAGTCCCTCATAGCTGGGGTTCTCCCCTCTGCCAGACTGCATGCTCTCTGAATAAAGAGAGCTAGTGGTCTGGGAAAAGGGTCTTCATGCTCCCCACAAGCTCCTGGCTGAGACCTCGGAGGGAGGTGCAATCTCTACCAAAAGTCTCAATTCAATCATATTTACAAACTGCTATTGAGCTCTTCCAATGTACCAGGCAATTGTGGCAATATAGAGCAGTGGGCAGATGAGTAAGAGAGTGGAATGGGATATATTTTCCAAATAAGTGACACTATCTAGTGATAACTCCCAAATCCTCGTGGGCTGTGGACATGTAAAAACAGCAGTAGAAGGAAATGTCTACCTGGGCAGCTCTGGCACGAGGCTTAGATATCCTTCTTGCTCCCTAGGACTCTTTTCACACCCACAAGTTCAGTTTCCTAGATTATTCAAACCACACCAAAGACCTTACCTGCTTATGGAGACAACAGAAGAGAGATGCTGCACTGGTTCCTTAACTTGTATTGACTTAAAGTCATGTCACAGAAAGGAATCAGAAATACAGGAATTTTCCTTTGCATTCCAATAATTGGTGATTATAACTTAACACTTCTTTTTTTCATACAGCCACACTGAATGATTTCAGAGTTTTCATGGTGGTTATTTTTTAACGTATGGTACACAGGTTTCAATTACTGAGGGTGTCTTACTAGTATATTAAAATGTATGCAGATAATAGTAGGAACTACAGTAACCAATCTAAACTTTTAAAGCTGTAGAGCTGAATAGCCAAGTACAGCTTTTACTTGAATAGATGTGACATCAGCTGAGAAGTGGATGTAGCTCATATGGTCCAGGTCAAGGAGAGCAGAGGCTGTTAAGTTCTGAGTGCACATGGCGGGGTGGTGGGAGCTGAACTGTGCTGTGCAGGAAGTGTCATGGTGTCCACGTTTCTGCACAGTGTGGGGTTCACTTTCATCTTTCTCTCTGGGCAGGAAGTGATTCTTTCTGCCAAAAGAGTTTAAAAATCCATCCTATCACCACAGCCTGCAGAAGACTGATGATCCTACAGAGAGAACACAGCTGCCAGAGAGGGAGAGTGCACTGGTTCCCACAAAGAGACCGAATGAAGCTGCTGGCAGACACAGGAGCCTGAGATCAGAGAGAAATGCAGTGAGGAAACACCGCCAGAACTAGAATCTTGCATAGGATTTTGGATGAAAGCAAAGCCTTCCACTGAATCAATTGGCAAAACTTCAGCCCCAATGATGTACTTTGAGCATATAGATATAAGGATATAGTAACACAGGCTCAAAGCTAGATATGGCCATCTCATGTGTGCCAAGAACACCTAGGGCTCGTTGAATAGGATCCAGCCTCAACCAACATGATTTTTCTAGGCCTAATTAAAGTTATGCTATGCTCCACCATAAAGATAAATTATAGATACTGATTTCAGAAGACCTAAAATATATTCTAGGTATGAATTTCAGATCACAAATTGAAGTGTTCTATGATATACCTCCATTCTTTAAAAGTTGAATTTAATTCAACTTGGAGCCCCCATTCCATCAGGTAGTGGACATTTAATCTCAGGCAATTCAAGTTTATCTCACCATTTCTACCTCTTTTCCTCCAAATGTGTGTTTACATAATGAGGAAACTGTGTTGTGCTCTACACTAGATGAGGGGGAAGGAACTGGTTTGCCACTCATCTGGCTGTCCCAGCATTGCCTTGCTCTACTGCTCCATCTGGTCCATTGAGGTCCATCCAACGACACTACTGACTCATCCCTCAAGGCCCTTAGCTCTGTCCTTCTCTCTGGTGTTGCAGAGCCATTTCTGGGCATGCTACAGCGCTGGACATCATCTGAGGTTACCCCCAGGAATCCCTTGGGGATTTTTCAGCTGTTCATGCTCCATTATGGGCCAAGGGTACCCTGTGCTTTCTAGGATCCCATCTGCTTAGATGACCTTATAGCCATTATTACCTTGGGGTCTTGCCAGCTCCTCAGATCTCTCTGGAAATGGTCATGTGAGGCTTTCTACTTCCGATAACCGGGGAGTGGGGCAAATGACAGGGCCCATACTCCTCACTGGAGACCAAATCTTAGAGTTGTCCCTCTGGGTCTTTTCTGTCCCCAAGGATTAGAAAGATTTTTTTCTTCTTAGTTTATAGTAAGGGAGGAGGGAGAACACAGAGCAGAAGGTGTGCTTTTCTTCAACAGACACTCTCTCAAATCTACTGTTTGTGCCTTTTCCCTGAGCGTGGAGCTTCTGAAACCTGGAATGGCTGCTCTGATTCCCCCTCTTCCCGCTCCAGCTCTCTTTCTAGGAGGCCAGTGTGCAGAAGGTCTACCTGTTTAACGTAAGAGGGGCTAAGGGGTAGAGGAAAGATCAGTAGTCAACAGTACATTGGTCAATATCCGAAAAGGTCACAACACTTGAATAAACTGATTATGGTTTTCACAGAATGTGAGTTTTCAGTGGATCCCATTGTGCATGAAGTTCTAGGTTTAGGCAACCTTTATGGTATCACTAATAGAAATATCCCTGACCTTGATAGATTCTGTATATTAGAATTAAAATTCGTGTGTTTACAGTAGAAAACATAAGAATATGAGCACTATCTTTTGCAGGGTTCTCTCTGGGGACGCTATATTTCACATCAGTTCATGGACACAATCTGAAACATAAATAGAGTTTGCTAAACATTTAATATCTCAACCCATTCAAATACAGCCTTTTGGAAGTCAATCTTAAAGTGAATTACTGGGAAATCATGATCTAAGCCCAAATCTTAAACTGTAAAAAGATTTCATTATTTCTATGTGGTTAAACACATCTTGCTGTTTTAATGTGACCCAAAGAAAATGAACCTGAAAATGAAAATTCTTAAGATTGAGTCTATGCATTACTGAGAAGTCAGTTATTGAGAAACATCAACCCATTATTCACTTCTTGATGAATTTAATTTCAATGTGGCAACCAAAATATTAGCAATTCCAAAAAACTTTAGATTTTGAGTAAAATATGTTTTATTTCTAATAGAAAAAAGCAATTAAAGGGTTCCCTGTGTCTAGTTGAAATGTATCTTGCAAGATTTTCTCCTTCTTTTTACAAATTCACTTAAAAGAAAATGGTTTGTAGAATTGAAAATAGTGCTAGAAGAGAAAGCTAACAGAAACTTCGGTGAAATGAAAAAGAAATAAATGTCAAATGGAGTTTAGGCTTATTAACACCATTCACCAAGTTTCAAAAGGGTTGACAGGCACACATTTATCTTGAATGGTTAATGTTGAGCTCTTACCTCTTTGAGGAAAAGCTGCCAAGTAACCCAATAAACCACGGGCTGCTTACCACAGGCAGCTTACAGATTTGTAACCTGCAAAGTTACATAACATCTCAGATAAAAGACAAGCGCCTCAATCCTTTCTGCAGGTTTAGGCTCCTCAATTAGGACACTGACTTTATGACTCTTGACCCGAATGTGTGAATATTCTGCAATGGAAATGTACTTAATTTGAGGATAAAGCAATTGGTTGTCCAGTTTCGCAGCTGTCATGTGGTGGAACAAGAATGAGAATGTTGATTGCACATGGAATGATAGAGTTCACACCATTTAAAAAAATAATCCTGAAATTTTCATACCTTCTACATCTTGAGAACTCTTAAATACATTTTTTCATTTGATTCTTAGAGGACATTTGTGACTGTTAAAATGGAATCGCAAAGCTCGGGGCCGTGTAGATCTGGAGGCTGGAAGTCCAAGGTTAATGTGGCATTGATTCTATTTCCCAGTGAGAACTTTTCTTCCTAGCTGTGGATGGTGCCTTCTAACTGTGTCCTTACATGGCAGAGAGAGAAAGAGCTCTGGCCTCTTCCCCTCTTCTTAGAAGGGCACTAATCCCATCACAGGACTACTCTCATGACCTCACCTAATCATAGTCACCTCTCAAAGGCTCTACCTCTTAATGATACCCTCACATTTGTGGTTTTGGCTTCAACATATAAATCGGGGGGTGGAGGGGCAGGACTCAAACATTCAGGTCATAACAACCAGCAACTAATTCTTGCAGATGTGACCTCCTCAAGCCTTTGCTGGCATCTTGTTTTGATTTGGGTTACTGGTCTCACTATAGGCGACTCCAGAGCATCTGGATCTCCCTCTGATCAGGTTACTTATGACAGTGCGTGTGAATAACAGAGCTTCTAACTGAGTTTATCTAGATGGCCGTGGGGTTCATTCTCACCAGCAGAGTGTGGCCAATTGGTATACAGCTTTGCAGTTCTGGCCCATAATTCTCCCGTGCACAATTTTTGTCTTTTCCTCTATCCTCAGTGACTTTGGAGGCCACATGTTGAGAATAGCCTGAGTGATGGAACATCTTGAATCTTGCTTCCTATGAAAATAAGATATATACATAGAAAGTCCATATCTTTTATCAAATGATAACTTAAAATTTACTATAATTTTAATGGATAAATTATTGCAACTGGCTACTGGTAAAGAATTGAAAATGACTGTTGAAAATGCATCACTTATTTCATCTAGGATAAAAGTGAAAAATGAATACTTTGAGTTTGTTGAAGATGCTTTAAGATCTCTTCTGCTTCTGGTGACTCTGAAGAGAAAGATTGATACCAGATACTGTAACCCCAAGTGTTAAAGGGAGGGGGCAAAGAAAGGAAACCTAGGTATCCTGAGAAACCAGCCCATGCATCCACAGGAAGAGATGGGAGTAGATAGGCCTAGTTCTGTTGGGAGAGTGGGGCAGAGTTTGGTCTGTAGCCAAAGGCAACAGAGAAATAGGCATTGGCCTTGAGTGTATGGGGTGCCTTGAGGAAAGATGTCCAGATTTGGGATTCTAGGAGCCATCTGGGGTGGGTGGGATGGTGGATGACCAAGGGGTAGAGCATCTTCTCTAGGCAGCTTAAAGAAGGCGGAGGACAAGTGCCCTGGCCAGTTTGGCTCAGTGGATAGAGTGTCGGCCTGCGGACTGAAGGGCCCCAGGTTCGATTCCGGTCAAGGGCATGTGCCTTGGTTGCGGGCACATCCCCAGTAGAGGGTGTGCAAGAGGCAGCTGATGGATGTTTCTCTCTCATTGATGTTTCTAACTCTCTATCCATCTCCCTTCCTCTCTGTAAAAAATCAATAAAATATATTTTTTAAAAAAGAAGGCGGAGGACAGTGCTGGGAATGACTGAGGAAGGGACTCCCAGAGGCTGCAGAGAAGGCTGAGTCCCAGGGGCAGGGACATGTGGGAGCCCTGGGCTCCTTCTGGAGAGCAGTGAGGAGAAGTGGTTGTTGGAAGCCAAGATGCCTGAGAGGCAGCCGACCTCCAGGGATCTGTTGTGTGGTGTTCGGAAAGGTAAGAGGGAAGCATGGCTGGAATATGGGGAATTGAGGATAGACATTGTTATGGGTTAAATTCTGTTTCCTCCCCCAAAATTATGTTGAAGTCCCCCCATACTTCAGAATTCGACCTTATTTGGAAATAGTCTTTACCGAAGTAATCAAGTTAAAATGAGGTCAGTAGGGTGGGCCCTAGTCCAATATGAGTGGTGTCCTTATAAAAAGGGGAAGTTTGGACCTAGAGACAAATGCATACAGAGGGAATATGATGGGAAGACACAGGGAGAATGACATCTATAGGCCAAGGAACATCAGTGGCTGCCAGGAACTAGGAGAGTCATGGGACAGATTCTCACAGCCTCCAGAAGGAAACAAAACTTCTAACACCTTGAATTCTACTTCCAGACTCTGAGACAATAAATTTCTGTTGTTTAAGCCATGAAAAAAAAACAGGATTTTAGCTTCCAGCAAATATACTGTGGAAGCAATTTCCCTGTTATGAGGATTCTAAAAGCAAATCGTATTAACAGTTTAGATGCACATTATGCACTGAGAGGTGTTGCTGTCAATCCAACCTAGATTGTATGAATTAAACTAGAAACCAGATCACTTTTTACATTTAAAACTTTACATGTTGATATGTGTAGTGTTCATTAAAAGTTTACATAAAGATGTTTAATGTAGGAATCACTGTTTTATTTATACCCCGTATAATATAATTATCAATATTAATCTCCTATGCATATACTTTCAATGAGCAATGACTATAACTTTGTAAACTTTTTGGTTTCTTTGTGCTGTTTATTGTTATTTTATCTACTGAAATTTAATACTGTGATTTTTGAATCTAATATAAAAGATCAGGACTTGTATTTTGTATGTCTTTTCCTTTTTTTATTTTTTTTCAGTCCTGTATTTAAATTAAATTTTTAAATTTTCAGTGCATGATGTATTAGGGGGAAAAACTAACAAGCAAGCATGCTAAGCTAGTCCCTCCTCACAGATAGTTTTAGGAGCATGAGTTAGACTTCAGGTTTGGGGCATGTGGCAGGTGGAGGCATACCAGTCAGTGCCACATCTGGGTAGGACGGTTGGGTCAGAGAGCATGTTACCCATAGATCCTGGACATAGTGACAGGATGGGATTTTGTGTTTTCTCCCTGGGAGGTGGCAGTGAGTGAGTATACTTTACATGCAGGAAGGAGACAATTTCAGAGAGAGCACTCACATTATAAGAATTCTGTTTTAATAATGTCAGCAGAGGGGAAAAAACAATCCTGAAGTACATGGGCTGAGAACAGACTAATAAGAACTCTTATTGTTTGATCTTATTATATGGCAGCTTCTGCCTAAGCCAGGATTTCTCAGCCTTGGCTCTACTGATATTGGATGGAGTCGGGGAGACTGTCCCGTGCTTTGCCAGATGTTGAGCAGCAGCCCTGGCCTCTACCCACTAAATTCCAGTAGCATACTTCACCCATTTGTGACAAGCAAAATTGTATCCAGACATTGCCAGATGACCCCAAGGGGGCATAATCACCCACTGAGAAATGTTCACTTCGCAGCAGCAATTCTCCGAGTATGCACTATTATCATCTGCCTGTTATAGATGAGGACAATAAGGTGCAGGCTGGTTCGTGAAGTGGAAGTAGCCCAAGGTCAGGAAGCTAAGAAGCTGCAGAGCTTGGACTTGAACTAGGGCAGGTAGCTGGGATCGAGACAGCCAGGGTCAGGCAACCTGAACTCTACCCAGCTTCTGTAACTAAAAGATGCTAGTGGCTTTAGCCCTTTGAATGACATAATTGCTTTAAAGGGAAATATTGTGGTTGCGGTCTCTCTGTGACCTACTTCAAAATGTTTTAAAAAATGTCAGTGTTTCTGTAATGGAAATTAACATTTTCCTTAGAAACTTACTCCTCTCTCTTTTCTCTCTCAACAAAATGACACTCCTAATGACCTAGCTGCTCAATTCAGAAAATTTCCTCCTTTTCCTAAAACCTATAACCTATTTCCAACTTGTGTGCTGTCAAACTCACAAATTCAATTTAGAAATAATTTGAAGTAACAACCTGATTTTTTTCTCATAAAATGATCTGAAGAATATTTCCATAGATATTAAATATTTATCTTCCAAGTAATTTTTAATAGCAGCTTAGTATTCCATCTATGGCATGTACCCACTTACTTAACTAATTTACTGTTTTGGAGCATTGCAAGGTTTTTTTGCCCTAGTGTTTCATGCACCGTAACAATTTTGTTTGTGCTTTTCCCGCCCACAGAGCCTCAGCTGACACCACTGTCCAGAGCTAACAGAATCTCCTCTGACTCATCTTACCAGGGGACTTACCTCACAGGTTCCTTGGATACACTGAGAAATTTTATGCAGAAGAGTGCTGTGGTTGATTCTTATTCTAGAAAAATTATTATAGATTTGAGGCTGAAAATAGCAGAAATGAAACTGGATTCAGAAAGAAGAGTTAGAAGTGAACTGAGATAAGATTCTGAGATAAGGCAGTGGCAATGGGAAAAGGCTTAAAAGATATTAAGGAGTAGGATTTACAGGATCTGGGGACTATTAGGTAACAGGGTTAGAAAGAGGGAGTTTAAAATAACTTCCAGATCTACACTTGTTTATCATCCTGATTTTAAAAAATTAACTATGGAAGGATACATTGATTTCAGTTGATTGACAGGACCAGAAGAAAAATAATTTGAGAATGATTTAGTCTCCTTGAAATCTAAACCATTTTAATTCCACTTGGGATCAATTCTGTTATTCATTATCATATGAAACATTATACTTTTAAAAATCTCTGAATGATGAAAAAGGAACTGACTCCCCCTCCTCCATTTTATTTTAAAATATGTGTGATATATACTGCATATGTTTCTGGATGGAATGAACAACCTTCTTTAATTCTTCTCTGTATAAAATATGGGCAAGAGGGAAAGAAAAGAAAATGGAAGTTGCTCAGTATCATTAATGATCTAGTAATCCCAACAGTTCAATTCAAGTAAAAGCAATTTACTGAGTTCCTACTCTGTTCTCTATCACTCTAGTAAGGAAGACTGAGTGATTTCTTACTCCTTTTCAGAGGTGATTAAGCCCAATACCTCTGTTTTATATCTCAATGTCTTTAGGTCTGAAATCAACAAATAAAAATTCAAAAGTAGTTTCTTCTTAGATAAAAATAAAAAAAGAAACAGAAAGACATATAATTATTCTAAACAGATTTTTACAAAAAAATTAATTATTGATATATGATCTTTCTCTTTCTTTTTTGATAGTTCCTTGAAGCTCAGTTTCATTGCCTGGCACAGAGACGTCATGAAGAAATGACAGCCTTTCAGTAGCTCTGGAGAAATAAAGTTGGGTAGGCTGTGCCAGAAATACTTGGAACCAGTGGCTTTACTGCTAGGCTAGACGGCATAAGGACAGCAGTGGTGCAGGTGTGCAGATGAACACAGCACATCTGTTAATTGCATATAGTGGCTGATTGTAGTTTGTGAGTTAATTGAGGAGTCCCACTCACCTACCTCTCCTGAGTGAGAGAAAGGCTTAGTCTTAGTGAGTATGAAAGTTCCCAAGGGTACATCTAAAGAAAAACAGCGTTATCATTATCTGGTACCTGATTGTCTGAGAGAGATGATACAGGTAGATATAGCGATAGAGATAGAATGAGTGAGAGCTCACACTAGCTATAACCACATTTCATTCTTAGGCATGAGAACTGTGTAATTAACGATTGACCTTTGCTCTGTCTGGCTCAGGGATAGCCCTCTGCTCCTCCACATTTCTCAGCCTCACTTGTAGTTGGATTTGATTCTGGCCATTGGGATGTGGACAGAAGTAATTTAAGTCATTTCTAAGCCTGACCCATCAATAAATTCCTTAAGATTCTTCAGCTCTTTCTTTTCTTGCCATGTGACTTGGGAGGATGCATTTGGCACAGGGACAGGAAGGGCCATTGGATTTGCACTGGACTTTATGTGTTAAGTTCCTCAAACTTATCTGTTGTGGCAATAAGGATTGATGACCTTGACAACCTCTATCATTGCTGAGGTGATGGGATAGACTTGCCACTTCCTTCTTTGAAACACCTCTTCAAAAGGCCATTTTATAATTATTCCCACATTTCTCCAACTTGGAGGCTGCCTTTTTTGTTCATTTTAGACTAATAGAGTAACAAGCTAGAGATAAGCACAATATGTATTGACCCAAGTGTGTATGACCTCTACTTTGGCTCAAGAATGGCTCTCTACAAAGTAAAAACAAATGGTATCTATAATTCTGGAACATGTGGACTAATGAGAAAAACAAGATGCAATCAACTTGGAACCATTAGAAAAATCATTGCCAATACCAGTGATCCTTCCTTTATTTCAGGACACATCCATATTGTTAATTTTATACATATGTTGTTTAAGGACAGAGATTCTGATCTTCTTAGGGATGACTTTTATGTTAAGAGTTCTGTCTGTCAGATATTAGCCTTACACTCTTCTAATTTTAAATAATATAGTAGATCCTGGGACAAACCAATTATAGTTATATTTTACCTCTGCACAACTTGACCTGGCATTTCATATTGATAGAAATGTTTGTAATACACATTCTGATTGGTCTGATATCATTGGAGAAAATACATTTATGAAGCAGAATGGTAAGAGGCAATTTATATATCACTCAGTAACACCCCTTCCATTCAAAATGTTACCTTAGGAAAACAATAAATGTCTTTTGTATTTTGTTGCCTTCCTTTGAGGAAATAAAAATCCATTGCATTGAAAAACAGTTTCCCTAATCAACGTTTGGAACATGTAACTACAGATAATAAGTTTCAAATAGGAAAAGGAAATAATTAAATAGATGACCATAAAAGTTTATTATGCAATTAGTTATATGCATACATTTGCTCATTTTTCATTCTAGACTACTACTATAATTAGAAATACTTTAAACACATGAAAGAAATGAACAAAGTTATAAAATATGTAGTTCTGCTTACAGCTCAATGATGACTAATTTAGATTATCAGATGGGTAATAAAATGGGAAGTTTCCCAATAAAGTACACCATTTAACATCAGATAAAGCCTTCTTTATAGAGGTAGAAAATATATAATTTTACTTCTCAATCTTGATTTCAATAACATAGTCTGAAGATATGACGTGACTTGCCCATTTAACTTTAGGAGAAATCCCTTAAGAGATTTGAATTGGAATAAATATTACATCTTGAATTAGAATTATCACAGTTAATGATTACTTAATTTCTGGCTTTAAAACTAAACATTAATCATTTTTTCATGATCCATATGGTATCATTTTTCTAAGGCAAAGCGTTCAAAATTAATGATTTTACTTTAATCAGGAAGGTATATAAACTAGGCACAACAATGTAATGCTGATGTCATCACAAATCTATAGTAAATAAGATAAGAAACTGCAAGGCAGATGGCCTGAGTTCAGATACATTACAGATATAATATTTAATCTCATTGTACCTTGAGTTTTCTTATTTCACATTATTTTTTCTGGCTGTATCATTTTGATAGTTATTCCTAAAATTGTACCTTTTTAAAGGTACAAGACATAATATGAACAGAAATGCAGTTAGATATAAAACATTCATATAAACAAAAAATGTTGTATTTTTGTAAACAATTATTGTTTACATTTGTTTTAGGTTCCCTTTCTTTTCTTTCTTTCTTTTTTTTTAAAAATCCTCACCTAAGGATATGTTCATTGATTTATTTTTATTTTTTTTAATTAAATCTTTATTGTTCAGATTATTACAGTTGTTCCTCTTCCTCCCCCCCCCCCCCATAGCTCCCCTCCACCTGGTTCACACCCCACCCTATGCCTTTACCCCCCCGCCCCCCGCCACTGTCCTCATCCATAGCTGTATGATTTTTGTCCAGTCTCTTCCCGCACCCCCCACACCCATTTCCCCCCCAAGAATAGTCAGTCCACTCCCTTTCTATGCCCCTGATTCTATTATATTCATCAGTTTATTCTGTTCATCAGATTATTTATTCACTTGATTTTTAGATTCACTTGTTGACAGATGTGTATTTTTTGTTCATAATTTGTATCTTTACCTTTTTCTTCTTCTTCCTCTTCTTAAAGGATACCTTTCAGAATTTCAGTTGGTTTGGTGATGATGAACTCCTTTAGCTTTTTCTTATCTGTGAAGCTCTTTATCTGACCTTCAATTCTAAATGATAGCTTTGCTGGGTAAAGTAATCTAGGTTGTAGGTTCTTGCTATTCATCACTTTGAATATTTCTTGCCACTCCCTTCTGGCCTGCACAGTTTCTGTTGAGAAATCAGCTGACAGTTGTATGGGTACTCCCTTATAGGTAACTGACTTTTTTTCTCTTGCTGCTTTTAAGATTCTCTCTTTGTCTTTTGCTCTTGGCATTTTAATTATGATGTGTCTTGGTGTGGTCCTCTTTGGATTCCTTTTGTTTGGGGTTCTCTGTGCTTCCTGGACTTGTAAGTCTATTTCTTTCACCAGGTAGGGGAAGTTTTCTGTCATTATTTCTTCAAATAGGTTTTCAATATCTTGCTCTCTCTCTTCTTCTGGCACCCCCATAATTCAGATGTTGGTATGCTTGAAGTTGTCCCAGAGGCTCCTTACACTATCTTCATATTTTTGAATTCTTTTTTCTTTTTGTTTTTCTGGTTGGATGATTTTTGCTTCTTCATATTTCAAATCTTTGACTTGATTCTTGCGATCCTCTAGTCTGCTGTTGGAACTCTGTATAATATTCTTTATTTCAGTCAGTGTATGCTTAATTTCTAGTTGGTCCTTTTTCATATCCTCGTGGGTCTCACTAGATTTCTTGAGGGTCTCACTAATTTTATTGGCAGTTTCTAGAAAATTCTTGAAAAACCTTATAAGTTTGGTTTTGAACTCTATATCCAGTAGTTTGCTTTCCTCCATTTCTGTCATTTGTGACCTGTTTCTTTGTCTCTGCATTTTGGCTGCTTCCCTGTGTTGATAGAGTGGCTTTGTGTACTAGGTGTCCTATAGGGCCCAGTGGCTCAGCCTCCCCAATTACCTGAGGTGGACACTCTTGGTGCACCCCTTTGTGGGCTTTGTGCACAGTCTTGTTGTAGTTAAGCCTTGATTGTTGTAGGTATCACTGGGAGGAATTGACCTCCAGGCCAATTGGCTGTGAGAATCAGCTGTGTCTGCAGTGGGAGAACTTCTGAGCTGGAGACACCCTTCTGGGGCAAGACTTGCTTCAGTGGGGCTTTGGTGCTCACTGAGTCTGCCCCCTGAGTGTGTTCCTTATGAATCTGAGGAGTTGTAATCTGGATGGTCCCACTCTGACCACTGGGTACACTGGCTCTTGGATCTCTAAGGAGGTGCTAATTTAGCCTCTCTCTGAGGCTACCCAGCAGGAGCTAAGGAGAGATCTTCACATTGCTCTTCTTTGTTTGGGATTTGAAGGTGCCCAGATGAGGCCCAGCTATGAAGCAATGCAAGCTGCTGTGGGGCCTTGGTCCTTCTTTTGGAAGTTCTGGGTCTCTCTAACCCAGCTGCAGTTTGTTAGGTAATTTTCAGATTTCAAAGGGCCAGGCCTTTCATATGCAAAAGCCTCTGCACACAGCTTGGGTGGGGCGGGGTCTCAGGGAATCAACAGGGCAGAGCAAACAGCTATGGCAGATCCTCAGTCCTACCCTAAGAGGCCCCGAGTCTCAGTGTCCCGGTAATCGCTGCAGGCACCTCTGAGAGAAAGCTGCCCTCGAGTTCCGCCCACTGCCAGACAGTCCAGTTTCTCCCCGTATGAGTCTGGGTCCCCAGAGACTCGCCCGGAACTGGAGTTCAGAGAAGTCGGGAGCTTGAGACTCCCTCCCAATTGAAAAAGACAACCGTGTCCTCAGTTTCCAGCCCTTTCCGTGTGCGCCTCCATACCTCTGCACTTTACTTCCGCACCTCCTCTGAGTCTCAGTGTGCTTTTCTCTTTCCTTCTAGTTGTAGAATTTCCACTCAGCCAGCCTTCCTGTGGTTCTGGATGATGTCCATTTTGTCTTTTAGTTGTATTTTTGAAGTGGTTGTGCGAGGCAGCAATTTCCGGTGTTCACCTATGCCGCCATCTTGGTTTCTCCACTGTTCATTGATTTTTGAGAGAGAGGAAGAGAGAGAGAAACATTAATGTGAGAAAGTAACATCATCCAGTTGCCTCCCATATATGCTGCAACTGGGGACCAAACAGGCAACCTAGGTATGTGCCCTGAGTGGGAATCAAACCCACAACCATTTGGTGTACGGGATGACACTCCAACCAACTGAGCCATCCAGCCAGGGCTGTTTTAGGTTCTCTATATGTATATTCAATCCTCTCAACAAAATTAAGAAAGTTCATCATAATTAACTCCAATTATAAAGGAGGAAATGAAAGTTTAAAGATTAAGAATGTTATCCTAATTGATAGATCTAGATTTGATAGAATTGATAGAATTGAACTTATATTTGATTACAGTTAGATTATTTGGTTTGAGACATTCTGAAAAGAAGTCTAATTCTTGAGATTTTATCTTCTCTCCATGGTTACTGTGTCAGATACTCTCTGTTGAAACTTAGTACCATCCTGCCTTTTAAGCACTTTTCCATACTGCAGGTGGGAAGCCCTAGACTTCCTTGTCATCAGGGTCCCATTTAGATTCTGGCATTGAGATGTTCTTAGTGAGTTTTGGAAGGTAGAAGAGAAGAAGCTCCTATGCTAGTGACAAATGGCTGTGGGCTGTTGCCAATGGCTCTGTGGTGACCTCTTAGAACCACCTAGTGTAGTGCAGCAAGCATGTCAACTCATCCCGTGCCTGTTTTCTGGGATCAGCACTTCTGATCTCCTCTTGCTAATCTCAGCTCCCTGATTTTCACTCCTGTCCTCTGACCTGTTATTTACAGTGACTATGCGTCCTCTACACATATCAACGGTGGGTTTTGATTTCCTGATTAATTCTCTTGGGCAGGGGTCCTCAAACTTTTTAAACAGGGGGCCAGTTCACTGTCCCTCAGACCGTTGGAGGGCCGGACTATAGTTTTTAAAAAAAACTATGAACAAATTCCTATGCACACTGCACATATCTTATTTTGAAGTAAAAAAACAAAACGGGAACAAGTACAATATTTGTATTTGCATGTGGCCCGCGGGCCGTAGTTTGAGGACCCCTGCTCTTGGGTATGGAATTTGGTACCAAAGTTTGATACAGGTACAGAACCTCATAGATGGGAATTGGAGATTGGTTATCTGACTGGGTTAGATTTGAAGGTGGTAGTAATGATCTCCTTGAAAATAGAAAATGGGTTAAAGGTAGGTCATAGCACACAAACAAAACATTAGCTTCAAGTAGCATCCGAAGACACTTGCGACTGTGTGACTGCTTGACTTAGACATAGTTAGGGACTGTCAGAATTCCCTTATGGAAAAAGGCTATTAAGGGAGGAAGGGAAAGTGGAAGCCTCAAAACCACTACCAAAGAGTAAACTAAAAACAACAACACGGGGGAGCTTGCAGAGATTAATATCACCATCAAAGCATGAAGGATGCTGGCAGTTGAGTCCTATTACATCCCTCATTTAATTCAACTAATTGGCTCATGGGAGAGACAGATCTTGGAGAATGAGTAGATTGTTGTAAACCGAAGTAGATATTTCCTATAATGACAGAAATTACTGGTATTCAGCTAGTTGATCTAGAAAATGTCTTTTATCATAGCTAAGTAATAAAGAACATCGGAGGCAGTTTGCTTTCACCTTAAAGAAATAGAAATACAGCTTAACTGATTTATCTTGGAGCGATGTCAGTTTTTAGTTATCTGTCATCAGCTAATCTTTGATTAGATTATGTAACTCATGTCACTGTCCCACAGAACATTAAGACTGTCCACAACATTGATGATATCATGATGAGAAAATCTGATGAGCAGGATGTAGACAGTGCTGTAGGTGCCTTGCTGAGACACATGTATGATGAATGATGAGGGATGACCTCATTAAAATTCAGTGACCTGCCACCTCAGTGAATTTTGAATTCACTGCTTTGGCCTGGTTGAGATATCACATATCACATTCAGTGTGAAAAACAAGTTGCTCAAACTTTAACTCCCTCTTCCTAAGAAAGAAATGAACTGCTTGAAAGCCTTGTTTCATTTTGGAGGCAACCTACACTATTGTGCTGCTCCAACCCATTTACTAAGCATTCCTTAAGGCTACTACCTTGTCCAGGCCACTCTGCCAACTATGCCTTTATGACCCGGACATCCAATGGAGCTTGCATCGTCTATGGGGCAAATAGGAATGCGTATGGATTATTGGCAAGCTCCCATAAGAGTTTTACTGTAAAGACCCTGTGGTTTCAGAGCAAAGCCATACTCTCTTTTGCATGTAACTTTCTCCTTTTCAGAAAGAACTCCTGAAAAAGCAGTCAGAGAAAGACAAATACCATATGATCTCACGTATAAGTGGAATCTAATGAATAAAATAAACTGATGAGCAAAATAGAACCAGAGGCATGGAAACATGGAGTAGGGGAGGAGGATGGAGGGGAGTGGATGAAAGAAGAGGAAGAGATTAACCAAAGAACATGTATGAACAGCCCATGGACACAGATGATAGTGTGGTGAAGGCCAGGGGTGGAGCTGGGGCTGGGGCTGAGGCAGGGTGGAAGTGGGCAATGTGGGAGGAAATGGGGAACATCTGTAATAGTATCAACAATAAAAAAGAAACAACTTCTGATTTGCTACAGGGCCCTGGTAGGGACTAATTTCCTGGTCATTTCCTGGTCATGGGACAGAACATGATCACATGATTATAAAAATGGTTGGTTTGATATATCAAATCACAAAAAGGCACCGAATGATGTGCCGACATGGAAGCACTTGTCTTCAAGTGGAAGTGGCATGCAAACAAGGTCAACCTTAAGTAGGTTCTGAAGGCTAATACATTCAGTGAGCAAATGACTCATGAAACCATTCCTAATGCATTTCTACCTCTCCTTCAACTCATGCTGCCTCCTCGCAGTCAGTTTCCTCTACCATTGACTGAGAATGTTTGTTTAACTTGGTTCCTCAAGATATGCTGGCACTAGTCACAGCTGGACTGCTGTAGCTTCATAGCTCCTTCAGGGAGTGCCCTGAAGGCAGCGGGGAAGAGAAATACTTTCAATGGAAGGAACTCCAAGCATCTTGTCTTTTATTGTGCATGAGAGGAGAGTGGCTAGGGACAGGTTTCATACTAATTCATGAGTAATATCTAACAACGTGGCCAGATGGTCAGGGTTTGGGATGAAATTATTCTGTAGGATAGGTGACAGGGAGGTATAGGAATGGAGCTCTCAGAGGGCACGAGCTTATGAAAATATTTGTTTTCCCTGAGAATGCTAATCAAAGGTTACTCACTGTGACTGTCAATCAGCATCTTTCCCAGCCACCTCAGTGCCCATGAACTAAACACCGTGGCAATAGGATTGAGGTGATGACTAGAATTAAAAACATGGGCTTCCATTACCAAGGGTGATCTGGTCATGATCATTGCTGGGTGTCCAGCCTGCCAACGGCAGAGACCAACACTAACCTGGATAAAGCATCATTTTCCAGAGCAACTACCAACCCTCTGATGCCAGGTGCTTACATTGGACCTCCTTTATCATGGAAGGGGTAGTGCTGTGTGCTCACTGGAATAGATACTTCTTGTTATAAATAAGCCTCTGTGTTCCCAGTGCTTCTGCCTGTAACATCATCTATAGATTTAATTATAACTTTATGATCATGGTGGCAATGAATTCACCACCTGCAACCAAAGAAATAGTTTTATAATAATAGAAGCGAGTCTAATAGGAAAATTGAATAGCCTGCTGAAGATTTCGCTTTATGCTAGCTAGGAGACAATACCTAGCAGGAGCTAAATCTAATACCTATGTTATGTACATAATATGGTAAATTTCTCCTACAATAGAATATCACAGGTCTGAGAAACAAGGAATGGAAATGGACATAATTCTTCTCAATCTTTTCACTTAATAAGGTTTCCTCAAAAATTATGTTTCCTGTCCTCATAACCTTGGGATTTTCAGATACCAAGATCTTGGTTCCCAAGAAGGAGAGTTTCTATAGGGGCTGCATTGACCTTGAAGTTCAGATGGCAATTTAGCCATATTGGACTTTCAATGCCATTGAAATAACAACAAAGAAGGGAAATACTATACTGGTGGTTGACTAATCCTGATCAGTAAGGGGAAGTAGGGGTGATGCCACCAGTAGGTTGAGAGCAGTATACAGAAAATGCAGGGCACTGTGTGAGTGTGCCTCTTAATGCTTTCAATGTTGTTAAAGAAATATCACAGCTACCCAATAAAGGCATGACTATTAATAGCTTGGACCACTCAGGAATGAAGCTTAGGGTTGTTCTGCCAGGCAAAAGCCCACATCCACCTGAGATGCTCACTGTGGACAAAGTGAATATGGCATGGGTCATAGAAACATTTCTAAAGCAATTATAGCTTTATGATAAGTTGCAGAATAAAGGACTATAGTAACTATGCTTATATTCTTCCTCGCTGTATTATGTATACATTATATTAGATTAGTTTTCTCCTTGCTCTTCTAGTTTATGTAAGAAATTTTCATGCTACTTAAACTTACAGTGTAGTCTGCAAATTATAGGATATAAAATAGGGACTGTGATTGAGCTGAAAAAGGATGCATATCCAGTAATGGATACAGTAATATTTTGGTTTTTGTAAATTACCTTTTAAAGGAGAGTGTGAGCATATCTTCATTAGGTCAAGGGATATAGTCAAAAGCATAATAGTGTTGTTTGGAACTTTATTGATATATGTATGAAGAATCAAACAAGAGACTGTCTTGATATATATCACAATCCCTATTCTTTGAAACTCTAGCACGTAACAGTGACAGTTTGGAAGCCACATTAACCAGATTGACTGGCCAATAGGGATTTGCTTTAAATTCTGCCAATGGGAGGCATTTGTGCAAGATTTGGGAGTGGAGGATAGAGAGAAGCCATTGTTCTCCAGGACCAGCTGGGCATCTGCAGATGGCAGCTATGGAGTTTTGCCAGTGGCTTTCAGTGTTTTTCAGCAATGCTGCAAGAAGCATAGGTCATTGGTGCAGGTTTATTGGGATCCTTCTACTTTCTGATTGGTTGATGCTATGTTTACCTTCCTTGGCTTTAAAATAATTGTGTAAGACTGTAATTCTGTGTATTACTCCCCTTCCTGTTAAAATACCTACCATAATTTCTGCTTTTCTGGCCACGTCTGTCTGGTAAGTGCACTGAATCTTTATTCCTATATTTGGCCATTAGCTAATCTGAAGATATTATAAAACTGTGGTGTGAACATTGAAAATGTATTCCCAAAAAGTATTCCAAAATGCATACCTAAGTAAGCGTTTA
This sequence comes from Myotis lucifugus, assembly GCF_000147115.1. Lineage (NCBI taxonomy): Eukaryota > Metazoa > Chordata > Mammalia > Chiroptera > Vespertilionidae > Myotis > Myotis lucifugus. Next base: position 62,195,368 of record NW_005871048.1, on the reverse strand, counting down.
TCTGCAGCAGTTCTGAGAACACAAAGGTACTCCATAAAAGGAGTATATGTAAATAAATATACTGTATATTGTAGACTATAGCTCAAATGGTTCAGCTATAAAACAGAATAGATTTAACTGACCTGCTTTAATATTCAGCCAATTTATTATGTTGGTGTCCCAAAATGTTACACTGCCAATTTTTTTTGCCAGTTCAACTTACTGTGAGCTTGCCAACATAAACAGGAATAAAAGAACAGGTTTAGTTGTATGAAAGTCATTACAGATCCAACCCCTCATGCCTTTTGAAACATTATTATTTTAAATTTATTTCTATCTTACTTGAACTCCATCTTCTGCGTTTCAAAGGGAGAGGGAGATGGGAGTGATAGCTACTTTCAGCAGGGAAGACTGTATTTATTTTTTCTTTTAGTTAGACAAGCTAACTCTCCTCCATATCCTTTAGACAAGCTGCCTGGAAAATCCTTGTCTTTCTAATAATGTGTCAGTGTTCCTTGAGTGACACTATGCAGATTTAAAGCACAGCCCCTCACTCCCACGTGGGACCATTGGCTGCTTCTGGACCTACCAAGAACTTTCAGCCCTTCCTTGGGCAGTGTTTGGATCGGAATTCATTTAGCAGTTTACAAATGTCCCCACTTGTTTATCTGTGTTTCTCCACTGGATTGAGCTCAGCAGCGTAGAGATTATTTTATTAGCCTCTGCTTAGCAAATATAGATAGTAGGCACCAACAAATGGTTGATAAATAAATGAAATAAATGAATGGATGAATAAATAATAGGATTTTTTATTTGGAAGAAATATTAGGGGTTCTCCTGTCCAAAGTCCATGTTTTACAAAAGAAAAATGAGGCTCAGTGAAGCTTTGTTTTGGCCGATTTTGCACAGGAAAACTTTAAACAGCATTGCTGGTCCTAGACCACAGGTGCCTCAGCTTCCCGTTCAGAGTCCTTCTACTCTGTCATTCCTGGCTAATTTGGAATCTTGCTTGAAGAGATTGTGGTTCATTTTCTAAATATTTGCTCTGTAACATTCCTAACATCCTTGGGGATATCATTCACACTTTAAAAATACTTGAATAAAAGCACTTATAACTTCAGGCATTCAAATAGCTACAGTAGCCTTCTAGATTTTCGGCTGGCTCCTTGCCTGTTTAGCATTTCATCACTTTCATAAAACAGCAGCACTGTTTTATGTGGCATTTACTTATAAAGTGTTTTAGAATCTATGTTGGATGTATTCTATACATCCTGTATAGAATACATTCTGTATTCTATATCTATGTTTAATATTTTATTATTGAGTTGTAGATATTCTTTGTAATTTTTGGATTCAAGTCCTTTGTAAGATAGATGATAGGTATAATTTCCACCCAGAATGTGATCTGTCTTTTCGTTATCTTCCTAGTATTTCCTAAAGTGTAGAAGCATTAAATTTTGATGAAGTCCAATTTCTTCTTTTTTTAATGTAGTGGTTCATGCTTTATGTCCCTAAGCACCCTTTGCCTACCCCGACATCATGAGATATTTGCTAAAGTGTTCTCTGAGGAGCTTTATAGTTATTGTTTAAAGTTTAGGCCTATTTTCATCTTAAATGGTGTCTATATATCTATCCAATTGTTCCAAAATTATTTTTGAAAAGATTTTCTTCCCCCATCTAGTAGATTCACATTATTCTTAAAAGAAAATTCATTGTGTGTGTGTGTGTGTGTGTGTGTGTGTGTGTGTATTTCTGGATTCTGGATTCTAGTCAATTGATATATTTATCTATTTTGCAAAAATCACTCTATCTTGATTATTGTAGCTTCATGGTAAGTCTTTAAATCAAGTGGGGTATATGTCCTGCAACTATTTTCTCTTCCTTCAAGGTAGTTTTTTTCCTCTTCTAGGTTCTTTTCATTTTCATATAAATTTTAAAATCTGCTTGTCAAATTATACCTGCACTTCATTAAATCTATAGATCAATTTCAGAAAAAAGGACATGGGAACAACCCTATTTTCCAATCTATGAATATGAATTTTTCTCTATACTCATTTAAATCTTTTTTTTATTTCTCTCAGCAATGCTTTGCTGTTTTCAATAAATATTATGCATTTTTTGTTAAATCTATTACTAAGTATTATATTTTTATGCTATATATTTTTTTTATTGTTTAAAGTATTACATACCAGTATGTCTCCTTTTCCCCCCATCAACCCCTCTCCGGCCACTCCTGCCCCCCAGGACATGCCCCCACTGCCCCAGTGTCCGTGCCCATTCCTTATGCTTATATGCGCCCATACAAGTCCTTTGGTTGATCTCTTACCTCCCTCCCCATTTTCCTCCGCCTTCCCTCTGAGGTTTGATGGTCTATTCGATGCTTCTCTGTCTCTGGATCTATTTTTGTTAATTAGTTTATGTCGTTTGTTATATTCCACAAATGAGTGAGATCATGTGATATTTATCTTTCACTAACTGGTTTATTTCGCTTACCGTGGTCGGCAAACTGTGGCTTGCGAGCCACATGCGGCTCTTTGGCCCCTTGAGTGTGGCTCTTCCTAAGCCTTAGGAGTACCCTAATTAAGTTAATAACAATGTACCTACCTATATAGTTTAAGTTTAAAAAATTTGGCTTTCCAAAGAAATTTCAATCGTTGTACTGTTGATATTTGGCTCTGATGACTAATGAGTTTGCCGACCACTGGGCCTTAGCATAATGCTCTCCATGTCCATCCATGCTGTTGCAAATGGTAAAAGTTCCTTCTTTTTCACATCAGCTTAGTATTCCATTGTGTAGATGTACCATGGTTTTCTAATCCACTCATCTGCTGATGGGCACTTAAGCTGTTTCCAAATCTTAGCTATTGTAATTGTGCTGCCATGAACATACGGGTGCATATATCCTTTCTGATTGGTGTTTCTGATTTCTTGAGATATATTCCTAGAAGTGGGATCACTGGGTCAAATGGGTGTTCCATTTTTAATTTTTTTGAGGAAACTCCATACTATCTTCCACAGTGGCTGCACCAGTCTGCATTCCCACCAGCAGTGCATGATGCTATATTTTTTAGTTGAGAAGGCAAATACTATTTTATTTAAAGATTATTAAAGATTATTAAGTCCCACTTGCATTCAAAAAATTATTGTAGAAAAAATTTAAAAGTTGGGCAGTGTATAAATCTTGGAACGTAATTCCACATGGATGTAACTATTACAAAAGGGTAGTTATTGATCCATGCTAGCTCATCAAAAACAAATTTGAGAGTCTTGGTAAAAATGAGCGGTATATACATAAATGAATTGGTATTCATATTTGCAATGCTTTTTAACTCTTCAGTTTAATTTAGCTTTTAAATTAACCATTGGCGTTGGACACTTAAGTAGCCTTTATGGTTAAATGTACACTGCGTATAGGCCTAACATGTGACATTGTGTCCAGCAGAATTGGTGGCGACAAAAATGCCTGAGGCTAGTACTTCATTCTGCAGTTAACACTGTGATCTTTCTGTCTAGGTGGAGTAAGTACGAGCAGTTATGAAATCTTCAAAGGAGACTAGAGGAGACCCACAGGACAAAGAGGCAGCACAAGCCCAGCCACTGTAAGTTGGTATGCATTCTTGTGTTTCAGCAAAGGTGTGAAAAATATAAATTACTTACTGCTTCTCTTATTTACTAAAAATCAACAATATATTTCTATTCCAAAAATCTTGTGAATGGTTGAATTTCATTGCATCTAGCAAAATGTAAAGAATCAGTTCTAATAATAAAACCACCACATTTTCAGAAGAAATGTCATACATAATATATTAAGAATGTATTGATGGCTTTTTTCCTTATTTTTCATTCTCCAGAATGTGTAGGTGTTTGAGTGACCCTGGCTACCTAAAACCTATTTTATCTTTGATAACACCTGGCAATTCATGGAGTTTGATGATGTGTGTGAGAGCTTTATTTTTCCATAAAACCCATGAAGGAAAATCATACTCTAATTTTAGTTTAGCTATTGTCTTTCTAATTTTCTTTGTTTTTAAGTTCCTTCTCCATCTTGAGCTTTAGTTTTAAATATTCTGTTTTTTTTATACTATTCCACTGATAGTGTATGATGTTCTGAAAATGGAAGATCTTGGTCCTTAAAAATTTATTTAGGCCCTGATTGGTTTGGCTCAGTGGACAGAGCGTCGGCCTGCGGACTGAAGGGTCCCAGGTTCGATTCCCGTCAAGGGCATGTACCACAAGGGAACATCCCCAGGAGGGGGTGTGCAGGAGGCAGCTGATTGATGTTTCTCTCTCATCGATGTTTCAAACTCTCTATCCCTCTCCCTTTCTCTCTGTAAATAATCAATAAAATATATTTTTAAAAAATTTATTTAGGTACTTTTTCAGATAATGTAAAACTGACACTTCAAGATACTTTTCCCCAAAAGGCAGTTTTTCCTTTTTTTAGCCACTGTCTTCAGACTCAGACTCAAAGAAGGCACAGCCTTTGCAATGCCCTCTCCTTTTTACCTTTGTGCAGTCTGAGTGTTGTAATGGTGCCAGACTGGGAGCTGGGGTTCACAAAGCCCTCCAAGTATATGGCCCACAGAGACTCCGGGAGCAAGTTTTCCTTGCTGATTACACACCAGCGATTCTCACCATACCCTCAAAGCCTTCCTGTTCCTGCAGGTTACGTGGCAGTAGCATCTTGCTGCCACTGCAGAAACCCGTTCGTGGTGCTCTTTACCCGGTGCTCCTGGGAAATCCTTTGGGTGCTCTTTTAAATGGCATTTAAATATTAATTTTCTATTTTGGGGGGGTATACAGAAACCCAATTAATATTTGTATATTCACCTTTTATCCTCTGATCTTGCCAAATTTTATTTCTAGTAGTAAGATGAGCTTCCCTCTCAGATGCACTCATCTGGGACTCAGTCTCTGCAACACATCTGTGGAGGTGATGAGAAGTGCTAGTGGCCTGCCTATCTGGGGAGATACTCGTCTTGGTCCATTTGGGCTACTTTACAAAATACCATCGACTAGATAGCTTATAAACAACAGAAAATTATTTCTCACAGTTCTGGAGGCTGAAGTCTGAGATCAGGGTTCTAGCATGGCGAGGTGAGGGCCCTCTTTGAGACGGAGACTTGTCATGGTTTCCTCATATGGCAGAAGGCGATAACCACCTCTCTGGAACCTCTTTTATAAGGCATTAATCCCATTTGTGAGGATTCACTCTCATGATTAAAGCACCTCCCCAAAGTGCCACCTCCTAATACTATCACATGTGGTGGTTAGGATTTCAACATCTGAATGGGATGAGAGGCACAAACATTCACACCATAGCGATACTGTAGACCTCAACTGGGACCTGAAAGAAGAAAGACCCCTGTGTTCTTGTCTGCATCTACATGGACTGGAGTTTCCATTATGCTGAGCTGAGAGGAATGAGGAAAGCAATGGGTTGTAGTTCAAAATGCAATACACTCTCAATGTGCAATGGAGTTTTGGTAGACTGTCTTGATTTTTATTTTGTTTCTAGTATGCTTTTAGGACAATTTCTCAAGAACTTAAATGATTTTGTTTTTCTAATAATTTTCACCAGTTATGCTTGTTTATCTGGGTAGGAAGTTCACAGAGCAACTCTTACTACCATCTTGGAACTAGTAATCCCACAATCCAGTCATTTCCACCTAGTACCTTTTTAATTTTTATGCTATTCTAGTCTATTATATTATGCTATTCTAGTCTACAACTTCCATTTGTTATTATTTATACTTACCGTTTCTCTTATGGTCCCTCATTGTGTTAATATTTTCTTTAAACATCCTGCATGCTAATTCCAATGCCTTGGTCCAATGCCTTGGTCATTTCTGGGTCTGTTTTTATTGCCTACTTTTTTCTTTCCTTTTTTTAAGTCTTTTTTAAAAAATATATTGAGGAAGGGAGAGGGAGAGAAATAGAAACATCAATGATGAGAGAGAATCATTGATTGGCTGCCTCTTGCATGCCCCAAACTTGGGATTGAGCCCACAACCTGGGCATGTGCCCTGACCAGGAGGAATCAAACCATGACCTCCTGGTTCATAGGTCAATGCTCAACCATTGAGCCACGCCAGTGGGCCCTATTTTTTTCTTGATTGCTGGTCACATTTTGCTGGTTTTCATTTATCTACCTTGTTCTTTTTTTTTTTCTGTATGCAGAACATTGTGGATATTTTGTTGTAAGGTGTCTTGGTAAGTTGTCTTCCTTCAAAGAGTGTTGAGTTTTGTTTTGACAGCAATGAAATTATGGGAACATTCTCTTGATCTTATCAGACTCGAATTATGCTTTGTTAAAGCAGACCTGTATTGGACTTGTCTTTTTTCCTACAGTTTGTGCCTTTCTCTAGGGCATGCTCTGGATTCCTGAAACATCACCTTTCATGGTTCTATACTAAATTGCTCAACCATGTCTCTTCATCCTGGCTGCTCTGATGTTCCCCTACCTTTGAGCTGCATGATCCCTGTACCTTTGTGAAGCTTTCATTCTGGCAGCCACTCTCTGCCAGGCATTATGTAGTCTCTCCTGGTGCATGTACAGCTCAGTCCCAGCCAAGGGCTCAAGAGAAACCTGTGCAGATTTCATGGCTCCTCTCTGTCCTTTCTCCTCTTAAGTATCCTGACACACAAAATTTTATATGACTCAACAGCCAGGAAGTCTTATCTTAGTCTGCTAGGCTAGCAAAACTCAATTCTGTTTTGCTTGTGTACAACTTCTCTGTGCCATAGTGAGGTAAGTGCTTGTGGTCTGAATGCTGAAGCCGATGTAGTATTAACTTTGCGTATTTTTTCTTGTCTAAGGATGACTGTAATTTGATGCCAGTTAAATAAGGCCAGAAGTGGTTTTGTAATATATTTTGAGCAATATTATAGTTGTTTATATTGGGAGGGTGTTTTAGTCCATTTGAATTGCTATAACAAAATAGTATAGAATGGGTGACTTATAAACAACAGACACTTATTTCTCACAATTCTGGAGGCTGGGACATCCAAGATCAAAGTGCTGGGTCATTTGGTGTCTTGTGAGGGCCCACTTCCTGGCTTATAGACAGCCAGCTTTTCACTGTGTCCTCAGATGGCGGAAAGGATGAGGGATTTCTATGGGGCCTCTTTAAAAGGGCACTAATCCCATTTATGAGGGCTCCATTCTCATGACCTAATCATCCCCAAAGTTCCCACCTCCTAACACCATGACATTGGGGTGTAGATTTCAACAACTGAATTTTGAGGGGACACAAACATCCAATTTATAGCAGAGGTAAGAGAAGCAGAATTCTGCCCCTCCCCCCTTTTAAGATATCTTTAAACTTATTTATGAATTTTTAATATTTACATATCTACTTTGCTTCTCTCTGTATGCAACCTGGATACCAGAAATGTGCACTATTATAGTAAATTTACTATCAATCATGTCCTACCCTAGGGAAAAAACACAACAGTACTAAGTAGCATACAAGGAAATTCCAATAGATGGTGCCATTGAATCTAAACTCTTTTTATTCCTCCTGTGCCAGTCAAGGACTAGGCAAAGCATGTCTCACCTTTGTATATGAGAGGGGATATCTGAGAGGGATACATGTTCCTGAAAACTTAAAAAAATATAATTTTAATTCAGGAAGTTGGAAATTTGAGCTTAGAGAGACAGTAAAATAGTCTATACAAGTTCTACAATCAAAGTTGGGCATTTAGAAGGGGAAAGATCCCCAATAGTAAGAGAATAAATTCATTGCAGTATAAACAAATAAGAGTCAAAATGTTTAGTTAGTATAGTATTGCTACAATGGGGAAATCTTTATTTATTATTTCAGTTGACAAAGTATGTTGGAATTGATACTCTCCAGACGTGCTAAATGCTGGAAAAATGTAATTAGTGATAGAACTTATGTGAATTGACTTAAAAAAGTCTCTCAGTTGTATATTTGTTAAACATATTGCTGAGAGAATGTCAAATCAGTATAATCACGCTTCATATTTAGAAAACATTTCAACATTGAGAAAATTGCCCCATATAGACACTTAATTTGAAATTGAAGAGTTAAGACCACCAAAGTTAATGTGCCTATCAAAGGAGGATTTTTGCATGAAGTACAGACTAATTTAACTGTCTTCTTTATGTTGTGAGAGAAATGGCAATTTTTACTTACAGTTTGTACTTTATACTTGAGATTTACCATGTGAAAGAAAGAGTAATTTTCTATGAACCAAGATCTCCTAGTGCAATCATTGTTCTGTGTTGTGAGTCTACATTTCACCTGGTTAACACATTTCATCAGGTGCTAATACTGCTGCTGAGGTGGGTTGGGTAAACTTATGGGTCATAAAACCAAAAGCCAAGCACTGACCATTTCAGAGCTGTGGAAAATTTGTTTCACTCCCTATGATGCCTAAAACATAGAAGTCCCACTTTAACCACACAGATGCTGTAAATACATGACAGAAAATTTCATCATGATAAGATCAATCAAGTTCTGCAAATTGCTCACATAATAAAATTCTATATATATATAAAAGGCTACTATGCTAAGTGTCCCTCCAACTGTCCGACCAGTCACTATGATGCACACTGACCACTAGGGGGCAGGAGCTCAATGCAGGAGCTGACATGACGCACACTGGCCATTTACAAAGAAACGGCATTGCGGACAAAGCAACACTCAGTTTCCCCCAAGTGGGATACAGGCCCCGCCACCACCCTGGAACGACAGCCCACCAAATCGCAGCCAACACTGCCTAGATCCAATGGGGCAAAATGCGGCCCCAGATAATGACGTCCCATAGCAACACCCAGCTTCCTCTCCCTAATGACTAGCTTCCTTGCAATTTCTTCAGCCCAGGAACATGACTTGCTTCATAGCCAGGTGCAAACATTTCACACTTTAACCAAATGTCTGTGAAGCATTTTCCTATGCTTCATCTCATTTGATCCTCACAGAAGTCCTGGAGTAGGCAGATAGGAGACTTGGTAGAATACTATTTTCTTTTCATTAGCCAGAAAATGGAGATTTAGAAAGTTTAGAAACTTGACCCAACTGAAAAGAAGTAAGAAATGGTGGACCTTGAAAATGACTTCAGGTTTTCTCACTGCACAAACACTGCTGCAGTTAAATATTTTATTTACCCTTTGTTCTCCCTGCATGATCGACAATAATAATCAGCTTCATGTTGATATTTACTTCTTTGTTGTTGACAGTTATCTGGAAGAGAAGTTGGGGTGCTTCACTGAAATGGAAAAAGTTTAGCTAAATCAGAAAGCAGGTCTAATTAGGCAAGTTTATTCTATATATATATATATATATATATATATATATATATATATATATAAATGGCTAAGTTGACTCATGCATGCACGATACATATAAAGCTCTTTCTGGTGCCAATCGTATGCATGTGTTTCTATATGTCATTGCCAATCATGAATGTGGTTGACACTTCAATTATAGAGAAAGGGCGAATAGTGATATTAAAATATTTATTCGAATTCATTTTCTTTCATTGTGCATGAATCTGTGCACCAGGCCTCTAGTGGTATTTGAAGAACATATTTTCCAGATTGCCCAGGTGCCATTCCTGCATTCAGATAAATCATTAAAGTTAAATGTACATATTATACTAGAGGCCCAGTGCACGAAATTCCTGCAGGGGGGTGGTCCCCTCAGCCCAGCCTGCACCCTCTTTAATCCAGGACATCCCTCTCACAATCTGGGACTGCTGGCTCCTAGCTGCTCACCTGCCTACCTGCCTGATCACCCCTACTGGCCCTCTGCCAGCCTGATCACCTCTAACCGCCTCTGCCTGCTGGCCTGGTCGCCCCCAACTGTCCCCCCCACCCCCCGCCGGCTTGGTCGTCCCTCACTGGCCCACCTGCCAGCCCCCAACTGTCCCCCCCCACCCCCCGCTGGCTTGGTTGTCCCTCACTGCCCCACCTGCCAGCCTGGTCGCCCCACACAGCCTGTTCAGTTGTCCATTCGGTTGTGATGGCCCCTGGCTCTTTATATATATAGATTATCTTAGATTCATCAATAAACACTTGTACCAAGCAAACATTAAATATTTATGTGCTCAGCCTATGACAGTGACAAATTGAGAATCATGCATTTAATCAGTTTTTCTGCATGTTTTGCAATCTGTAGTTTAAAGTTACTTTTTTTTTGTAATTTGGTGGCCCTTAAAAAGAAATCCCTATTTTCTTTCATTTAGTTCCCATGGAAAGGTAGGTCTCTGCAAATATTTGGATTTCTTGCCTTTGTCAGACAATGAATAATGAGTAATTCCATGGGTTTTGTTTGCTTATGTATTTCTTTTATCACACATTTCATACAAATCAAGGGCTCAAGAGTGATATAGCTCATCTCATGTAACTGGTAAGATCAGATGGTTATATAATATTGTAGGAAGAGCAACACATACAAGATCAAAGAACCTTGGTTCAAGTCTTGAGTTTGATACTCCTTACTTGAATTTTTTATTAAGTTACTTATTTCCTTTCAATGTGCACAAATCCATGCACTGGGTCACTAATACTTATTATAAAACCAGTCATTTATAGTTAGGGGAACACACTTTTCTGTGGATGCCACATAAGTCAAATGTCCACAACTGAAGCAAAAGTTGAGTCAATGACACTTGAAGTGCATTGGTTGGGAGAATTTTCCTCCAAAGAGAATCAGAGGAACTTTTTCAAAGGAAAAGATCATGAGTGCTTGGTGTACAGAAAGCAAGAGACAACAGACCTTATCTACAACAACTTATTACCATCTGTGTCTCCAGGTTTTCTCTATTCTAAATTCTCCTCCTCATGCACCTTATCTTCATAAAACACAGTCATGGTGGTATCATTCTCCGGATCAAAACTTTATAAGTCACCATTACAATCAGAATATGGGCCACAGCCTGAAGGTTGAAGTTCAAGGTACTTTATCATTTGTTTCCTAACTTCTTTTCTAGCCTTGTACCCTCTCAACGCAATGCAAACCTTCACTTCAATGACAGTGGTAATTCTTCCATTCCCTAGCACACCCCACAACCCTCCCCATCCCATGCTAGCATTCGACATGTCATGGGTCTGTCAGGAGCTCGTCCGAATTCCATCCCTCAAATTGTGCTTCTACCATGGCTTGTATCACAGTCAACCTCATGTGGTGTCAAGCACATATGTGTTCTCCAGATGGTGCATCTCTGGAGCATGAAGGTAAAATTCACCTCCATATCCTCCAGAGTGATTCACACAGTACTTTCGAATCATCAATAAATGTTTGTTGAAATGTTGAGTTGTGAAATTACCGAGCCTCAGGCTCAAGAGCAGAAGTTGGGATTGGCATAAAGCTCAGTATTTTCAGCATGTAATCTCTTTAGGCTTCTACAGGTGGCCAAATTCTGACAAGCTGCTGGACAGGAAAGGTGATTTAAATTACATATCTAAAGGAAGGTGTAATTCAGCCCATATGGTGGGATAAAATAAGCAGACAGTCAGAAACTTCACACAAATAAGAAAGAGGCCCACAGTCAGCTGCAGGGGCCCAATTGGAATGTGTTTAAAATGTATTGCTTGCCACTTGGGGGGTGTCTCCAGGGTTACTAAAGGAAGGGTTCCTGGGCAGTTTGGAACTTAATTGATTGGTGGCTGGACCCTGAGTAAGAAATGCTGAAGGTTTTCTATATTACAAGTCTGTCTTTATTTACACAAAGTTCTAACAGCTCAGAGGATACTCTGAGTATATTGAGAAGGGAGAATTAAATTAACCAGAAACTTTCATTTGACATTGCACCTACAATACTTGTCTTTCTTCTTGTGCCGTTTTCACACACAAAGTACCACCAAAGAGCTATAGGAATTATTCTAGGGTGGTTAGAAAAGAAATATATTGTAATCATGAGTTCACCTATGCATATACATGTGAGGAAGAAGTCATTTTTTGAGGTAGTAGAAAGAGCATTGAAAGGAGGATCCTGGTACATGGTCTCTGGATGAACACTAGGGCTCATGAGCTCTGTGGTCCTGAAAGGGTCCTTTAAAATCTCTGAGCTTTGCAACATAATCTGAGAGATTAGGCCATAGTTAAAATTATCTTTAAACTCACTCACATTTTTTGAGATTATGTGATTCTATATTTGATAAAATATTATAGGTAAGATATATGAAATACCATAAAACACATGGGTAAGTGAATCTGACAACAGTCAACTATGCTCCTTAAGTATCTTGGGGCTCAAAAGTTTAGAACTTTCTATTGTTTTGGGAGAGGGAACAAAAAGAATATCTATAGGTCTGATTTTTTTTGTTGTTGTTTTTAATCCTCACCCAAGGACATTTTCCCATTGATTTTCAGGGAGAGTAGGAGAGGGAAAGACAGAGAGAAACATAGATGTGAGAGAAACACATCAATTGGTTGCCTCCTGCACAAGCCCCAACCAGGGCTCGGGCCAGGGAGGAGCCTGCAACCAAGGTACATGCCCTTGACCGGAATTGAACCCAGGATCCTTTGATCTGTAGGCCAATGCTCTATCCACTGAGCCAAACCAGCTAAAGCCATAGGTCTGATTTTTTGAAGTAAAATTCTTTCTTTGTTTCAGCAGCCTTCAGTGCTCCTATTAAAGTGCTATTGCAATGGTCCTGGCAAAAGATGTTTTATTAGACTAGAGCAAGTGTGGTGTGAGAGGTGACCAAATTTCAAGTATGTTTTAGGGATGGAGCAATAAATTGTACTAGAGGCCCGGTGCATGGATTCGTACACTGGTGGGGTCCCTCGGCCTGGCCTGTGCGGATTGGGCCAAAACTGACTCTCCAACATCCCCCTAGGGGTCCTGGATTGCGAGAGGGCAGTTCTCAGGTGACACACCCCGGAATCAGGCTCCCTCCTCTCTGGTTCTGGGTGTGTCACTCGAGAACCGCAGCTGCCAAGGCACTGCAGCTCGGCAGCTCCTGCATTGAGCGTCTGCCCCTGGTGGTCATTGCATGTCATAGTGACTGGCCAGCCACTTAGGCTTTTATATACTAGTATATAGATTGAAATTATGGAATATTTGGGAACAAAAAAACCCAAGGTTAATTCCTAGATATAAGGTTGAAACAACTGAATTAATGGTGATGTTATTTATTAATATGGGCAAAGGTTAGGGCAGAGGAAGATTTTGGACAAATTAAGTTTCAGATATCTTTTGTACATACAAGTGGGGAGATTGGGTAAACAATTGAATATACAAGTCTAAAAATATGCTTAGAGAAGAATGTGTGTCAAAGAGGGAAGGGTCAATGATATCCAATATTACAGAGATTTAAATATGATGAAATCTAATATAATTCCCATGTGATAACTGTGGTTATAAATTGGAAGTAATCCAGTAAATTTGATTTTGTCATTTTTTTTTTAAATATATTTTATTGATTTTTTACAGAGAAGAAGGAAGAGGGACAGAGAGTTAGAAACATCGATGAGAGAGATCGATCAGCTGCCTCCTGCACGCCCCCCACTGGGGATGTGCCCGCAACCAAGGTACATGCCCTTGACCGGAATCGAACCCGGGACCCCCCAGTCCGCAGGCCGATGCTCTATCCACTGAGCCAAACCGGTTCGGCAGATTTTGTCATTTTTAAATCTATATTTACCTACTCAGATTTAGGTGCTGAGTGAGAAGGCAGTAGATTTAACAAGGTTTGAGGTCTGCTACATGAGTGTTTTAAGGGAGAGAGATATAAAGGAGTATTTTCAAGAGTGTGGGTCTAGCCCAGCTCCCGTGGTTCAGTGGTTGAGCATCAGCCTATGAATCAGGAGGTCATGGTTTGATTTCCCATCAGGGCACATGCCCAGGTTTTGGGCTCGATCCCTAGTAGGGAGCATGCAGGATGCAGTTGATTGATGCTTCTCTATTGTTAGTGATGTTTCTATCTCTCTCTCCCTCTCCCTTCCTCTCTGAAATAAAAATATATATATATATATATTTTTAAAAAATGTTGCTCTAATTTCAGAATACATTGAATGAGAACAGAGACAAAGCAATAAGGGCCCTGGTGGGTAATGAAAAAATGTGAGCTTTCTATGGATTGAAGTGATCGATAAGTTTGAATATTTTCGTGGTATATCAAGGTAGGAGTTAGTGGTTTCCTTCATGAGATGATTTAATGAAGGATTGGGGAAGAAAGGTTGACTGAGTGAAAAGTAAGTGGAAGAGAGAGTGGAATCTGAGGAAGTAGAGACAGAAAGATGACACAATAATTTTGAAGATAATTCCTATTAATAGACACTAAAAATAATGGGACACCAGCTAAAGGGAGGTGTGAATCAAGGGATGATTTTTAAATGATTACCTGTTGATGAAAATGACATAATGGAAAAGGTTAAATCAATGAGGAAGATGAGAGAGGGTATGATTAGAGATGTGATTATGAAAAGAAATTGGCCTTATATAAAAGCAATGGAAATTCTCCCATCTGAACAGGTTGGAAGTTGGCATACATGAACACAGAGATAGACCTGCTGGTAAATGTGGTATTGCAAATGTGCAGGAGATTTCTGCTGATTGCTTCTATTTTATCAATGAAATAAGAATCATGGTCATCAGAGGAGAGTGGGGGGAATGGTGGAGGTCCAACAACAAAATGAGAAGGCATGAAATTGTCTCAGAATGTGTGAGAGACAATTGACTGAAGAAGTACATCAGGGTTGTCTGACAGTGCCCATTTGAGATTTGTGGTGATAAATTTGAAGAATGCCCAGGAAATTTGATTTTGTTATAGTTTCCATCCATATTTACCTACTCAGATACAAGTGCTGAGTAAGAGGATAGAAGAATGTAATAGATTTGGCATCTGCTATAGGAGCTTGTTAAAAAGAGAGAGAAAGGACTTTTTGCAATAGTGTGGTTGTAATTTGAGAATGTGTTGAAAAAGGAAGAACCATCTAGAGATAAAATCTAGGCCTCAGTTGTATTTCAGCTCCAAAACCAGCCCAGGATGAGGTCAGGATCAGCTGCATTGAATAATGATCTCCTGCCCTGGTGCCAGCCAATCAATCAGTGGAGACCACAACCCTGAAAGAATACACCTGAAACAAAAGAAAGAAAGAGAGAGAGAGAGAGAGAGAGAGAGAGAGAGAGAGAGAGAGAGAAAGGAAGGAAGGAAGGAAGGAAGGAAGGAAGGAAGGAAGGAAGGAAGGAAGGAAGGAAGGAAGGAAGGAAGGAAGGAAGGAAGGAAGGAAAGAAGGAAGGAAGGAAGAAAGAAAGAAAGGAGGGAAGGAAGGGAGGAGAAAAAGCAAAACCATAAAGGTTCTGATGGGTAACGAAAAGGTGAAAGAACTATGGATTGAAGCACTTGAAATGTTGAATATTTTTATGGTAGGAAAGCCAGAATGAGTGAGGATGAGGAGGAAATAAGACAGGGCAGTATTTATAACCGAGCTTTCAGAGATGGAGCAGTCTCAGAAATAACAACATGTGGGACAGGGTTTCCAAAAGTTTTGACCATATCTACTGCTATGAGTGGAATTTGTCACCACCGCCCTCCCTCAAATATAGGATGATGTCCTAAGTCCTGGTACCTTATAATGTGATTTTATTTGGGAACAGGATGATTGCAGATGCGTTTATTTAAGATGAGGTCATATTGAATGGGGCCTTTAATCTTATATGATTGATGTCTTTATAAGAAGAGGAGAAGAGACACAGACGCACGAGGCAGGAATGCCATGTGATGATGAAGGCACATATTAAAGTGCTGCAGGTATAAGCCGAGGAGCGCCGAGGACTGCCAGCATGTTGCTAGGATCCAGGAAGAGGCAAGAAAGTGTTTCCCCTTGTAGGTTTCAGAAGGAGCATGGCCCTGCCAACACCTTGATTTCCAACTTCCAGCCTCCAACTATAACACAATTAAGTTTCTGTTGTTTTAAGCAACTCAGTTTGTGATACTTTGTTCCAACAGCCCTAAGAAGTAATACATACACAGTACCTCCTCTAAAGATATTTATGTATTTACAAAGTACAAACATTTATAATCATATTCATGTCACATAACGTGTAACACACAAGCAAAATGAAATGTTTGCTTTCATTATACGTTTAATAAAGCTAATATGACTTTCAGAAAATCTCATTTTAACACTTATTATACACTAATCCCAAGGACCTGTCAGTCCATGCTGTTACTTAGTGTTAAAGACAGACATATCTTAAAATTTCATAAAGAGACGAAATTTATGACTGCAAATCTTGAGTAGGCATTGTCAGAAAATCCTGCTATATTCCACCAGTCAAGTATTGGCTGATATTTTTCAGTCTATATTTTCTAATTTGTTATTGCTCCTTAGCTAGTAAATAGTTATCTTTCAAATTGCTTATGTGGTCAGTGCAAGAGACAGATGCATCCTGGAAGGTGACAGTAGATTCTTGTGAACTTAACCAGGCATTGACTCCAACTGCAGCTCTGTTCCTGTTCAGTTTTTCTCTAGATCAAGGTTTCTTAAATTTGACACTATTGACATTTTGGACAGATAATTCTTTGTCGTGAGGGCCTGTTCAGTAAATTGTAGGGTGTTTCCCGGCATTCCTGGCCTACCCACTAGATACTAGAGGCACTCTCTATTCCAGTTGTGACAACCGAAAATATCTCAAGATATTGTCAATGTCTTCTCGGTCGTACTCCTCCCCTTCCCTCCCCACTACCACTCCATTGGTAACCACGGTTGTAAGACAAATCACCACATCTCCTGGTACCTGCCATGTAGTTATTGGTCTGGAAAATGTTCTTTCTTCTCTACATCTCTTAGTAAAGATCATTTTCTTTCACCTGACACAACCAGCAATACATTTTCACTATCCAAGCTCTAGCTACATCAGCCCTCAGCCCTTTCTCATAGTCTACTTTATGGTAGAACTAGTTCACCTCTCTGTTCTACAGGACTGCACATTGATCCATTACATAGTTGGTATCATGCTGATTGAAACTAAAGAGCAGGAAGTGAAAATTCTCTTGGTAATTTAAGAAGTTCCCCCAGTTTGCCAGCTGCCAGATATCTCAGTGAAACTGGCCAGCCACCAGCCAGCCAGACAACTGACTCCATACCTGTGAGGATGCCCAGCAAAGACTAGCCAGGCCAGCCCAGATCAGAAAAATCATTCAGCTGATCCACAGACTTAAGAACTAAATAAATGTTGTTTTAAGCTGTTAGGTTGTGAGGTCATTTATTATGCCAGAAAAAGCTAATTGACACAGGGCTCTTTAAAAAAAATCCTGGTGAATTGTCTAATCTGGAAACCATATGAAGGCTGCAGACACACAAACCACTGGGCAAACGTAGGAGGCTGATAACCAGGTTCTATACGATTTTATTAAAAACTAGAGGCCCAGCACACAAAATCATGCGTGCGTAGCTCACAGCTCGCCACCCTGCCTGCTCGCTGCCAGGAGCCACAGGCCGCCCTGACCATCGCCGTGAGCTGCTGCTTTGGGCTGGGGTGGGAGGGACCAATAGGTGCACCTCATGGCGACTGGTCAAGTGGTCATTCCAGTCGTTATGTTATGGTCCCTGGCCTTTTATTATATAGGATATTTCTTGGGGTGGTCCATCTGCCCTAGAAAAGTACATAGGGACATTATAAAACTGAAAAAGATAAATATGTCTGCTCAGATAACGAACAGAATATAAATCCCAATGTTATTATAGAAACTATGAAATTTCCCATGTGAATCAAATCACAGCAAGGTTTAACTGAATGCCTAAATGTTGAACTTAATGCTTGAAGATACATTATGAATGGCCATTCATCCATGGCAAGTAAAGATTGAACCAGGAAAATCTTAAAGATGGTTGTTTTATTTACTTTTATTACCTTTATATTTCCAGGAAGGGTAATACTATGTTTTTAAGCTGGAATATTTTCTTTACATTTTAAGAAGTTGGAAAGGAAGTAAAATATCTGGAGTCTTAAGGCTACGTTTGTGTGAGTGTTATTTTGACCAATTACCATGTGACTTTCAACTAGTTTTTTTTTCATTTCCTCACTTGCAAATTGAGGATCATGATATTATCTCCCAGGATTAAGAAGGATCAAATAAAACAATACATTAAAGGCATCGGCACATTGTAAATACTTAATGGGTATTTACCACAAGCTTGCAACTTCAAAATTCTTAAATCTTGTTCTTGAATATCTCTAGATCAAGAAAAAATAAGGGTGAATAAATGCCACAGTATTATCAAGTTGATGATTATAATAAAGTAAAGAAGCCCAAAATGAGGCGTATTGTGGTGATCACTTTGCAAGTTGCATAAATATCTGATCACTGTGTTGTACACCTAAAAGTAATATAATATTGTATGGCAACCGTAATTGAGAAATATTATTTTTAAAATAATAAATAAAGCAAAAAATCTGAATTCAAATTTTTTCACTAATAGTGTTCCATTATATTATCAAAAGTTTATATTTTTATAAATATTTTATTCCACAGTAATGATTACATTTTTACTGCTGCTCTTTTGGATACAATGTAAGTACATAGCACTTTATATTTTCCAAGGGGCTGTAATGTCCCATACATGCCTTGACTCTATCTTCAACACTTTGACAGAGGTAGGACAGGTCTTATTAACTCCATATTCTTAAGGGGGAAACTGGCACGTTATCAAAATAATGACTGACCAAAGATGACTGAAAAATAGAATAACCTAAGTACTCTACCTGATTCCAATCCATTGAGCCAATACCTACTTACAAATCAGCTGGTAGATGTTTGCAATTGTGGATTTGACTGCCACATTTAGTTAATTATTTTAAGTTTGTGTTCACCTGGCACTATTCTGCTTATTTTGGAGATTAAAACTTGTTTTCTTAAGGTTTCTTTAGACACAACACAGAGATGACAGGTTTGCAGTTTGGGACTCAAAATGGAAACTTGGATGTGTAAAGTTTATTTACTCTTGGCAAACCACAGCTTCCTGTTATTTGACCTTTTTTTAGAGTTGCTTTTTAAAAAGTACTTTTAAACATTTACTTTAAAAAACCTTCTTGGACATTAGATAACTATGAAATAAACCAAATTTTAATGATTGAAGTGTAAATGAATCAAAAACATATGGGTAAATTTTTCTTTAAAACACACATGGGTTTAAAAAAAATGAAATTGCTCAGGGCCAAATACATCTGGAAATTTATTGAACCTCAAACATTTGGAAAGTAGTTTGTGACCTTCAGCAGACTGTTATCATAGCTCAACTCTAAACTCCTTTTTGCATGTATCCAGTGGAACCTAAGTCATGGTGAGTTGATATCAAGCTGAAGTTGAGTGTACTGAAATGATGACCACTTGCCCAAAATACCCTTGGACTGACTCCTCCCAGGCCTGAAATCTCATCATTATAAGCATGCTTTTTTTCAAAAGAGATTTAAAACTGGAAAAAGCCAGATACAGTCTAAAACGTGAACAATATTAGGAAATAATAATTAGAAATTAATATTTAAATAGCCCTTTATAATTAATAAATACCTTCATGCATTTAAGTGCTTAAGTGCAAATGCTATCCTATATAAGAAAAGCCTAATATGCTAAGTGTCCGGTCATCTGGTCGGCCATTCACCCAATCAAAGCATAATATGCTAATGTTATGCTAAGGCCGCTCAACTGCTCACTATGACATGCACTGACCATCAGGGTGCAGACAGTCCACCAGTCACTATGACGTGCACTGACCACCAGGGAGCAGACGCTCTGACCATTGGTTAGCTTGCTGCTGGGTTCTGGCAGATCGTGACTGAGTGAATCAGGCCAGACACGACCTGGCCAACCTCCCGCGTCCCTCCCCAGCCCTGATCATGCACCAGTGGGGTCCCTCGGCCTGGCCTGCGTCCTCTTGCAATCCAGGCTGAGGCACCTCCCCCACCAAGTGCATGAATTTCATGCACCGGGCCACTAGTTATTTATAAAATATGTTCATTTCCTTTATGAGGCCCAGAAATGGAAGTCATTCACCCCAGACACACAGTGGTCAAGCCAAGACCAGAACTTTTGTGCCTAGTCCTTCTCTTTACCCCATGCACCCTCTTAGACAGCATGATGTGTTTGCACTCGCCAACCTATAGTTGGACTGAGAGATAAAATGGCAAAAGAGGCCACTGGCTATTCTTTCCCCAAGCTTGTCTGGGAAGGATGTAGTTTGAGGTTTCTTACATGCTGAGGTGGAGGTGCCATCAGAAGATAGAGTTTGAAGATCTAGTAGAGAATGGGGAAAACAAATGGAATAAAATCCTTGGGGAAGCAGATAGGGAAGGGATCCTGAGAGCAGATTGAGGGATGGCCATGCCTTACCCTGAACAAGAAAGCAAGAATATGGATATATAGAGATGCATGAAAATTGATAAGCTGGATGGGGAGCAGGTGATGGAGTTCCTGGCTGGGAATACTCCATGTAGCGATGAAGCAAGAGGTAAAGCACCTGCTGAGAGTCAGGATGGGGCAAAGGGATGAAGAGAGAGTTGAAAGCATAAATAGTTCTTAAGAAGCAGAGAGGTTGGTGACTAAGGACACTGAAAGGGGTTACTGGGTGTAGCTAAAGGCAAGCTTGACATTTTTTCACCCAAATGATTTTTCCAAGCAGTGTCAGCAACTTTGTTATGGGAGCAAAAATCTTATGTTTAGATTAATTGAAATCATAGTTCAAAGTTTTATAAACTCTCTGTGGTTAATGGGCTAGGAGATTTTTTTACTTCAGAGATAAAGCAATGTTGCCTAAAAGAGTCAATTCCAAAGTGGTGGTCATATGGAATTGCAATTCTCTAGATCACTGGTTCTCAACCTTGCTAATGCCGTGACCCTTTAATACAGTTCCTCATGTTGTGGTGACCCCCAATTTCATTATTACAAATTGAACATAATTAAAGCATAGTGATTAATCACAAAAACAATATGTAATTATATATGTGTTTTCTGATGGTCTTAGGCGACCCCTGTGAAAGGGTCGTTTGATCCCCAAAGGGGTTGCGACCCACAGGTTGAGAACCACTGCTCTAGATGGAGCCGCAATTGAATCTTTGGAATCAAAGTATGAGAGTGGGGATTAAGACTTTAATAACTTTTTAAAATATAAGTATGTATTAGTTTGCTTGGCTGCCATAACAAAATAGCATAGACTTTGTGGCTTAAACAACAGAAATTTGTTGTCTCACAGTTCAAGGCACCAACAGGGTTAGTATCTGACAAGAGTTCTCTCCTTGGGTGGCAGATGAGTGTTTCTCTTCTTAAATGGTACAACCCTGTTAGATTAGGGCCCTATTCTTATAGCCTCATTTGACCTTCATCACCTCCTCATAGGTCATACCACCCAATATAGTCACATTAGAGTCTAGAGTTTCAATATATAAATTGCAGGAAGACACAAACATTCAGTCTGTAACAGAGTTCTTGGCTCATCCCTTTGGGTCCCCTTACATGTGTCCTCATGCTGCTACTGTACAAAATAATGAAAAGAAGTTTCCCTGGTGCTTTGAGTTACAGTGTGAGGGATCTTAGCATCATAGAACTTTAGTGATGGAAGGGCTTGAAGACATGACCCAATGCACTAGGCCAGTGGTTGGCAAACTGCGGCTCAGCAAACCGCGGCTCGCGAGCCACATGCGGCTCTTTGGCCCCTTGAGTGTGGCTCTTCCACAAATACCGGCTCTTCCACAAAATACCGGCACACGGGCCACGAAGTTTCAATCGCACTGTATGAGCGCGCCTGCACGTGATATTTTGTGGAAGAGCCACACTCAAGGGGCCAAAGAGCTGCCTGTGGCTCGCGAGCCGCAGTTTGCTGACCACGGCACTAGGCCCATTGAATTGGGTGAGGAGACTTTACACCTGAGCGATGAATCACTCTGCACAACTCATACCACCAGTAATTCTTAGACACCATTTTGAACCAATTTTTCCAACCTTAAACTTATTGCTTTTTCCAGACTGAAACCATTAAAAATTCCACACCCTCTTTCTTCCAGCTTAGAAATCCTGTGAAATTCTCTTTGTCTTAATGGCATGTAACATGTTCAAGCAGGAAGAAGGAATCTATTTATTTCATCATGATTTTTTTACATGAGTATTTCTCACAGATAGAACAGCAGCAGCCTGGTCAATTTATCTTCTTCCTTGTCAGCAAGAGTTTCAGACTCTTGGCTTCTACCTGCCTGTGGGCAGGTATCAGAGCTGCCATCACAGTCAAGAAAAAGGAAATGATTGAACGTTACCAGTCCGAAGAAACTGTGGGAACCATTTTATTTCGTGAAAACTTGGAAAGTCAGTTTTTTAAAAAGTGTTGAGATGACACAGGGTTCATCCATTCTTTTAAATAAAAAGCAGGCCTCTACTTATTAGCTAGAAGATATGGGTTCTGGGAAGGTGTCTGATTCTAGTCTGTTTCCTGTATGGTGCACATTTTGGGGTCCCAGAGCAGATCCACAAACTATCGGGGCTTTCATATGGCTTTGCTATGGAACTCATTTAATAATGCAGATGAAGGACATATTTCCCAGCACTTCATCTTCATGTCTATTGAATAATGTATAGATAAATACTCCAGCTCAGATCAGAGATTCTTCAAGACTCCGCTCAATTTGAGGCAAATTTGGGAGTCCTGTTAGCTGGAGTGGATGGGTTTGTCAGTTTTTCTCTGACACAGAACACTCCCACTCTTTTCATCTTTCTGGCAGGCAATGATTCTGAACCTCTGTAGCTGGGTCTGAGGGTTGCTGATGTCATTCCACCACATGGTCGAAGCCCACTCTGCATACATTATGGAAAGCAGCTCCAGTTAGTATTTAAATGCAACTTGACTCCCTTGCCGAGGGAAATGCAGGGCCTCTAATAAGGCCCATGTGTGGGGGAAACTTGTTGGAAGTTTGAAATTTGCCAGTCTTTGCAGAGGAATGTTCTATGAAAATTTCGTTTTGTATTTGTCATATAGCATCGCAGTTCAAGTACACTTGGGGGTTTAATGCTCTGTGACGAATGTCTTCTTTCTTACATTCATATAGTATGATGCCATGTTGGAAAGATAGGATGACCAACTCACCCTGGTTTGCCATGGACTCCCTGTCTTAGGACATCTTTGGGCCTTCATTTCCTCACCTGGATCCTGTAGGAAATTTAACGAGATGCGTTTTATAGTCTGCTAGCAATAAATGGCTCTGACTTCTTTGCTAATCTTTACTTTTTAAATGTTCACTTCCTTTTCTTATAAGCTGACTGCCTTGTCCACCTTCAGCCCTAGATAAAGAATGCCCTCTCTTTCACTGTTTTGCTCCAGAGCTTCTTCCTACCAACAGAGGAAGACATCTCACCTTGCTGGTTGTCCCATTAACAATCCATATGACCTATTTTCTGAGCTCCATTTACTTTTCTGAAATCTTTTAATTTGTTTACAATTAACCTGCCATCTAACCAGCACAAAGCAGGTGCTATGGACTGAATTGTGTCCTGGCCGAAGTTCATATGTTGAAGCCCTACCACCAATGGGACTATATTTGGAGTAAGGAGGTTACTAAGATGAACTGAGGTCATTGGGGTAGGGCCCTATTGGTAGGATTACTCTCCTTACAAGAAGAGACATCAGGAAGCTGGTTTTCTCTCTCTTCCATATGAAGATGCAGTGAAAAGGTGGCCAGCTGCAGGCCAGGAGGAGAGCTCTCACCAGAAACCGATCACACTGGCACCTTGACCTCAGACGTCGAGCCTCCGGAACTGTAAGAAATAAAGCCACTCTGTCTATGGTACTTTGTCATGGCAGCTTGATCTAAGGCAACAGCCATAACCTTGTAGGTGATTTCAGCTGCTTAAAGTGGACACATTTTCAGGCAGGGAAACAGCACCTTGGCATCCTAACACCTAGGACTTTGATAGAACAATTTATATCTAACAGAAGATGCCTGTTAGGCTAAACTTTCTAACTGTCAGGGAGCCAATTAAAGAAATTGGTGTGCTGAAAATATAGAATCTGGTGGTTGAGTTTTAATAAATAAAGCCCGTGGGAAGTAGATTAGATCTATTAGATGTGAGTCAGAGCCCCATTGGTAGAGAGCAGCGGTTCTCAAACTGTGGGTCTCGACCCCTTTGGGGGTCGAACAACCCTTTCACAGGGGTTGCCTAAGACCATCAGAAAACACATATATAATTATATATTGTTTTTGTGATTAATCACTATGCTTTAATTATGTTCAATTTGTAACAATGAAATTGGGGGTCACCACAACATGAGGAACTGTATTAAAGGGTCACGGCATTAGGAAGGTTGAGAACCACTGGTATAGAGAAATGATGTGTAGTTCAGATCAAAGGCAGAAATGTTCAGGTGTGTTATTCAAAATGTAACATTATTTTGTCACAAACAACCATGCTTAGCCTAAAGTTTCCTTTTTCTAGGAGGAAAAATGAGTAGGGTATAAAATCCTCCTTCCTCACCAACACAGGTTGACAAGGACAGACTTGATGGAACAGGGAGAGGCATTGAGATAAGAAAGCATGGTGCATATATTCTGAAGTCAATTCCAGACAATAAAATTAAGGAGGCATTTTGCAGAAAAGCACACTTTAGACGAAAGCAAACCTCTTTAGAATTGCAATATTCCATTACTTCCATAGAGAGGAAGGATATATGTTAATAGTAACATCACATATAGTATATGCTGCTTATTTTAGGTAAATTTATAATTAAGCCAACTGTTCACTAAACCTGCCACATGTTTAGATTTAAACATTTCAAATTAAGCATGTTTTTTCAAAATTCTAAATTAGGAATTGTGTCTTAATGTCAATTGACAAATTTTACTGAGCATTTGCTATAAGCCAGCACCATGCTAAGGACTTTATATTTATTGGAGGTGGGGAATGAAAGAGAGGAAGAAACAAAGATAAGCCTGTTCTTCTAGCTTTTGTCACTGGCTGTGACCACTGACCCACTAGAACACACAGGAACATGAGGGCCAATTTGAGGGAAGATGATGAGTTCTGATTTGTACTTGTTGAGATGTGGGTCTTGGTATGACAGCAGGTAGAGATAAGATGGCAATACTTACTATGAGTCTATAACTTGGAGAATGGCTAAGTATACAAATTTTGGAGTGATTGCCATATATATAAAAATTAGCTGAAGGTTGGGATTAGAGTAGATCTTCCAGAGAAAGCATAATGGGAAATAAAATAGAGAAAATCTGCGATAGAACTTGGAGAAAAGCATTATGTAAGAGGAGATAAAAAAAATAACTGAGAGAAATGTGTGCAGAACAATAAAAATTCTGTCACATGTGCAAGACAAAGAAGCAAGATAAAGTATAAAGTGCTGTAGAATTGTCCAGAAATAAACCCTCCAGCTTTGTGAATCCAGACATTGGGCGGCTCCCGAGGGAACACGTTCAGTAGAGCAGCAGAGAGGGATGCCATGTCACAAGGGTTTAGGAATGACAGGAAGTGATGAAAGGAACAGAGCAAACATACAGCCCTATTTAGAGGTGTTTAGATGCAACATAAAGTCTAATGATAACTAGAGAATCCAGGAAGGGCTTTTATTTTAAAGATGAGAGAAACTTCAAATAATTGTGGATGGAGGCAATATTGTATTTGGTGATAACCAGATCTAGGATATGAGACTAGACAGGGGGAGTGACAAAATGCAGAGCGAATGGTCATTGGAATTAAGGACACAAGACTAGGTTTCCGGATGCACTTTCTACATGGCATTGCCATTCCGGAGTAGAAGGAGGTCACCTGGAGGTCATCAAGTTTCTCCAGACAGGCAATACCTACATAGCTCTAACCGCAGAATATGCCGGCTAAGCATTTTAAGAATTGTCATAGAAGAGGAAAGTGGATCAGGTCTTAAAGTATTCAGTGAGTAAATGGAATTGACCAGAAGGTCAGTAGAAGACAGTGATGAAGAAGCATAGAGGGTGGTGCTGGTTGGCTGGCTTGAGCTTCAGGGGAGCAGGAGCCCATGAATGAAGGTGTAGCAATGATATGGAAGAGACAGTAGGCTGTTCGGGAAGTGACAACCCAAAATCGTCCTCCCCCACCGCCAATCTGGTCTCTCTGTGCAGACTGAATAGTCCCTGTCCAGAGAGAATGGTATAGGGCCTATAGGCACAGGAACACCTCGCTTATCGTTTAATTATCCAGCATTCATGTATAAAATGTGTCAAGGCTCACAGAAACAAACCTAACAATACAGTATGCTTCGAAAACATACTGCCTTGTGGACTAAAGCAAGTACTTTTTACTTTCTAATCACTTATTCTGAATAAAGAAAACATCAATGGTTATATTTTTAATTAAGACACGGAGAATTTCTACTCTGCATTTAATTTCCCCTGAAATATTTCTGGCCAGGGTAAGAGATTTTGTAGCAATTGCCAGCAGAGTGTGGATTCGATTTGGTTTGAGGGGACATTTAAAATAACGTGGCTCAGCAAGCCAAACCTCACACAAGGTTTAAAACTTGAAATAAAGGCGCAGGCCCCTTGCCCCCGCATTAGTGCCCACGGATGCTTTGCATGCATGCGTAGGGATCCCGGGATGAGCCCTACCAAACAACCAAAAGCTCCTGCCATTAACCTTTGTGCCTGGATCTTGCACTTGAAGGGAAAAATAATAAGCAGCTGATGGTTTTAGAAAAGTCAATAAAGCAGGTACATCTAACGGGAGAACTGAAGTTGGAATTGTGAGACACAGGGCCATTCATGGAACTGACATGTTCCCCAAGGGTACAGGACAAAACAGCGCAGGAGACAGAATTCTCCCATGGTAATTTTGTATGAATTACACGGCACCTTAAGTGTTCCTAGGGCACTCGGGCAAAAGAATTATTCATGCCTCCCTGATCATTTCAGCCTAACGGCATAAACCAGTACAAAAGAAAGGCTGCCGGGCAATGCTGTTGGGGCTGGAATGCTTTGCGGAGCATATGGTTCCCCAAGAGACTCTCAATGGAGTTGGGGGTGGGGGGAGTTGCTGTACATTAATTGGGCAGTGGTTCCAAGAACTAGAATTGGCAGGCAGTGCAAGGGTTTTCCAGGGTAGGTGGGAGATGCCCGGGCAGCCTGGAGAAGGGAGGAAAGGAGAGTATAAAAGCCAGAATGTTGCAAAGGGTTCCGTTAGTTGCCAGGAGCTCTGAAAGTGGGAAAAGGATGCATCACCAAGGTAGAAAATCTCTTAGATGCTAAAGGCAAAGAAAGCATGCAATTGAAAACCAGAGCAACTTTGCTGATTGAGGTATGAGACCAACTCGGGGGCCTATTCAAAGCATTATTATGCATGGTGAATAAACATGGAATCTTTTTATGAACTGACTCTATTATTATTTCAGCTTTCTGCTTAAGCCTCTCTTACTAATACCTAATGTTCAATAGACTTGACTGTCCAATAGTGTATTCAAGGTTGATCCATTCTTTGGCATGGTCTACAATTATTTTAGATATCTAAGAATTGTGTCTTTTAGATTATATTTTGTGTGTTTCCTAAATAATTTTAATTCTCTGTAGAGTTGGTGAAGGTACTAAAAAGACAGTATGTGCGAATATATTACACTGATAACTAAATCAGACAGCTTCTGTTTGGAGAACAAGTACTCTTTATAACAAATTTGGGGGGGAAAAATCTTCATAGATTTTCATCAATATTTATGGAATAAAAAAATTAATTTTAAATTTTTAAGCACATTTTAAAGTAAAGTCTAGCATTTTTACCTCACATTTTACTTGAAAAGCAATATCAAGTAGAAAGATGACACTTGTGAATTTTCACTTGTTTCTTCGCTCATGTTTCTCCCTCATGAAATACCCTTTCATCCTTTTTCTATGCACCTCGTTCTTTAGAGCTCAGTGACTTTTCACCTCCATAAAGCTGCTTGGCAATCACCGCCTTTACTGATGCATCACTTTCACAGAATTTATTTTTCCGTGTCTAATGTTTCATAAATAAGTGTTTTGTCTTCATACCCAGAAAAAGCTCTTTGTGAAAAGAGAACCTTATAAAATAATGATCATTTATTATGAGCTTCTGACTTTTCCTCTCCATTTAGCTTTGCAAATTGGCGAGAGGGAGGTAAACTCAACTGGTATTTATTGATTGAATGTAAAATAGGTAATATCTGAGACTTTAGCATAATTTCTTTAACAAAGTGCATATGAAACAAAGTTTCTTCTTTGCCAAGATATATGTTTTCTATCTATATGACTCATTTTATTGCCTGATGTTAAAAAGCCCTTGTTTTTTGTTTGTTTGTTTTTTGTTTTGTTTTTCCCTTGGGGAAGTCACTGAATAATAGGGATTTTAGAGAATCTCAGGATGATACTGTGCGACATGCCTGTCTCTGTTGTAAATATTGGGAAGGTTTCATGGCACCCACATTACTCCAGAAGCACAACTCTGCAGTGCTTTACACCCAGAGGGACTGAGTGAATGTGGAGCTGCTCAGAGACAAGAGCACTGTTCACTTTGCAAATTTCAGTTGCTTCATTGCACTTAGAAGCTACATGTAGAACAAAGATCTCATCATAATCAAAAGTGTTGAGTAAAGTACTGAGACTGAGAAATATGCTTTCTCTATCTCTCCATTTTTGAAGCCACTCATGCCCCAATTATACCAATTTCTCTGTCACTGTTAAGCCTTCTTAGCTGATAGGCAGATTCTATACATTGTTCAAATAAAAATGTTAAAACTAGATGTATCAATTTTAGAGAAAATTGCAAATCTTGCAAAAGATTTGGGATTTCACAAAGTCAATGAATGTGATTATGGAGACAATATGATTCAATCCCTACCCCACATCATACACAGTATAAATTCCACTTAAGTTAAATATCTAAATTTTTAAGGTAAGAAATTTAAGTTATGAATAAAATATAAGAATATTCTTTTATAATTTAAAGCTGGGAATCCAAAATCCATAAAAATAAAGACTAAGATATTTAATCACATGACAGGATAGATGAATACCACCATGTAGTTAGAAAACAACAAATAAAAAGCAGTAGATCATGCTAGCAGCAAGCATGACTTATTAAGGGTTAATTTTACATAACCTTGGCACCTTTATGCAGTATTCATGGAAAGAAGTTCTTTTCCCTTTCCGTGGTCTAGGGAGAAAGACTGTAAGAGATTTACTTATAAAATAATATAAGAAGGAAAATACATTTAATTCAGTGGTTGCATGTCTGCTTGTTTATAGAGCAGCTAACCTTCACCTGTGTTGTTCCTGCAGGGAGACCTGCATTGGTGAAAACCAGTTGGAGAAAGGAAGGTTGTTTTTACATTCCTTGTTCTTAAGAAATGTGGAAGATGAATCTTGGAAATTATGGGTAGGTGCAGAGCTGGAGATTGAGAAGCTAGATAAGATTGTGAAGGGTGAGAGATGGTTTTCTACAGGCTTGCTAGGAATGAGGGCAGCCTTACCTGGAAGGATAAAAAGACTCCCTGCTAACAGGTCTATAGTATGATGCTGCTAGCTAGTGATCAGTAAGAGATAGCCGAAGCTCACCTGGAGCCTCCAATGCATAGGGGACCTGGCTACGACTTTCCCCCAAGAAGCCAACAGACAATGAGTCAGAGTAGGAGTCAGAATCAACCAAGGAGAGGCTTGCAGCCTCGTAACAAAGAAGAAGAAAATAACCACGAGGTGTGTGGTGTGTCAACTTTGCAAAACCCTCCACAGGCCAGTTATCTCACAACAATATAATTCCCCAGTGCATATTATCTCAAAATGCCTTTACTTTTATAGTGTATGAATACAGGCAGAGCACTCTTCAGAAAAAGAAAATCTCAGAAAAATCCTGAAGTAAAATGTAATGGAATATAAATCAAGAATGACCAAAAGAAAAAAAAAGGCAGACTAAAACAGAAAAGGAAAATGAAACCCCAACTTTTTTTCAGAAATTGACAAAATCCCTTCAAAATTCAGGAGTAAAATGCAAATATAAAAATAAACATGTGAAAGGTATGCTTTTTCCTCAGTACTTCCAGTGATATAGTCCAACCATTGCCAAAAGAGCAGGGCTCAAGTGTTAAAGAATGACAAATTTAATTGCTCAGCATGCTTGCATATGAGGCTAAAACTACATAGGGGCATGCATCCCACAGAATGGCCAACTGAGACACATATACTATAAGAGGCTGGGTTTAAACAAACTATGGTTGGGACCAAGCAGACAAAATCAGGGCATTCCCATGTGTCCTCCAGAGGAGATGTCCAATGAGCCATGCAGCAGCCTAGGTCAGGCAGCAGCAGCTTTGTTTGTAATCAACAAGGGGGACAGCCTCCAAGATAATGCTGACAGAAATGGAAAGTTTATAAGAGAGAAATGGAACATGATTTGGCCACAGTTCTTGTTGCTTTTCCTGCATCATTGATCACCCTATCCAGCTGGCCGCCAGAGCCCTTGAACCCTTTCTAGATGAGAAGATCAGGGCAGCTCGGAAGCTTGTACTCAGCAATGGGCTTTTTTTGGCTTCTTCTGTATGGAAGGGCCTTAGGTTGATACTGTGGGTGCTAGGAGAGAGGTTGTGACCATGCATGTGAGACACATCCTTACCCTCAAGGAATTTATAAGATCAGACATGTGCATACGACACACACACACACACACACACACACACACACACATCTTTACTACAAAGCAGAGCTCACTCAGAGTCACAGAAGAAGAAAAAACCCAGTCCCTGTGAGTACAGGAAAGTCTTAATCTCCTCAGGCCAAAAGTAATTTCACTCTCTTATAGATTCTCATAGCACTTGGCCTGTCTTAGATTTATTGATTTAGAAGAGGAATGACAGCAATGAGCTGACAGAATATAATAGAAAGAACAGAGAACAAAAGTGTGGAGAATACTGAAAATAGATTCAGAAATAAGCAAAGCATTTATGGAGTGGCCCTCACCTGTCAGTTCCATGTGCATCCTGTGATATAGCTTAATAAAATGCAACTTGATGAATCCACACTTAAGTAGGTGACAGAGTTCATTCTGTATAGAGAATGTAGAGTTTCCTTTCTACAAGGGCTAAGATCTTTCTACAATAGAAGCCCTGGGCAAATGCTTCCAGCATGAGATTACTATTCTCCTAAAGCCTAAAAATCATGAATGGTCACCCAATATTGATGTTCTGTATCTTAAATGTCGAAGGGATTGTACATTTATTCACAACGGTAGGGTGTTTCTTTCACAGGGCGTCTAATCAAGTTTGGGAGATAACACTGGTCATGCTGATCAGGAGATCTGGAGAGTCATGTAATGTGGAAATGAATTCTTACCAAATGCAGTTGGTTGACTAAATATATCACTCACCATTAATATCTGAAGTTATGTCTAAATGGAGTGTAGGTGAGGGGACATAGAAGAATGTAGGTCTGTCAGAGACTCAATTTTTTGTGGCTGTTGTAACAAATTACTATAAACTTGGTGGTTTAAAACAAAAGAAATGTATTCTCTCACAGTTCTGGAGGCCAGATGTTTTAATTCAAGGTTTTGGTAGGACTGTACTCTCTTCAGAGGCCCTAGAGGAGAATCCTTTCTTGCTCCTCCGACCTCTAGTGGCCACTGGAATTCCTTGGCTTGTGGCTGAACAACTGTGATCTCTGCCTTGATCTTCACCTGACCCTCTCCTCTTGTGTCTTCTCTCTGTTCCTTATAAGGACACTTATCATTGGATATAGGGCACCCCTATAGCATGATCGCATCTCAAGATTGTAATGTAATTACATCTGTAAAATTTTTTTCCAAATGTCACATTTATGAAATTCTCCCAGTTCTGAAATTCTATGATTCCCTACTATTTCTAGAAAAACACCGGTCCTAAAAAAAATTGATGAATCATGGATCAATAATTGGCCTGAAAGGAAAGCTGGCCTTAACTGACTTCTATAATACAGCAGTGGAACCAGTGAGTGATGGAATTCTGAATTGGCAGGTATAAGACTGATCCAGGATGTTAACTCGCCATTCTATGGACTGTTCCAATGAACAGGAGTAAAGCAGATGATTAAGGAAATACTTATATTTACCCCACACCATGCCTTTTAGCAGGAGTTTGCAAGTCAGAGCCTGACAGCCTTGGCAGGAAAAAGATGAACAGACAGAGAGTGTTCCTCATGGGTACTCCATTGGTTATTTATTTTGACAATTTCTACACTCTGGAAATTTTTACTGCTTTCTCTTATTTGCCCAGATCCCAAATTACTGGATCACCATGTGTCTGTGACAAAGAAAGGGAGGCTCCATCAGGAAGGAAACGAATTAAAGGGCTTGGAAAAGCGAATCTTCGCACCACCTGGAGCTCTCCTCACTCCTGTCACACACAGCTCTGGCTCACACACACAAAGGCCCTCTGTGCTCTGACTCCAAAATGTCAATTGCTCTTGGAAATGGGAAACCTATTATCATGGCTCATGGTTGCTGTTTCCATTTAAAGGACTTCAACTGAGGTGCCAGGGATCTAGAAATTTCCATTGCTTAACTGATGCAGAATGATAGAGAAAACAAAAAGAAGCAAAACCTTTGATAAAAAACAAGCCCTTCTCTGATGTTATCCTCTCTTCTTAATTTTACCATTTCCTCGCCGATCCGCCCTGCACAAAATGAGGTCCCTGGGAAAGATAACTAAGTTGGTGGCATTTATTGTACAGGGATTTCAAATGTTTGTTGTGCTAGTTTTTTTATTATGAAAAAGAAGAACAAGGACGAGGTGTCAGTATCTTGTCATTGCTAACAGGGGTTGCACTCATAACTGTTTCCAAGTTGAAATTTGACAAAAAGTTAATCGAATCAAAATATTCGCAGAACCTTATTTGTGTTGGTTTCATGTATGATTAGCAGACAATGAGCTTGAGTTCTTAACATCATTAATTCTTTAAAAGGAACAACTGGATAGACTTAGGGGGATTAGAGGATTTGGGCTGTATTATAAATAAAAGTTCACTTGGACTGGGTATTTCATGCTTTCTCAAACAGACTGGCCAGATTTTCCCATGCCCTCTGCTGGGTTCTGTCGAGCAAGGGTGTTGTCAGAATTACTGCGTGTAGAACAATGCCGGCAGCTGCCGAGTGCTCAACAGTCATCAAAAGAACAAATAAGATGCTTATTCATATTTAGAATGGATACTAAATAACACAGACCAGATGAAAGTGGCATTTTACTGAATAATAGCGCAATAGCATCTGGCATGTTTTCTTGATTTTTGGTAGGCTCACTTTGGGGTGGAGAAAGCCAGGGCTGAAGAAGTCCAGAGAAAAGAGGACAGACTTTTTAAGCAGCACGTGTTTTATTCCAGTTTACTGCAAATCTGTGGTGCTTCGCTAATATTTCTACAGTTCCAGTGGGGAATGTGCCATTTTTCTTTGCTTGTTGGGCAATTCTTGGTGATATTTTCAAAAGGTGGTTATGACAGTTTAGAACTCAGTTATTTTGTACCATTTTCCTGTCTAGGATAGGGTAGTGTTGGACTTGTGAAGGGTTAAACCAGTGATGGCGAACCTTTTGAGCTCGGCGTGTCAGCATTTTGAAAAACCCTAACTTAACTCTGGTGCCATGTCACATATAGAAATTTTTTGATATTTGCAACCATAATAAAACAAAGATTTATATTTTTGATATTTATTTTATATATTTAAATGCCATTTAACGAAAAATCAACCAAAAAAATGAGTTCGTGTGTCACCTCTGACACGCGTGTCATAGGTTCGCCATCACTGGATTAAACCAATTCATAGACATTTTCTGGTAGTACTCCTGTAGCACTAAGCTCACACCTGTGGGAGGGACAGATGTGTCTTCTAGTTCCAAGAAAAAGTGCATAGGACATCCCACAGAGGTGAGAAAGAGAAGTATCACCTTTTTTTGGTCTTTAACTATTAAAATTTAATGATAATATTTAACATTGTTTTTGGATAGTCACTCTCTGAAGTGAAATAACTGCTCTCCCACCAAAGGGGTGCAATCTTCACTACAATAGTCTGAGGGCAGATCTGGGGAGTCAAGAATGCTAAAGAGCCGGAAGAGGTACCAGGAGACTCTGATGACACTTTCTTAGGTCTGTTCCACAGAAGCAGCTCCTAAAAGGACCACATTATGACATCCATGGGCCCTAGACACCCTGATTCATAGTAGATGGATGAAGCACTCTGCTTTTGTGCAAAGCCGAGATGTGTAGAACCGACTGGAAAGAAAAAGGATAGCAAGAAGTAAGACACAGAGAAGAGGGAAGAAAATGAGAGAGTGCTGGCACCTGTAGTGTGGCAGAGGAGTAAAGAAGAACCTGAGTCCATTGATACACAGCATATCCCATGATGATGGAACCTTGGAGTGGGTGATGAAGGAGACCCCATGATAATGAGGATTATATGAGGTCCACCTCAAAAGCCAGAGAGGATTTTTAATGGAACACGGGGGAACGTGCAGCCATCTACACAGAACAGCTGTAGGCAGGACAAAATATTGCCATCTTTCGATGTTAGTGGGGCTGAGTAATTAAAATCCAAGTCTCTCTGTGCAACATCCAAGGTTTTTTCTTCCATACTTTGCTTGTTTTTTTTTTAGTTACTGATTGTTTGTTTGTATGTTTGTTTAAGAAGTTTGCAATTCATCTATTTCTAAGAGTAACTCCTATAGTATTTGAAACTTGTGGTAAAATTGTTCTGCTCTTTATAGACATGAATATATAGAAGGTAAGCTCACATGATAGTAAGGACTTCGAATATTTTGTTCACTGCTTCATTGGCTAGAGTACTTCCAGGCATGTAGTAAGTGCCTGAAAAAATATTATTTGTAGTTGGATGAATATAGAGATATCTTTCAAACAATTGTACTTGCTGAAAAATTGTATTAATTTCTCACTCAAATTATTAGCCAAAGCAGATCTGATAGTTAAAGACATTGTAAATTTATGTTAAAATATGTTAAGAAAGGGGGCAAATAGAAGGAAAAATGTGTCTGTACTATTTTTCATTCTTCCATGACTTCAAAGTGGTTGCTATCGTTTAGGCCAAATATTCTACTTTCTTTGGGCTAAAATAAGTAGGATATGTGAACTCCAAAAGTAAGGGTACTTTTTTACAATACCAAGACACCAAGTCACAATTGAAAATTTTCAGATCACTATATCCTTTAACTGAAACCCATTATTCATGCTTTCATTTTCATTCATTATGTACACAATTTCTTCCCTGTTTTTTATAACCTTTGTCTGTATGAATCTGTTGCCAAAAATCAAAGAATAAGTTTATTACTTTAGGCAATGAAATATGAAATAAAACAAATAATCATTTGTTCCTATATAGCTACAACAGAGG
Organism: Myotis lucifugus; assembly: GCF_000147115.1. Lineage (NCBI taxonomy): Eukaryota > Metazoa > Chordata > Mammalia > Chiroptera > Vespertilionidae > Myotis > Myotis lucifugus. Next base: position 62,160,087 of record NW_005871048.1, on the reverse strand, counting down.
TGCAATAGATTAAATTTTACATTTTAAACTGCTTTAGTGAACATGTATTCACTCATTCAACAAACATTTAGTGAGCACCTACCATGTGTCATGCAATATTCGAGGGTTAAGGATAAAGCAGTGTATAAAACTGACAACAATCCTTGTCATCATAAAGCTTATACTCTGGTAATTATGTTTCCATAACTTTATCACAGGTCGATAAATATTCAGTGAATTTTGTATTTTCCGGAACTGGAGTCACTAAACTTTCCCTGTAAAGGACCAGATAATAAATACATTAGGCTTTGCGGCTATCCTTTTAACTTGCCCTGAGGTTAAGCTAGCATTGGAATGGGAGTAACAGCTGGCCACAGAGTAAGACATTTCCTAGGCAACAGTCCCATTGCTCCTTGAGTTCATCTCACTGCCCCACACCTAGTTTTTGCTAACTTATTTACTCTTTATAAAAGCCAAGCCCGTTCTGCCTGATCTTCGAGACACTGTGAGATTTTATGGCATGGCAAGAGTCTCATCTCCTTATTGCCATCATCTTTTGAATGGAGTTTTTCCTTCTCTAAATACAAATTGAGTTTCCATTTGACAGGTTGCTAGCTTTTTAAAAAAAAGGAGATTGGAGGGAAGGTGGGAAGGAGAGCAGGAAGAGATTAACCAAAGAATTTATAAGCATCTATGCATGGCCCATGGACATGGGCAATAGACAGGTGAAGGCCCTAGGTGGGGTGGGAGATAGGTGGAGAGGGGGCTAAAGGGGAAAACGGAGGAAAATGGTGGACATCTGTAATACTCTCAAGAATAAAATATATTTTTTTTAAAAAGGTGATTATAAGATTTGCTTTCTAAATCACACTGAAATTTTCCTATTTGACTGACATATCAGTGAGTTCTCTGACCCACTGAAGGGAAGAATTCACTCCAAAGAAACCTGGCCAAACTGCAAATAAGAAGTGGAAATATGCCAAAAAAGATCTTTCCTTCAGCTTTACAGATGCTAATAATGTACCTTTCTGAGTCTTATGCAAGGACATGTTTTTATACTATTATAGTGCTAATTAATTTGCAGCCTAATTTTGAGACCAATCATTTAAGGTTTAAAGAAAAATTGGTTATTTTAAGTATAAACATGATGAGCTCTTTAAAAGCCAGATTGTTACAGCTTTTCTAATTCGAAATAAAAACGCTACTGAAGCATCCTATAGGCTTTAAATTTTAAGAAGATAAATATAGATACGTATTATGTAAACAAAAAAACACACACAAGGAAATTCCTTGGAGCCCTCACTAATTTTTAAGAGTGTAATAGATTCTTGAAGTAAAAACTGAGAGAAAACCACTGTGGTAGATAAAACATGGGTTCATTGTACCCTGTCCTAATTGGTTGATTTTTTTATATATATAACCTCATAAGAAGTCAATCAAGAAGTTCCCTGTCTGGGCTTTAGGAAGGAGCCCATTCGCTGCCTAGGTTTGTATACATCTAGTTAAGGAAGCTGGTTGCCACCTACCTGAAGATGTGACCAAGTCACTTAGAAGCCAGTTACAGTCCAGGGAGAATGGGGTGACTTGAATGAACACATTCAAAAAACAGAGAGTCAAGAGACTAGACTTTCTCTTGGGTCCCTTCCCTCCCCTGTTCTCCTTTGCTCCCATGTTTGTGGGGTTCTTATTAAGCATAGAACAGACTGTCAAATGACTGCGGGAAGGCCGGGGACGGTTGGGGGACGGGGGGAGTTAAGAGATCAACCAAAGGACTTGTATGCTTGCATATAAGCAAAACCAATGGACGCAAGACACTGGGACGGGGGGTGGGGGTGAGGTCATGTGCCTGGGTGGGAGGTAGGGGAGGCTGGGGGAAGGTCAATTGGGGAAAAAAAAGGGAGACATATGTACTACTATTTGTAATACTGTAAACAATAAAAAAATAAATGATATGCCAACAATATTGAAAATTTAAAAAGTGGGGTTCTTATTAAAGTACTCGCTTCTCTCAAATTTTGTAATAAACTTGATGATCCAGAAAATAAAATAAAAATTAGTAAATAAATAAGGACAGATTTATGAGGGGGAAAACCACCATTCAGTTGAGGACCCATTAAAACTGAGAAGATTATTGATGACAATTTAACATTTGGACATGAGACACTGTATGTTGGAGAAGTCAGGGCTGGAGATCTGAAGATAACCTCGGGAAACTTCAGCACATGCATATTATTTGAAGTCCCAGTGATTGATGGGATTACCTGCTCAGAGGGTAGAGAGGAGAGGCGTCTGGACAGAGGCTGAGGAACTTGAAGATGAGGACAGAACAGCAAGGCTGAGAGGGATTAAGCAGAAAGGCAGGAAGAAAGTCAGTTGTGGGGTGTCAACAATCTGGCTGTGAAAGGAGCAGAGAAGGGGTTCAGGGATCAAAGGATAGATTCCAGTGAGGTGCTGGTATAGAGAGGGAGCCCACAGAGGAGGTGCGCCTTTGAAGGGAGGGTAGGAGGGCCTCCCTTTGTTTTGCTGGGAGGAAGAAAGAAGCTTTATCAAGATCAGTGGTCAGCAAACCTATCAGGGGCCAGAGAGTAAATATTTTCTGTGCCATATGGTCTATACCACAACTACTCAACACATTGTTGTCACAGAGAACAGCCATAGACAATAAGTAAACAAATGAGCATGGCCGTGTTCCAAAAAGACTTTCTTTATGGACACTGAAATCTGAATTTCATATAATTTTCACATGCCATGAAATATGATTCATCTTTTTCTTTTCAGTTCTTTAAAATGTAAAAACAACAACAAAACACACTGTAAGCTGGTAGTCTGTATAAAAAAAGGGCCATTGTTTGCTGGGCCCTTGTCTAGATGCTGGGAAGGAAAGTGGAAATGTTTATTAGAAGTGGGTGGCAAGGGGGTCCTGGGAGCATGGCTCCTGCTCACAGATCTCTGCTCTTTCAGTGAGGTACTAAGCAAAGACTCCAGCTGGAATAGGGATAAGGATGAATTGCCAAGAGCAGACGATTCTGGTGGGGGAGACAGGAAGCTGGTTTACAGGAAAACAGCCGCATGTAGAGCGGGGTGGACATCCAATGGAGGCTTGGCGGTGTCAACCAAGGGAAGGCTTCCCAAAGGCCCTGCATGGAAGCTGGGCCTTAAAGGATGCCCAGGGATTGTTAATTGACTGAAAAGTGGGAAGCCATCGTAAAGTACTGAAGAGACAAAGAAACGATGACATGCTCAACATGACCGTTTTCAAGTGACAATAATCCCTTTCCAGAATTTGTTTTAAGCAAATTGCCTTTTAATGATACTAAAGTAGCGACTGACTGTAACGTAAATGTCCAGACATCCCCAAACAGGCCAATGGGCTGTAATGCGCACACATCTGGTCAACATCTGGAGTGCACACGGGACAAAATCCATCAGATTTGTTCTGCATGTTAAACTTGAGTGTAGCCAGAGAAGTTGATGCTCATTTTGGGTCTGGACGAATTTGGTCAATTTGGCAAAGGGATATATACACATTGTTATATATATATATATATATATATATATATATATATATATATATATATATATATATATATATATATATATCTCCCTAAAAAGCAAGTTCTTTATATATTCCTAAAAAGCAAGTTCCACTTATAGTTTTTACAGAGTTTAATGTAAGCTCGAGGAGTATGACTCCATCTTAAAACCAATTCAGCTTCATTCTTTCTGGCATGGTGCAAGATAAATAAGTTGAACTTTGAATGTGTAAAGTTGAAATTACAGAGTGATTCACAATGCTGTGTTTTTCTTTGCTTGTTTACCTTTTAGAATTTTTAATTGTGGTAAAATGCACATACAATTTACAATCAATTTTTAAAAAAATATTATTATTATTTTTAAGAGCAGCTTTAAGTTTATAGCAAAATTGAGTGGAAAATACAGAGATTCCCCATATATTCCCAGCCCCCACACATGCATAGCCTTCCCCATTATCATCATTCCTTACCAAAGTGGTACACTTGTTACAATTGATGAACACATCATTATCACCAAAAGTCCATAATTTACATTAAGTTAACTCTTGGTATTGTGTAGCCTATGGGTTTGGGTAAATGTATAACAACATATATTTATCATTACAGTATACAGAGAGTATTTTTTAAATTTTAACAATAGATTCTGTTTAACCCCGTATATATACAATGTTATTATTTCTACATACAATCAATATAAAAATATTTTATATTCTTTTTGTGCTATAGTCCTAAAATCTAGTGTGTATTTTATACTTATAGCCCATTCATTTGGACACCAACATTTTTATTTACATTTCAGGATGTCTGTAATTATTTTAGATCTTATGATAACTTTTGAAAGCATTGTCCAATTAGATTTATCTGAAGTTGTAAAAAAAAATGTTATCTAAACACATCTTTAGGAGGAGATGAAGTATTTTAGACAACACATGCTTTGCAATGTGAAAAGAAACTTCAGGTTTTGTCAAATTCCCACTCTAAAACGCCTATAGTAAATCAATTAAAAAGATGGTCATATTCATTATACCACTTGCCGGGTACAGATTCATTATAGATGCCAGGTGCCTCTGAGTAGCTGATGCTGACCTGTTGGGTGTAGCTGGGCAGGTCACGGTTCCTGGCATTAGAGGAAGTGGTAACTGTAACTAGAGTTACAGAGATACACACATCCTCCCTTTAGACCTCTTTTTCGACTGTTTGAACAAAAGTAGAGAACATCCTTCACCTTTCTTTTAACTTCATTTTATTTATATTGAATAATACAAATGAAAATAAATAAAGGAAATTAAAACAAAGACACTGGATTTTCCATGAGTACAGATAATGGTGCTGAATTTAAAGAGCTTTGATTACTTTCCCAGGAGTCCTCGGGGGTCACAGTCATGAAAATGGGAATTATTTCCTAAATGTCAGAACTCTAGACAGAAGTTTCCCCAGTGAGCTGACCCAACTGGATTTTGACAAATGTCTTTATTTTTACATCTTCTAAATTCTGGACCATTAGAATAGCTTTGCAATCACTTTTTTTTTCTGGCAAAAAGAAACTGGTTCAGTTAATGAGTTATTTTGGCGGGCACACTGGCATGTGCTTAGGTATAGGATTTGCCTTTTAGCCCAAGCTAAATAAAGTTAGACAATTATGGTTTGGGGGTTCTTTTCCAGGAGACAAATCAATATTTTTTAAAGGCAACATGTAGGCTCTAGTTATTAAAAGATTTGTTCAAGAACATTCATATTCCATCGCCTCATGTCAGAAAAATTCAAGCAGAAAGACATTTAAATAGTAGGGTTTTTTGCAGTTGTACTCTTTTCCTTGTTAGCACTTCATAAAAAGTGACAAACCAAATATCTTTTGGGCTTCTTGCATTTACTTTAAATACTGCCCTAAAGTGTTTTTTCTCTTTAGATGGGCCCTCAATTATACTTTCTGCTTCTCTGTATTGGAGAGTATTTGAAACCTACTTTCACTGTGAGATTCATCATTAGTCTTCAAAAATAAAGGGGTAACTGGAAGATTTTTCTCAGATAAAGTACATATGGCCAAGGCCACCACACTTCCTGCTTTCCTATGCATCACACATTAATGCCGATGCTATGAATTTCCTTGATTTGGCAACCATAATGCCAAGGAAACATTAATTTTCATTTTAAAGGCCAATAAACTAAATTTGGCAGGAAGTAAGGTTTTACTTTTATAAAAACTTATTAGGAGCAAAGAAGACATAGCTTAAAGCTGTCTTGAACATAGTTTTTTTGGTTTTGTGTGTTTTGTTTTTTCTTTTGTATTGAGGGGTATGAATGACTAAGATGATGCTGAAATACCTTTAGAAGTTTTTGCTTCCAATAGTTGAAGCATATCTCATCAGGACTGAAATAAAAAACTTATTCATATTAAAGGCAGATTAATCTGTCCTTACATATAATTGGATATATTATAGGATTTTTAGGGGTTTGGGCCAAATGAGAAATACAATTCAACTTTCAGTTGAATGGGGAAGATTTTTGTTTGTGAAAAAGAAGAAGGCAAATGGGAGTCATATGTTTTACTTATAATAAATCAGTTAGAAAATGATAGTAGGATTATAACACTCTCTAAATACAAGGATTGCAGCTATTCTTTGCTGTTTGCATGCAATTCAAAGCCAACTCCCATAGAGGCAACACCGCATAAGGAGATGGATTCTTTTCTACCAAAAGAAAAACACTTTGAGTGTTTCCATATTTTGTTGCTATAGAATGTCTTTTCTATTTAAAAAAAAAGTTGTTTTTCTTGGTTGTTCAGCTGACTTCCAACCAGGCACATCTAGGATCAATAAAGGAAAAGAAACATTTTTATTTGAAACCTAAAGGGTTAGCTGAGCTGAATATTCTGACTTTGATAAGGCAGTCCCAACAAGATGGCCGTGTTATTTTTCTGCAGATAATTTCTCACTTTCATGTTTCCATTGGCAGCCCAAGTCCAGCCCGGCTGTTGCCTGCAACGCACTGCAGGGGCTGTGAAGAAACTCGGGTCTGAGCATTCTTTGGGAGAGTCCCTGGTGCTGGGAATTCCTTAGGCAATGCTATTACAATCCTGACTTTTGAACTACCCATCAGGCAAAGGATTTTCAATTCTTTTCTTAACTGGAGAAAGACAGGATATGATTGAAACAAAAGCAATGCCAGAGGGGATGAAAATGAATGATGATAACGTTTTAATTTTCTGAGCTTTATTCTCCTGAGAGCAGACAGAAAAAGATAGCCCCTCTAGCCGATTTGCTTAAAGTATAGAATAAAAATAGTTTTGTTAACTACTATTGATAGCACTACTCTTAGACAACTGATGCTATGAATTCCCTGGGAAAAAGCAGAAATATGTTATAAACATTATGCTAAAATTTTCAATGTTGTTCCAATAAGGAAGACACTATTTTAACATATTTACAAATACTTTAGTTCATCAACTTAACATTTATCAATAAAATAAACAGATATAAGTTCCATGAGAGTAAGTGTTTAATCTATTTTATTTAGTAATATAACTCTGGCACTTGGAACCCTATCTGACACAAGAAAAGCTTTCAATAAGTATTTTTCTGTATAAACAAATAAATGAATATTGAGATTGGCCTTGAAGAAATACAGAAGATTCACAGGCCTCAAACTATTCTATTTTGAGATTAATATCTTAGTCTTAACGTAACTATTACATTTAACTTGCTGTTATTGTTATATTTTATTTAATCGGTGGCCTTTCCTTCCACTCTTCTTTTTTTCACCATTTTTCTCTTCTACTTTGATATTAGATAATGCTTTTTTCTTAGGCCACACCGATACTCATAATGAGTTGGAATATTTGACTTGCTACAGACAATTTCTGTGTTATTGGTATTTTATTTTCTGTTTTATTTCTCATCAAGCAATGATTTTTCTTTATCAAGGTTGCTTTTCTGAGACATTTTTATATTTTTAATTTTGTCATCAATTTATTTTAATCTGCTTTCTTATTTATGATCATTTTATTTTCAACTTAAAAAAATTTCTTTAACTCTTACTAGCAGAAATAAGTTATCATTAATATCCAATCTTGTTATCTTTGTTTTAGGTTAAAGTCAGAATTTGTCTGTAAGCAAAAAGGACATTCTTCCTTTTTTAAAAATCAAATAGTAATTTATTTTGTACATCACAAGTAGTTCAAGCTGATTTCAATCTTATTTTTTTTGTCCAAGTTTGCAAATGATTGTTTGCAAATGTTTGCACAATTCTTCATAAATCTCTTCTAATGCAGTATTTCTTTATGGAAAAATTTTATTGACATGTAACTTTAAATAAACTCAGTAAAAAAATAAGTAAATAAACAAATACACTGAATGTATTTAAATTGCACACTAGAGTAAGCTTTAAAATACAATCAAGATAATAAACATATCCATCACCCCTTAAAGTTTTCTGATGACCTTCTGTAATCTCTTAGTTGGTCCACTTCCAACACCTCCAATCTGGTCTCCAGGTAACCACTGATCTGCTTTCTGTCACTGTAGACAAGTTTGCAGTTACTAAGTTTTATATAAATGGAATACCTCATATGCAACGCTCACTAACAAAATTTATCATCTTTCCTCTCCATATATGAGCCTCTTAGTGTGTTTTCTATTTAAGTTAATAAAACTCTTTTATTCAAAGATTAAAACTGGAGTTGTCCTCAATTTTCCTTTCTCTGTTGTTTAGATATCAAATCAGTTTTCCACAATTGCCAGCTCTGCTTCTGAAATATCACTTTCCTGTCTCTACCATCCTGTTACCACAGGGGGTGGGGGGAGATGCAAGAGGCGTGTCTCTCTCATCAATATTTCTATCTCCCTCCCGTCCTCTTTCTAAAAATCAATAAAAACACTTTTTTAAAAACAATAATATAGTCATCTCATGGTTCTTTGCTAGTTAGGTCTTCTGCTCCACATGGTGTTGGCTGGGACTGAAGTAATCTAGGAGCTTGACTGATGTGGGATATCCAAGATGGCTCACTCAGAAGGTTGGCCAAAGGCAGTTGCTTTCACTTGGAAGTTCAGATGAGGATGTCAGCTGCAGAGTTGGTCATGTACCATGCATGCTACCCATGAAAAGTGGGCTTCTCAGAAAGTGGAAATTGAGTTTTAAGAGGGTGTGTTCCAAATAGCAAAAGATAAAATTCAAAATGTCTTAAGGTTCATGTTAGAAGTTACACAGCTTCACTTTCATCACATTCTATTGGTCAGTGATGGTATCAGGCTATCCCAGGTCCAATATGGAGAAGACTGCACCAGGGCATGCATAACAGGCAATGTAATTCATTAAGGTCCACCACTACAGACATGATGTGTTTGTTCTCTTGTTAAATTATGAAATATTTGATTGCAAGTCATTGCATCTTATCTTTGTTTATACAGCAGTTAGCATAGTGCCTGAAATGATCATAGTTTGATGAATGCTTATAGAATTTAATGGTCTTACCTCTTCTTTCTTTCCTTACTCATCCTAGTTGTGGACATTCCCAGGGTTGATTTTGGCCCTTGCTTTCTCTCTCTCTCTGTTCCCCCACCCCCCCGACTTCAGCTGTGACTTCTGTGGTCATTCACATCTCTGTCACACAATCTTATTCGTTTTCCCTCCACCCCAGGACAAGGCCCCTCCTCCAGCTGCTACATGGGGTCACTGGCACCAATTAACTTTTAATCCTTTGGAAGCAACACCATGGAGGTACTTATACTTTTTTTGTTCTCTTTCATCTCTATTCCTCCTCAAGATTATTGTGTTGTCCTTTGAGATGTCAAGGTTATTTTAGTAGAAAAATATGGATCTGTAGTTAAAAGATTTTGGGAAGTATTAGTTAACTAAAATTGAGTAATTGTACTGATTGTGAGAATTCTGAGAGATTTTCATATGGTTACATGAGTTCTGTTTCTCCATAGAAGAAATTTAGTGTGCACCATTCTCCAAGTTTTATCAAACATGGACACCCTCTTAAGAACACCCTGACTAACTAGAAATCCATAACACATACCAAGAACCTGCTGTACCACTGAATCCTGATTCCAAATTTTCCTTAATGTTTACAGCACTTACTACCTCTAAGACTAATTTGAGTACTTATTTATACACTTAGTTCCTTTGGCATTTTTCTTTTTATAACCTAGAACAGTGCTGCCACATAGAAAGTGCAAAATAAATACTTGCTAAATGAATAGACTTTCCATTTTATTGATGAAAAATTGGGACACTTTAACACTGGACCAAAGTCTCCTGACTTCTATTCCAGTATACCCAGGCATTTCCTGGTTAACCAGCTACCCAGAATTAAGGTTTTTACTGCTGAATTTCAATTTTGTGAGCTCTCTAGAATTTGGGTACTCATTTATCTTAAAATACCGTTATAAGACCAGTTCATACAGCAGTCAGAGGAAGATTATTTTAACAATGCTTTCATTTTTCTCTGGAAAGTTGGGGAATTTCTACCAATATAGTCTTATTTTATCCTCTAATTTACTTGAAATTACAAAGCACTACAGAAACATGGAACCATGAGTTGGTATATTGGCAAAAGACATAAATAAGAAAGGAGTTGAGACGCTTTCTTTTTTTTACTACTTAAGAAAAAGCTATTTAACCTTTCAAATTTAGTCATAACTTTCATGCTCCTTACCATGAAAATAAATAATAAACAACATTACATGTAAACTCTTCTCTTGGTCAAGTAATATTTATTCAATCAATAACAACTATTTATTGAAGAATCATTATCTCCCAGGCTCTGCAGTAAGGGATGTATGTGGTTACTGCCATGGATAAGATAAAGGCACCATTGAGTATGTAATCATTATAATGATAGATGCTAAAAGGGAAAAGTACAGGTTTCTAAGTGTGCGTATAACAGCAAGACCCTTACTTAGTGTTGGGACCATAGAATGCTCCCCTAAGAAAGGTCCATTTAAAATGAAACTGGAAGGGCAAGTTAAGACTCAAGCAGAGAAAAATGGTGGGAAGTCTTGGAGAGTTTGAGAGACTAAAGTATAGCTGAAGAATATGAGCAAAGAAGAGGTATGTAGCTAGGGCCAGCTATGGGCCAACAAATGATATCAACAGCTAATCTCACTCTTTTTATTTTTTCCTCATCATTTTCCCAGAGTCAAAGAATATATATATATATATATATACACATATATTATATATACATATATATAATAGTAATATATATATTACTAATATATAATATATATATTGCTATTTTTAATTTGGGATGACATTAGTTAATAAAATTATACGTTTTATATATAATTCTACAATATATCATCTATATATTGTATTGTATGTTTATGACCTCAAGCCAAGTCTCCTTCCATCACCATTTATTCCCCCTTCACCCTCTTTACCCTCCCCCAACCTTACTTCCCTCTGGCAATCACTATGCTGCTGTCTGCACAGCTGTCAATACTCTCAGCAGATGGACAATGAGTGCCAGTCTAGCTATTGGATAGGGTCACCCAGGAAAGAGGCATAACCTTGAGTGGGATGACCTCTTTGGTCAACAGCAATTTCTAGAGAAAGAAGGAGTTGTCAGCACAGCTGTCAATACTCCCAGTAGATGGACAATGAGTGCCAGTCCTGAAGAGGTATCTGGGAAATGCCCCATAGCATCTGCTATAATGAGGTAATGTAACAAGAGTTACTGGCACTAAGTAGATGCTCAATAAATATTTATTCTAAAAACTTCTTTTATTCTACTCATTTTTATGGAATTTTGTTTGGTTTTGGGCTCATCTCAAATCATAGGGTCTTAGATAGGGAAGACACCTTAGGGATTGTTCAGAGCAGCCCAACATAAGAATGCTTTCACAAATAAGCACCATGCCTTACACAGAGTGGGTGGTGCAAAGAAAACAGTTGCTGGTTGCCATAGACCGAATATTTGTATCCTTCTACGTTATGTTAAAACCTAATTCACAAGGTGGTAGAATTTGGAGGTGGAGGCCTTTGTGAGGTTATTAGGTCTTGACCTCATGAAGGGGACTCATATCCTTATAAAAGAGGCCCCAGGAAGCTCCCCATGCCCCTATTTACAGTAGGAACCAGGAAATAATGCTCTCAACCCCAAGTAAGTTGGGATTGATGAATAATTACTATTTTTTGGAATGGCTCATAGACTAGTCCATTCAATCACTCTGTAGTTTTATCTTATTTATTTTATTTAAATTGAAATATATTTGATGTATAACATTGTGTAAGGTTAAGGTGTACAATGTGTTGATTAGACACATTAATATATTGCAATATGATTACCACTTTAGCATTAGTTAACATGGCAATTACACCACCTAATGATCATTTCTTTTTTCTGTAGTGAGAACATGTAAGATTTTACTCTCTTAACAACTTTGAAGTATATAACACAATATTATTTATTATAATCACTATGCTGTACATTAGTCCACCAGAACGCACTCATCTCCTAGTTGCAGGTTTGTATCTTTTGACCAACATGTAATTAATATAAACTCTCTTCCTTTCTCTTCCATGGCAGTGACTCTTGTGTGTGTCTCAACACTGGGCATTATAAGATGCCACCTAACCTTAGACAGATAAGCTGCTAGGGTGTTTGAGGAGGACTGTCTGCTGAGGCACACTCGGTAAAGGAAAGCATGAGCTTCCAGAGCCAAACAAATTAGTTGGGGAGTCCAAAATCTATATATATAAAGGCTTAAGCGACCGTCTGACCATCCAACTGGTAGCTATGATGTGCACTGACCACCAGGGGGCAGACGCTCAACTCAGGAAGAGAGGAGAGAGTCCGATTCCGGGGTGCAGCACCCGAGAACCGCCCTCTCACAATCCAAGACCCCTCAGAGGATGTCGGAAAGCCGGTTTCGGCCCGATACCCACAGGCTAGGCCGAGGGACCCCCACCGGTCCACGAATCCATACACTGGGCCTCTAGTGATATATAAATTTGGAAAATATGATGTGGTTTTTCTTTACTCAAATCCCCTATATACTTGCCTCAACTTTCCATTTTAATTGTGGGTTCAGAAAAATTGTGTGACTCAGAAATAAGGAGCATGAGGAATAAAAAGGAAGACAAGAAGGAGGATGGGAGAATGTGCAGATAATGCAAAGTAAGGTCACTGGAATGCCGTAGTAATTATAGTGGGAATAAATATACATTCCAGAGGTCTCCACAGGATTAATTTTTGACACAATTAATTTTATTTGCTTTGAAAATATGAAGTGGATTTGTTCCTCATCTGGATGCAATCGAGTCTTCCCAATCTTAGGCTAGATAGTTGTGTGTGTGTGTGTGTGTGTGTGTGTGTGTGTGTGTGTGTGTGTGTGTTTCTTTTCAGATTTTAGTATGCTGCCAGTGCCAAAAATCCTCTGGGAAAATATATTGGATTTATAAAAATGCCACCCCCCCCAATCAAATTAACCAAACACTGCTGAATGAATGACTCACAAAATGGTACGCATTCACTGAAGAAGTAATTTTCACTTTCCACTATATTTAGCTAAGAAAAAAAAAACACAAAGAAAAATATCCAACAGATCCAAAAACTTAGTGTGTTTATTATGAACATATATACAGTGTAGTATTGGAATTTCTCATACAGGTAGGTGCAGCAGGTGATCAACAGTTGGAGCTATTTAAATGACCCTCAAACTAGTTGTTTTTATACACTCTTCAGAGAGATTCTCCGAAGGTTAAATTGCTATAGCATTTGTTAAAAAAATAATGCATGACTCTCAGTTTAGGTTGTAGAAAAAGTTCGGTAAACTGAAAATACATTTTAAATCTATAATTTATCAGCTCTTTAAAAAGTATCCTTTTGAAAAGTGTTCAAAATTATCGAGCAAATCAGATCCAGTTTCTTGGGAGGAAGCGAGAGGTGACAGCTGGTGCTGGCGATCACTTTCACAACAGACTGGCAAACACTTGTATCAACAGTGATAGTTCAGGGAGGTAAACTGTTAATTTCATGTTGCTTAACCATAAATGGTTTGTATCAATTACTTAAATCTCTGTGCGTTTATGTCAGTGTCTTAGTATCTTGTTAATATGCATGCTGATTTCCCACTTCAACAGTCTTGTGTTGCATAAAGCTCTGTGAACTCCTGAAGAGTCATAGAAGTGGGACAGAGGTCCAACTGGACAAGGGACGAGGGAATACTGGTGCTATATTGGGGAGAATTAAGAAAAGAAGACATTTATTTGGGTTGTGCTCACCCAAGAACCTAGAGACAACTTTGAAATGGTTCTGCTTATAGTTTATCATGGAAAATACACTTTTCTTAAAAACTAAGTCTATCAACTATCAAAGGTTAATTTGCTAAGGCGGGGAAATTGATTAAAAATGTCACTAAGGACATTTCTCCATAGTCACAAAAATGTAATACTAGACCCTGTTTATAAAAGTAGGTGGGAAATGGATTACCCTGACAGTGTAATAGACACAACCTGTCCCTATATTTCCTCAATTACAGGAGTCCCCCCGTATCTGCAAGGGATATGTTCCAAGACACCCAGAGGATGCCTAAAACCATGGATAGCCCATATACATACTGGATATATATATATATATATATATATATATATATATATATGATTAAGTGCAATATATAAATTTTTGCACAGTGAAATATTAACACCAAAAAACTAAAAATAGCCCTTACCAGTTTGGTTCAGTGGATAGAGCATTGGCCTGCGGACTGAAGAGTCCAGATTTCAATTCTGGTCAAGGGCATGTATATTGGTTGCAAGCTCAATCCCCAGTAGGAGGTGTGCAGGAGACAGCTGATTGATATTTCTCTCTCATCAATGTTTCTATCACTCTATCCCTCTCCCTTCCTCTCTCTAAAATCAATATAAAAAAAACTAAAAATAAAATGGAACAGTTACAACAATATACTATAATAAAAGTTACGTGAATGTGGTCTGTCTCTTTCTTACAAGTCCTCTGCTGCTAACAAAGCATCCACTCCCCACAACAATCTTTAGTGTTACCACGTCCTTTATACTAATCAATAACAGTAGCTATGATGTCCCCAATGTCCTGCTTTCCATCTGCATAATATCTCAATGATCAATAGGTGAAAGCTTTAGTAATTGTTACTACTCCACATGTCCTTCATATGACCTTCAGACAGGTGGAAAATCAAATTCCAAAATCCTATGCCAAGGCACTGCTCTCTATGACTGGTTGTCTTGGCCTAAATAACTAGAATTAGTGTAGAGCAACATTTCCATTCTCATCCAGTGAAGCAACAACAAGGGGGAAAGAAAGAAAATTCAAGTTTGGCATTACCAAGCTGGTCACAGCTTCACAAGGACACATAGCTGGTCTCATGGATTTATGAAATGTCTCCAGTAAGGCAATCGGGAGCTCTTATCTCTCAGGACACTCCATGGGGGAGGGATGGAGAACAATATATCTGTCTGTTTTTCTCCATCTTTAGTTGCTCAGAGATCCCTCCAGGGGGCATTTAGCATCAGCCTGTCTGTGTAGCTGCTAAAGAAGCCAGGGCCTCTTGAATCCAGTTGGGTAGGACGGAGATGCTAGGGTTCCTGAATCTCACTGCTGAAGTCTCACCTCCTGCTTAAAGACTGTTAAAATCAATGGTGTTGAGACATGTGCTGGCATCATGGTGGGGCTTGACCGTCACAGCAGAAACATGAAGTACCAGTGGCTCCATGTGGACCAGGAGGTGGGGTGAGTTGCCGAGGCCCTTGGGACAGCCAAATCTGAGCAGATCTGTGGGGTGTATAAACTAGGTCCAGTAGTCCTATGTGATGGCTCCCTTTGTAAATACTGGTAATTTAGAAATGGCTCTTTGTGAGAAGGGCAGTGCTCTTTTAATATTTCTTCCTGTGGCCTTGGGGCCAACGTCCACTTAGTTGATTTAGACTCTGGCTTATCTGTGTCTTTCAATTATTTGTCCTCAGATTATTATGGAACAGTGAACAAAACTAAGGGCCTAGCCTGATGGAATAATATTCCAGTGAGAGTCAAATGGTAAACAAATAGTGATGTCTAATATAATGCCAGGTTACAGCATGTTCAGAAGTAAAGAAAGGTCATGAATAAAGTGAGAGCTGAAGGTCATGAGTGGCCAAGGAAGGTCTTTTTGTGACATGACACTTGAGCAGAAGTGAGGGAAGTTAAAATTTCATTCTATCAAGAGCATTTATCCAACACATCTTTGTTGGTTCAAAGGATCTATCAGGCATTGAAAATCAACTGTAAAAAGGACACCTTCCGTTGCTACTTAGGAGCTCACAGTGTAGGATTTAATAAAAAAAAAAGAAGAAGAAGAGGAAAATAAAGAGATTAAACATGATTTAAAGGGCTTGAGTGACAACATCAAAAGTTTGACATATGGGTAAATATCTACCATTTTTGTAATTGGGTTTCATAAAGCCACTAGAGGCCCGGTGCATGAAATTCATGCACTGGAAGGCGGGCCTACACCCTCTCGTAGTGGAAGCCCTCAGGGAATGTCCAACTGACAGCTTAGGCCCGCTGTGGGGAGTGGGCCTAAGCCATCAGTTGGACACCCTTAGAGCTGCCGCAGAGGTGGGAGAGGCTCCCATCACCACCACTGTACTCGCCAGCCATGAGCCCGGCTTCTGGCTGAGCAGTGCTTCCTCTGTGGGAGCGCACTGACCATCAGGGGGCAGCTCCTACATTGAGCATCTGCCCCCTGGTGGTCAGTGCACCTCATAGTGAGTGGTTGAGCGGCCTTAGCATATCATTAGCATATTAAGC
The DNA here is from genome assembly GCF_000147115.1 of Myotis lucifugus. Taxonomy (NCBI): domain Eukaryota; kingdom Metazoa; phylum Chordata; class Mammalia; order Chiroptera; family Vespertilionidae; genus Myotis; species Myotis lucifugus. The sequence continues at coordinate 62,143,809 of NW_005871048.1, read as the reverse complement.
TTTGATTGGTTGAATGGATGACCAGACACTTAGCATATTAGGCTTTTATTAGGATATAGAAGACTACATTTTTAGTAACAATGGTACTTATATGGCCAGAGATTGTTAACACATAATGTAGATAATTTGGACCCCGAAGAATAGACTCAGGGATTTCAGTGATTCTGTGTTTTTTAACTTAACTCAGAGGCTGTTACAAGAGGTTTTCTTCCCTAATTGTTTCAGTGAGGAATATTTCCTTGAAAATAGTGTTTAATAGACTGTGGCAAAATTTCTACAACTTGACCTTGCTTTATTCTAGGATGCCGTAAATATTCATAGTTTTATACCTGGGTACCTGAACTACCTGTACCTTTCAATATAAGTAAAAATGCACTTAGTGAGAAGGACAGCTCATAACAAATATGTACTACATGGAAAAACCAGCTGTATTTTGGTTTATGAAATATCTCAATTTATTTTCCAAGTATTTTGTATAAGTACCGCGCGCTAACCGATTGCGCCACTGGAGCTCCTGCAAGTATTTTGGATTAGATAAAACCAAACTAGGTTTTGCCAAGAACGTTTCCCCCTTAATTTTTGAAATCATGTGCAATTTTGCAGAAATTTACTCCATATGTTTCTGTTTCATTTACATTGAAATCACCAAAATATTGCTTTGTAAGATCTGTTTGATGTCTGAGAAACCATGTGAATTAGTCCAACACAGTTTTCATAAATTGAGATATAATTCACATACTATAAAATTCACCCCTTTAATGTGTACCATTCAGTAACTTTTAGTATCTTCTCAAAGATGTGTAACCATTACCACTTTCTAATTTCAGAGGCCAATACAGGTTTAAAATACATCGTCTTAAAGAGTGTTGAATTTTAACAGTAGAAAATGTATGCATGAGCTGCATACTGGAGTTCACCTTGAAGCTCCTGGTCTGGAACTTGATGTGAGTTTTTGCTGTAGAAGAGACTCGTTCCAGCCCTCATACCACAGCCATAAATCAGAAAACTCTCCATTTAACAAAGTAGCTGCAAAGCTCAGGGGTTAACACAAGGACGGGTTTCTCTGTTGTGAGTAATACACCACTGTGGCCAAAGTTCAAAAGTCTATTCCTTTCCTGACCAGATCCATTTCTCTACGGATGATATTTATGACAGTTTTTTGACCTGGAAAATCCCAGACCATTGGGTCCTGATCACACAGTTTTTGGCTCCAAATAATGTTCTCCGAGCTCTCCTTTACTACCCCATCCAGCTAAGCCACTGCCAGAAAAATAAGAGACTATATAAGGCTGACTTTGAAGGCAGAATATTTCCCTAGTGGCCTCTGTGTATTGAATTTGGAACTGTTTGCTTAAGAAGGAATGGGGATGGTGAGTCATAAAACAATTGGTTATCTCAGCAAGGCCCTTCAGATAGTGTTTAAGGATATTGGCCTATCAGGTGCTTCAAGGATGAAAGATTCCTGTCGAATACCAATATCCCTCTTTCTCAAGTTAAGTTCTCAGTGAAGTATGTTTGATTTAGGATATGGAAAACATATGTACTAATACATGAAATAAAATAGCATGACAGTGCATTAGCCATATTTCCCAGCTTTTTAGGAGTCGTGACACCCAAACTTGGGGAGTTTGGTTTTCTATGACCCTCCTTCCTTTTACAAAGAATAATGCATGCTAAATGAAAAGGGGAAAAAATAAGCATCACGTTATTTGTAGAAGTAATCAACCTGTGGGATTTGAGAGAGTTTCCTTCATCTAGACCCAGATTCCAACTTTATAAAATGGGAGTAACAGTAGCAACCACACAGAATTAATGTAGAATAAGTTAAATGATGGCCATCACAATACCTAGAACACCAACATTAAGTAATTCTTGAATTCGAACTGAATCTGGCCTCACAAATTGACCTAGGAGTAGGCAACTGGAATCAGTTTCTATATTTGTTCTCCCAGAATATTAAGGAGGTTTTAGTAGTCACTGTTCTTTTCTGTGAATGCATTGTTTCATTTATAAAATAAACACAATGTCAAATAAAAAAGTGTTTGTGTGTTTTCTATTAAGTGTCTCGTAATGGAGCTATCATTTATTATGATCACTATGAACCCGTAGTAAAAAGTTTCTTCCGAATCAGTCTAGAATTTTTGAAAAGTAATTAGTTAATATCCCATTAGTTGTCCTCCTTTCCCATAATAAGCTTAGCAACAATTCTTGAACTCTACAAATCAGGCAAGTTTTATTGTACCCTGTATTTTCTCTTTTGTCCCTAACTTGGCAGTGCTTTTTGTCTACATGACAACAAAATGTCTGGATGAAGAATAAAATATTCAATCATCTAGATGTTTTGTCTACACAATGCTACATGTTTTGTTATGTAGACAAAACATCCAGATAATTGTTTTTTTTTCCTTTTCATCCAGATGTTTTGGCATTATTTATGCATAGCTCATGTCTAGTTTACTATTCATTGAAACAGGAAGAGAGCACAAATGTAAGAGGTGAGTTCAAATGACATGAAAAATGTCTTGGGCATTAGATCACAGGTGAACATTTCCCTGCATTAAAATAATTCATTTCTTGAATACCTATGGTATTTATTCACTTAGCATTTTTGTACTTTCAATGTATGAAACATTACACAGAAAAACATGGTTGGATACATAGAATATCTAAAATACTTCTTACAAATATTATTTAGAATGGGGAGGGAAAAGGAGGGAAGGTTTGGTTTAATGAAATAAATCCTTTGATGTCATGAATGTGGGAGACAGTGATGATTACCTACAAAAGCTATTCTGAACCATTTTCTCTCTTTCTGCCTCCCAATAATGGGGCTGAAAAGGCAGATACTTGATTTCTTGGCTTCTCAGTGGTGGGTAGATGACCAAGTGACCCGATTTTTGATAATGGGAAATGTGATATGAGATTGCTGAGAAGTAGAGTTTGCTTGTTGATGAAAAAAAGAGCTGTAAGGGAGAGTTTATTAATTCTGTTACTTCCTTATTTGCCTTTTGTTGAATATAGATATGATATGGAAGCTGCAGCAGCCACTTTGCAACCATAAGACAATAAGCGTGAGGATGAAAAAACAGCAAATAGTGAAGTACAATGGATATGAAAAAGAATGGGTCCCTGACACCATTGCTGAGTGGCTGGTCCATCCTTAGGCCTCCAAACTTTTTATTAAGTAAAGAATAAATATTATTATACCCTTAGCTATTGTTAGTCATGTATTTTGTTACTTACATCTGGAAACATTCCTAACTGGTAAGTAATGCAGATATGTGTCCTTTTGACATATAAGAGAACCGTAGCACAGGTTGCTGAACTGACTTCTCTCATGTCAGAACTGCAAAATTAGTGTGAAAACAGATGAGAGCCCAGGTCTCCTGGCTTATAATTTCCTCTGCTCCCACCACAAGAACACCCTGAGTTTCTGAAGTCACTAGATATTGACCAGCCAAATGTCCAGGCCTTAGCTTAGAAGAATAAAACGCCACCAACCAATAAAGGTAACCCTGAAAAAACTGTTCAGAGATACTTAAATCAACAGAAGAGATTTCTTTTATTTGCTACATGTGGGGCATGTCAGAGTAGCCTTAGAGATTTTAAAATCGGTTGGGTTTAATAATCAGAATTCCATGTTCTGACACTCCATTCCAGCCTACTAATCTCTGTATCCCTCAAGGATTTACCTCTTAAAAAGTTTTAATGCCAACCATTATGTTGAATGGGATTTGAAAACAAATAAGCAAACATGGGTTTGAGAGCCAGATTTATATTCAAGTCCAGTCTCTGTACTTGCCAGATAGACAATCTCGGGATACGTACTTACTCAGTTTCCTCATCTGTAACATTATGTTAATCTGATCCACCTCTTTAATTTTTGTGAGGATTAAATGAGATAATACATGCACACCTACCTCTGTACATGGTGAATAATAGCAATTTAGTAAGTAGTGACTATTGTTATTATCCAAGAATTAAGAAACTACCATATCCAGATGATATGGATGCCCTGAGCAAAATGCCTCTATCCTCTATCCAAGTGGCCTCCTTAGGTATGGCCCTGATGATATTAGATTTATAGGTCTTGATAGTAGACCTGGAGAAAGATTGTGTTACCTGTGATGCCCCAAGAGGTACTAGTTCAGTGATAGTTGGCTGTGGCTTGTGGCACTGCCATCAGGTAAAATGTTCAGGCTAACACTGGGAAGAGTCTCATTACTTAATCCTCTTGTTATCTGAAAGGTCAAAGTGAGCCATCAGACTACCTGAAAGATACATTTTGGTTTCCATAGATGTATTCAACATAGTGAATAACTTAGTTCCATTCTACATTTAACAAGCCTCTTGTCAAAGCACCTTGGTGGTTTATATCCTGAAAAAGGAAATTAAAGTAATAACAGTGAGGCAAATGCCATGGCTAGTCTCACACACACACACACACACACACACACACACACACCCCACACACACACACACACACACACACACACCGATTTCTAAATTCAAATGGGCTCTTCTTACAATAAATGTAGCTTACTGTGTGTTTGCAAAAAATAACAACTACCGGAGAAGTTCTTTCTGTTCTGAATTCTCAAATGCAAAATAAAACCTTGGGCTCTTGGCTGAAGGCAGAACCTGCCATTTCATTCCCAGCACGGGGAAAGCAGCTGGAGTGAGAGAACGCAAAGCCCAGCTCCACTATTTTTGCTTCGTATAATGTTTTCTGTAAACCTGGCAGAGGCCTACAAAGAAAAGACAGTTGGGTTTTAGGAACTGGCCTTGATTTTCTGCTTGGACAGTGAATATCAGGCATCCATTCCTAATGAAAAGCAAACAGAGGATCACTACTTTCCCCCATACATTCCTTACATATTTATACTTGGACGTATTCTGTGGAGACAGTTTTTTCTACAAGTTCTGCATTCAGAGGGTGTGCACAGGAAAGCCTCATCTGGAGGGCCGGGGCTAGAATAACCAACTGCAAGTTAACCCTTGTGTGCTCGTGAGGCCTCTGGGCCTGCACCTCCTCTGCCTGCTCAGAGGCATCCCATTCAGATGCATCTCCCATCAAGGGCCAACCCAGTCCACTTGGACTGCTCTCTGGGACATGGAGTCACACTGCTCCTGATACTGTCAGCCTGGCCCTAATGTGTCACTATATAATTCTCCAATGATGCTGATTTTATTCTTAGGAATACAGAAGCAGTTCATCTTCTATGGCTAGGCCAACGCATGACGCTTGTTGAAACAGGAAAAGTTCCTCAGTCGGTGTCAAAGCCTCAGTCACTTATTAGTTACACAGCTATATTCAAGCTCGCTTACCTCTAGACATTTCAATTTCCTCATCTCTAAAAGGGCAACAATTGCTCCCCAGCATGTAACAAAGTTCTTGTAAGAAATGTTGTATAAAAACTCAAGGTCAAGTACCATATTAATTGAAGGTATTAATCTTATAGCACACTAAGGCATTCCAAAAAATAGTCCTAAACTAAGATTAATTTTCAATATTGATACGAAATTTTATTCTTTTTAATTAAACCTTTTGTTTTGAGATTCTCCTAGATTCACATTCAGTTGTTAGAAATAATATGGAGAAACCCCGTGTACCCTGTACCCAATTGCTCCCTTTGCTAGTCAGGTTGGGCTGCCATAACAAAATATCATAAGCTGGTGGTTTTAAGAACAGAAATTTGCTCTCTCACAGTTTTGGAGAATAGAAGTCCAAAGTCAAGGTCCCAGTATGGTAGGTTTCTGGTTGACAGGATTTTGTTTTGTTTTGTTTTGTTTAGTCCTTGAAAAATACTGTGCCACTTTCTTCTGGTCTCCATGATGGCTGTTCTGAGATATCCACTGCCCTTTGAATTATTTTTCCCCTATAGATAAGGTGTCATTTTTTTAATTCACTACTTTACAGATGTCTTCTTTGTCTTTAGTTTGCAGAAGTCTCACTGTAATATGGATTTCATTGAATTTATCCTGTTTGGATTTCACTCAACTTCTTGATTCTGTATTTTACATCTATTGCTAAGTTTGTGAACTTTTTGGCCATCCTTTCATTGGGTACTTTTTTAAAAGCCTTCTTGCCTGCCTATCTATATCTCTATGAACATATGTTTACATTAATAAATCTATACCTATATAATAGATAGATTTAAGGAATTAGCTCACATAGTTGTGGAGGTTTGGTAAGTCCAAAATCTGCAGAGTGGGCTAGCAGGCTGAAGATCCAGGAAAGAGTGACAGTTCAAGTCCAAAGGTGGCCTGCTGACTGAATTACCTCTTTATCTGGGAAGGTAATTCTTTTCTATTAAGACCTTCAAATGATTGAGTGTAGCTCACTCACACTATGGAGAATAATATGCTTCACTCAAAGTCAGCTGGTGTAAATGTTAAGCTTATCTAAAAATATACCTTCACAGAGACATCTAGAATAATGTTTGACAAAATATTTGGATACCATGGTCTACCAAAGTTGACTCATAAAATTAATCGTCTCAGTCCCACAGGTCTCATGTTCTGTTGATATTATTTTTCAATGTGTTTTATCACTATTGTTGTACAGATTGAGTAATTCCTATTGTTCTATAATCCTTTATACCTTTTTCTCTGTTTCCTCCATTCTGCTCCTGATGTTATCCATTGAGTTTTTAATTCAGTTATGATATTTTTAGCTCTAAAATTTCCATTTAGATTTTTTTTATATTTTGTATTTCTTGGCTTAGGATCTCTATTTTTTTATTTGTTTCAAACATGTTCACAATTGCTCACTGAAACATTTTTTTGACGGCTGCTTTAAATCTTTGACATAATTCTAACATCTCTTTCATCTTGGTGTTACCTCTTTTAAAAATATATTTTTATTGATTTCAGAGAGAAAGGAGAGGGATAGAGAGATAGAAACATCAATGATGAGAGAGATTCATTGATTGGCTTCCTCCTGTACACCCCATAAAGGGGATCTAGCCTGCAACCTGGGCAGGTGCCCTGACCAGGAATTGAACCATGACCTCCTAGCTCATGGGTCGATGCTCTCCCACTAACCCACACTGGCCGGGCGGTGTCATCTTTTGATTTTCTTTTACTCACCTTACTATCTTCCTGGTTCTTGGTATGCTGAGTGATTTTCTATTGAACCTGGACATTTTGGGAATCATGTTATGGGTTATTTAAATCTCTTATCTAGCACCACCCTGTCAGGAGAACTGTGGGGGAGACTGTCCCATTACTTTCAGGTTCCCTTCTCAGCCTCCTCTGATGCTGAAAGGAGATAATCCTTGTTAGTGCTGGGCACTATGGGAATTTCAACACCCAACTAAATATCCTAACCTGTCTGGAGGATAGAAATGCTTCATTGTCATTTCCCACTTGGCTTCCAATGATCCCATGGGGCAGTGGGTGGCTTTGTTACTATTCAGCATCCTCTGACATCATCCCAGTTGGGTGGTGGAGGGCCCCTAATTACTGCTCAGTTGCATAAAATCCAGTGTCCTACTCAGCCTTCCCTGACATCACCACAGCAGGAATTTGGGGCATCTCATTATGGCCTGGTGAGGATGGAATTCAGGCTCTTTACTCAATTTTTGTTGGTAAGAAACTCCCCAATTCCTGTTCTCTTGGCTAGAGAGTTTTGTTTGCATCGTTTGGTATTTCCAGGTTGCTGGCTTTTTTACTTCCAAACACAACATATAAGACAAACACAGAACAAAACCAGGGGATTCACCTCCATGTTGTTCTTTGGATTCTGAGGTCCTAGCTTGATTACTGCCTTCTCTTCATCTTTCAAAGTATTCTTATGTTTGCTTTATATCTAATGTCAAGGTTTTTAGCTGTATGTACTTAGCAGGAGAAATAGGGAAAAGTATACCTATTTCAAGTTTGTGGAAGAAGAAACTACAAAAACTCATTTTTAGAAGAGAGGTAAGAGGATAAATGATATTAATAATACTTTAATATTGTAACTACAAAGGGGTTCTGGCTCACCAGTAAGCAAGAAGTCATAAAAGTAACTCCTACTTAGGCTTTCTTACTAGAATTTTGTTTTTACTTTGAGATTCCACTGAATTCCCACCTCAAGTTTTCTCACAAATATTTTAAGCATTTTATAGTAGCTGTATCTTTAGTTTATGATGACATTTGAATTTACTCATTCCAAATTTTAGTACAGGATATGGAAAATATTTAGCACTATATTTCATATCACCACTTCATACTGTCTTTGGAGCAAAGTGAGCTATTTGTCTTCCCCCCACATTCCTGGCCAGTTCCCAACTTTATCACCTATACTCCTAAGCAAGGGTTACCTAGACTGTATATTTTTAATAAACTCATGGTCACACTAAAAACCTCTCTTTTGCCTTCTTGACATTTAAAAATATTAATAAAAATTTAAAAAATACTTTTGTTTGTCAAAACATGAAGTGTAGAAATGCTTTTATTCCAAGTACTATAGTCTTAAAATAATTGTAATAGTAAAAATACTATAAATTATGTGGATAATTTCAAGATCTGAATTTTCTTATTTATAAGTTAAAGATACTAAAATTCATTAGGTACAAGATCACTCCTAATGGTTAACTTTCTATAGTTGTAGTCAGTAAAGCATGTTAATGGCTGAAATGGAATTAGAACTCTCATATCTTAACATCTACACATCTGCTCATTCTTATGCCCAGCTACTTCTCCAAGGAACCCTATGAGAGAGATGGTTTTACCACCATTTTGCTGGTAAAGAAACAAGTTCATTTACCAGTGTCACCTATTAAGTAACTATTTCATGAAACTTTCTAAGATAATATAATTCATATCTGGAAGAACCAGGACTTACTCTCAGCCTCCTAACTCCAAAAACAGTTTTGTTTCTTTTCTGGGACTCCCTCCCTGGGACTGATGCCAAGCTCTGCTTCCTCTTGAAGGATGGATACCAGAAAAATCCTAGAGAAAGTATCCAAACTGTCTGCTCCTCATTTTGCTTTGATTATGCCATGTTTCTTCTTAATATCATACAGTGACTTATCTTCACCTTTGGGATAAAGTCAAGGATCATCATGGCCTTTGTCAAAGCTCTTAATGAGGAGATGCTGCTTCTGATTCTTCTCAGGATAGAGTAATGGCTTCCCTTGAACAACTAGAAAAGTAGGCAAAATATATTAAACAGTGGTTTCAGACGTTGGACAACAGATAGTGCAGTGTTCTGATTCCTGAGAAAATAAAAACAAAGGAGGTGATCCCTATGATGGCACCAGCTCACCATCTGGATGCAATTCTAGGCTGTGGTAGAGGGAGGAAGAACCCAAACAGAGCCACGCAGTCTCGCTGAGTTGGGCAGATATAGTTTAGAGGCTTTGTCCCTTTCATGGAGAAAAGGTGCGAATGCCAGACAGGATGGAATTCCATAAAGAGAGGTCTGGATATTTATGGAAGTTATGCCTCAAGTATTTCACTGAGTATTGATGTCCATGTACAGGCAAGGAAAATGCTCAAGTCTGGAGGGAAAAAGTACAAAAAAGCTATAGGCAGAACAATTCCCAGTGTTCACAAAAGCTGAGAATAGTTTATGTGCCTACCAGCCAGAGTAGAAAATCCCTGTAATAAATGATTCATCAGATAGAGTCCACAAAGGTATCACCTTAGTAGTGGGATTAAATAGCCTTAAACTATATGGTGCTCTAGCATGTCCTAACAAAGCATATAGACATGCCTCACAAGGATCATGCTGATCTCAAATAATAATGTGTAAACTAGAAACAATTCAAAGACATAAAAAAATCTAACAACCAAAACCAAATTGTAAGCTTCATGATAACCAACATCCAAAAAAAAATTAGGTATGGGAGAATACAGGAAAATAAAATCCACAATCATAAAAATTAATGCAATAGTAACATCCCAGAAATGACAAAGATAATGGAACTAGCCAACAAGAACATTGAAACAGCTCTTGGAAATATGCTCCATATGTTCAAAAATCTAGGGGGGGAATGATTATGGTAAAGATATAAATGAAAAAATTTTTAAAAAGACAATAGAGAACTTATAGATTAAAAATGTGATCTCTAAAAATGGATATTACACAGGATAA
>NW_005871048.1:62128899-62133234 GCF_000147115.1 Myotis lucifugus | reverse complement strand
TTATAGAAAACCATATAGAGATGTATGTCACACCTCTATAGAATATCAGGAAGTTTTTCAGAGGGAGAAAATGATTTTTAAAAATCTGAATCTGCACAAAGAAATGAAGAGACTACAGATTGTCATAAGTGGCAAATATAAAATATATAACTACAAATATGACAGTTTTAACAAATTGTAGAAATTCTTTGAAAAATACAAACTACTAAAGCTCAGTCAAGAAGTAATCTGCATAGTAAAAACCTTCCCACAAATCAAAAGCCCAGGAGCAGACAGCTTTACTGGTGTAGCAAACATTTAAGAAACAAACAAGAGTGGCTGCATAAATTCCTCCAGAAATAAAAGAGGAGGGGATACTTTCCAATTCATTTATAGAGCAAGCTTCACACTGACACCAAAACCAGACAAGAGAACAACAGACAAATAGACAAATAGCCATATGAGTACAAATACAAAAAAAATTTGACAAAAGATTGAAAAATTTAAATCAAACAATATGTACATCTATACTAATAAAAGCCTATGTGGTCATCACACTGTCATACCGTGATGCCCTCATGCCATAACAATCCATCACCAGGAGGCTGCATGCGCAGCGGGCGCGTGTGGGTGGGAGGGGCTGCGTGTGCGGTGAGGCACACGTGGGTGGGCTGGGACTTGACGCTGCGTGTGCAGCACGGAGGCGGGTCCCGCGGCTCCGCACGATGATGCTGGGGGTCCCAGCAGTGATGCTGGGGGTCCCAGCGGCTTTGTGCGAAGCCATGATGGCGGGTCCTGGCGGCTCCAGCCTACCTCTTTGGGGCAATTCATCAAGGAGCCCAGATGGGTGGGCGGGGTTTACCTCTTTGGAGAGATTGATAGCGGGGCTCCTGCACTGTGAGAGGGCATAGGCTAGGCTAGAGAACCCCCCCTCACCAGTGCACAAATTTTGTGCACTGGGCCTCTAGTATTTATATAGATATAAATCATAACCAAATTTATCCAAATAATGAAGGTTAGTTTAACATTAAAAAAATTCTTTAAATAGATGCAGAAAAATTATTTGGAAAAAGACAACATCCATTCATGATTTTTAAAATCTTGGCAATATTAAAGGGGTTAATTCATCAAGAGTACATCTTAAAGTTTACTTGACTACCTATCCAATTATTTTAAGGCTCTTAAAATAGATCTTCCTGGTCCTAACTTTATTTCCCTTTAGAAAGACAGTGTCTAAAAGGAGTTTTTGTTGTTGATTTAGTGTGACTTGGAGTGGGGGTGTCTTTTCTTCCCCCAAGTAGTATGCTGGAATGTTTTTAGCCAATTTCTCAAAATCTACAGTAATTACATTGGCTAACTCTGTTCATGTGCTAGAGAAGTTATTGTCTTTCATTCAGAAGTCTGAAATTTACTACCTTCACTGACAGATTTCCCATGTTACTCAGTAGAAAAGTAACTCAATCTGTCTGAAAACTTCTCCCACTTTGCCACATATTGTAATATTTAGGAAGATCAACAAACGTGAATCACCACAATTGACCAAACTGATGGCCAAAACTAAGCTGAGTTTTCAAAATGATTCTTAAATCTCAGAGCTTCCTCTCCTTCAAAAATTTTCAACATGTTTATGGAGGACCCCTAGCAACTCTGCCTCCTTTTCTGTTATGTCATTGCCCTCCAAAACAAATCTGCACTTTCTGTTACTGCCACAGTGGTGAGCATCATGGTTATCTGTCCCTTATCTGCCACCTTCTTTACCACATTCTGGTATTGCCTGTTTCTTCTTTCAACTGACCCTCACTGCTCTGTTTTCCTTTCTGCTGCCATGTCCTTGCTCTTCCTTCCATGTTTTGACCACAGAATTCTTCTCTGTGCATCTCAACCTCCTATTCTCGTCCAGCTTATGCTAACACAGTGTAGTGGATTCACAATTCACCTTTGCTTCATGAGATTTATAAAACATACTTTCTTTCAAAAGCAGAGACTGACTTTCTTGAAATGAATGTAATTCAGATGTCCATTGAGGCCCTCCCAATCTCTTTAAAATGGGGGAAAATGTTTTTAACCCACACGTGGTGGGGGAGTCCCAAAACCCTCCCTAAAGTTTGTTACCTTCCCAGGAGGCTCGTGTTCTCCTGGTCACCTTTGGCTCCTACCTAGCTCTTGTTCTCACCTCCCAGCATTTCTCTTATTACTCTGCTCCACACTGACTTAAATGTGGAACACTGCTTGCTTTCTGTGATCCCAATGAAAACACTCACACCTACCACTTAAATATGTAGCAGAACCTGCCAAAGGAGAGGTTTTTGTATTACCATCTTACTCATTCCAGATCCCCTCACATTTTCCCTTTCTCTCCATTTTCCTAGATCCCCACCTTTGAGGGACTCAGCAAGCTCTTCTCTCTTCATTTTACCAAGCAAAGTAGTGCAGCTCAAGACCCCCCAGTCAGCTCAGGGCTGTCCTGTATCTAGAGAGGAGATATCCAATGCAACCTAAACAGAACAACTATCTATCTCCCCGAGGCCGAATTCTCTGATAGATGATGCTACTTCCTCGTCTTTCTCCACATTGGGCACAAGAATTAAGATTCTAGTAGATGAGCAATGTTCACCTGATTCAATTATTCCTGTATAATAATACCCAGAGAAGGCTTTATATATTTGAATGTTATGAAGTTGAATTAAAATTTCAGACTGTACCTGGCCAGTGTGGCTCAATGGCTGAGTGTCAACCTATGAACCAGGAGATCATGGTTCGATTCCAGGTCAGGGCACATGCCCAAGTTGCGGGCTTCATCCCCAGTGTGGGACATGCAGGAAGTAGCTGATCAATGATTCTCTCTTATCATTGATGCTTCTATCTCTCTCTCTCCTCCTCCTTTTCCTCTCTCTGAAATCACTATGTATATATATGTGTGTGTGTATGTGTGTATATATAAAGATTTCAGACTGCCATTATGCTGACCTTTGTAAATAGGGCTCAGAGTTGATTCATTAAATATGAGAAATGAAATATACTGGCACTCCTTGACCTTCGAAGCTCATGTAGATACTTGTGTAAGAATGTTTAATCTGAAATCATGTAGGTAAAGTCTTCCCACTGCCAGGACATGGACCCCATTTCTCAGGGACATATCACAAGGTGTCTGGGCCAAAAGCAAGTAACTCCCTGACATGACTGCTTTCATCATTAACAATATCCCAGACATAGCCATCCAGGACGCATGCCAGCATATGCATAGATTCCTTCTGATTCCCAAACTTGTCTCTGGATAGAAGGCAGGGGTGAGTGGCTAGTTGGCCCAGAGAGGAAGCAGCAGAGCACAGAGAGGAAGAACTGGTAGGATTCTATGGGAGCTGGAGGAATGAGCATGTGTGTTTGGATGAAATACCCCCAGATAATGACTTTCTGAACTAGTTGGGGAAAATTTAAGGGAGGCTAAATTTCTTACAATCCTGTGGGCAAGGCCTGAGTCAGAAAAATACTTCCTTGTAGCTGTTATTTCAAAACTGTTTTTCCTCCAGGCTGCTACAATCCAGAGAAACATATGTTAAATATGTTATCTTTAACGAAGAACTGGTAAATCGAATTGTTTGCAATTTGTTTCATTTTTATTTTTCCCATGTTTTTGTTCATTGCAACAACATATTATAATAACAGTAAAAGAAATGAAAAATGAGGGAAATTATTCAGAAATCTGCCCATGAAAGCAGTTCTTTTTATTTTCCATGTTTCCGCCCAGGGATTGTCTATCTGCTGGCAGTGCAGTTCTGTGCTACTTCCCAGAGTGGAAGCTTTAGAAGAAAGACTGAGCTCAGCTTCTAAAAAGTTATGAGACATTGGCTACATCCCTTAAAATCTTCAGAGTTTCCTTGCATTTAAAATTAAACTATTTGATTTTTAAAAAGTATATTTTCATTAATTTCAGAGAGGAAGGGAGAGGGAGAGAGAGAAACATCAATGATGAGAGAGAATCTGTGATTAGCTGCCTCCTGCATGCCCCACACAGGGGATTAAGCCCCCAATCCAGGCAAGTGCCCTGACCTGGAATTGAACCGTGACCTCCTGGTTCATAGGAGATCAACCACATAACCACACTGGCCGGGCAAACTAATCGATTTTTTTATAGGATCGTTCAGTTTAAAAATATTGTACTTCTAGAGTTCCACCCACAGCCCGGCTTGGATTTTACTAAATATAAAAAAAGGAGGTTTTTTTTTTTTTTTTTGGAGAAGGAAGGGGGGGGGGGGAGAAATATTACTCCCCCCCCCACCCACCAGCTGGGGGGGGGGGGGGGGAGAGCGAACCCCCTGGTGTGGAGAATAAAAGAAAAAACAAAAAAGTTGTTTTTTT
>NW_005871048.1:62103179-62127584 GCF_000147115.1 Myotis lucifugus | reverse complement strand
GTATCTGGATTATTATCTCTATATGAAACTTTGTAGCCTTGAGTGGAGGCCTGGTTGCCCAGCCTCTCCTTGAGCAGAGGCCATGGTGGCTGGAAGCAGGAATCTGGGATTTATTTACCTTCTATAATTGAAACTTTGTAGCCTTGAGCGGAGCCCACAGCTGGCAGGGCAGGCGGGAAGCTTGGCTTCCTCCACCTCTGGGGGCAACCTAAGCCTCCTGCTCGCTCTAGCTCCATGGCCCACCATCTTAGTTGGGTTAATTTGCATATTTGCCCCTGATTGACTGGTGAGCATGGCTTGTGGGTATAGCAGAGGTATGGTCAATTTGCATGTTTCTCTTTTATTAGATTAGATTAATCCCATTAAATAGGGCTCTGCCCTCACAACCTAATTACCTTCCAATGGCCCCACCTCTTACCTCTATCACGTTGGTTGTTAGGATTTCAACATAGGAATTTTGAGGGGACACGAACATTCAGTCAATAACAGTGCTAGAGCAAAATACCTGTTGTCCCTCTACTGGACCGGGGTTGAAAGTGTACTTATCTTTAGCATGGTGATTATAGGTATTATATACTTCAAAGTTGCAATGTTCTTACCACAAAATATAAATGGTAATTATGTGATACAATGGAGGTGTTAGCTAACATGTGTTGGTAATCATTTTGCAATAGATAAGCATGTCAGCTCAAACATTTTACACCTTAAATTTAATGCATGTTATATATCAATTATATCCCAGTGAAGCAGGAAAGGAATAGAATGTCATGAGAAGAGAATGCTGATAAACATAGAGTGCTCAAAGACAATGAAGCAATATACTCATGGTTTCAAGGAAAAGAAAATGATTCCTACCACTCAGCAGAGAATTCTTAGGCTAATGAAAGTCACCCAGAGAAAGCTATCAACAAAGTTCCCCAGCGACCTGGGCATTTACAGGGTGGGGTCAGGTGTCCACCTCCTGTCATTGATCAGTTCACTTGAACGCAAAATTAAATTTTTTTTGCTTTATATAAACAAAAGAAGAGCAAGAGCATTGAATCAAGAAAAATATTTCTCATTCAACTTTTTACAACTGGTAGTCATTAAGGGTACTCCTTGCACCAATTCTTAAATAAAGGTGGACTTTTTGGAGACTTAAAGTGCTCAATGAATTAAGTGCATTTAAAACAGTACAGTACCAATAGTCACTGTAATTTATTCGTGGAGAAAAGATCCTATTCACACCTGTCATTGTCCTGGCTTCTCCATAGCAAGGTAACAGTTGTTGTAACCAAAGACATATTTATAAGTAATGTTACTTATGCAAAGGGAGGTCAATATCAGAAAGTTCTATTAAGAATTTTCCAATTCTTCAAGAACAACTCACTTGATTGAATTAAGAGTATAGTGAATAATTAATTCCTGGGAAGATTTAGGAATGCCCATACAACTTCAGCACAACACCACTGGTGTTCACGCCATAAAAGTGTGCCCCAAGTGTAATGTAAATGCTCAAAACAACAAGAAATACCTTAAAACTACCCTAGATTTTTCATTAATCTTTGCTACTCCCACAAAGATGGACATTGCTGAGCCTCTTTAGACCTGCTTAAAAAAAGGCGGACTATGGCATTGAATTTGTCTACCTCATGGTACTATTTGTACCACCAAATAGTATAGACTCCCAAGCCCATGGTGAAATATTCCTGTAAACAAAATTCTTATTTCTTAACCACCAACTCTACATCTTAAGATGTTAAACCAATGTTTAGCCACACATCAAATATCAAATAGCAATGAGAATGGCAAAATGCTTTAGAGATGTATTAATTAATAACCAGTTCTGAGTGATCTCATTAATGAACAGACTTCACACAAATTAGCAAAGATAACCATAGAAGTAAAACTCTTTCAGTTTTCTTATATATTGGGGTCTTTTAGTATTGATTATAATAGTCTTGAAACAATATATTTTTTAAAATATGTTTTTATTGATTTTATAGAGGTTGGGAGGGAGAGATTGAAATATCAATGAGAGAGAATAATCAATTGGGTGCCTTCTGCACACCCCCTACTGGAATCAAGTCCAAAACCCGTACATATGCCCAAACGGGGAATCAAACCAGCGACCTCTGACCTCGGTGCATGGGATGATGCTCAACCCACTGGATCACATCTGCCAGGCAAAACTATCTAATAAGAGTAGAAACACACCTTAATTATGTCACCATGTAGGTCATGCTAGTTTCTTTCTCTCACTTCTTAGATTTGTGTGTTTTTCCCAATGTCTAGAAAAATGATACCAAATGCCGATGCAATCCATGTATGCTTCAGAACAAGTGAAAGATTTTGACCAAGATACCATATTAACTGTACATGAATATGTTGGCAAGGGGGAGCAGGGAGGGAGGGGTGGCATGCAGAAAGGTTTCTTGATTGTGAGTGGCTAGTCTTGTGGCTAGACTGGCCCTTGTGGTTCATTTTATGGTTGCAGACACCCTCAGTAATAACATAAAATAACTCTGGGTGGGGAGAGGTTTATTACTCACAGGCCCTGAAAAGTATATACCATACCTGGGGCCACACAGAGAGGTCATGAGGGGTGCGGGGTAGGAGAGGGGATGGGATTCTGCCTTTTATAGAGGTTGAGGGTAGGGTCCTAAAGTTTCATGGGATCAATCTTTATTGGTGAATTTAAAACATAACAGTAGGAATTTAAAGTGCAGGAGGAGAGAAAAACAAGTGGCTCAAATGGTCAGCTATTATCTCTAAAACAAAGGATTTGAACAAGGGGAAGACCTGGACTGGCTCTTAGTCTCGTCCTGGGGCTGACAATGTGTTTATGGAAATAGCCATCTTTGAAGTGGATGCCTCTGGGGACTGGATGCCTTGTGGCAATCAAAGCATAGTCGAGGCACTTGTTTTACAAAAAGAAAAGCCAACTGTCAGGATTTATACTACAGCTACTCAAAACAGCTCAAATGATCTTAGCTTCATCTAAAATCTTGTGTAACTCAGGGATCGAGTCACCCTATGCATCCCCCCAAATGGTCACCCACTACCTGAGCTGGGTTTGACAAGAACCATAAGTCACCTATCATTATTCCATTATCCTCAAGTCAAATTTCTTTCCTGTGCTCAATATACTTTGTGTAATAACAGAAGTCAATTGTGCCAAGATAAAGACAGAGCAGTGTCTCAAGATGTGTCTTGACTGTCTTCACTTATACTGTAGATTGTCCTTTTGCTTCCTGATGATGTCATTGGAAACATAAAGTGATGAAGTCTAATTTTTCTTGTTTTTTTTTTCTTTCTTTCTTTTGTCACATGTGTTTTTGGTATCAGATCCAAGAAACTTTTGTCATATTCAACATCGTGAGATTTACCCCTGTTTTCTTTTAGGAGTTTTATTATGTTAGTTCTTACATTTAGGTCTTTGATCCATTTTGAGTTAATTTTTGTTTATCGTGTGATGTAAGGGTCTAACCTTATTTTTCCTCATGTCCAGCACTACTTACTGTAAAGACTGTTCTTTCCCTAAGAGATGGTCTTGACATCCATGAAAATCAGTGGACCATGGATTTGTGGATGCCTTCCTGAAATGTCGGTTTCATCCCATTGGTCTATATGACTATAATTGTGCCAGTACCACACAGTTTTCACTACTGTTGCTTTATTGTAGTTTTGAAATTGAAATGAGTGAATCTTTCTGCTTTGTTTTTCTTGGGTGAGATTGTTTTGTGTATCTCATTTTGATCCAATGATTGGTCTTTGCTTAAAAATTGAAGCAGTAGAAAGAGGTAGATTCTTGTAATTTGGTGATGACAATATCTGTAACAGGTCCCTCCCACACTCAAGGGGAGCAGGTATCCAGAGCATGAACATCAGAACTGCCCTCGGGTCTGTCTGCCACAACACCAGTGCATTTTTTTTGCATCTATCTAAATGTAAATAGCAGCAACTGGCCCTTTGCCAAATTATCTCTAAATGGAGAACTTTAATGATTTCAGTAAATATCTGGTAAAACTAATTAATATCAGGTGGGTAGTTAGGGTAGCCCAAACATTTCATTCTGACAGAGCACTCAGGAGCATAAACATAAATATGTGTGCACAGAGACACACACAAACGCATGCCAAATTCCAACACCAGTACTATGAATCATTATGATCTAAGTAGTTTAGCAAACACAATTCTTCTTTATGATGAAAAAGTGGATTAAAGGGCAAAAATCATCTGGATAATTTATTCCAAAATTTTCCCACATCCTCCACCAGTTTTACCATTTATAACTTTTTGCCAAATTATCTGGATAGCTGGGTCAACCGTATATGTCACCTTGTCTTATAAAACGACCTTTATCTGTCAATGTAGATGTCACACCTGAGTTCCCTATGTGGGCCCCCAACTATGCAATAGGGAGTTGAACCTTATCATAAAATGGAACAGAAAATAGTTTCCATGGTAAGTACTGCAGCTCCAATGTTTTGCATCCCCTTTTCTGTTGGTTGCCGTGTTTTACACTTATTCCCTTTACTGAAATAGCAGAAACATCTGCATCTCCTCCCTCAATCAGTACAACACTTTATGAGTCCCAGATTTACAAACAGTATCAGTTACATGCAGTAAACCTATTCTTGGTCTTATTAATTACTTTCCATCAACTTATCCCTCAAGCATTTTGGTTACAAAAGTATGCAGACAATGGGCAGTAATGGCTGTAAGTTAGTTATTTGACAAGTAGGTCCCTTTGCAAAGAGTTTCTTGTTAATTATTAAAGAATTAGTGCCACAGGGAGGCTTTGCTTGTTTTTTGGGTAAGTCATATTTGATCATCTATAACTGGTTTTCTCCTCATCTATCCTCTCTTTACTTCTCCACAGAATTTTTAGAAATCTAAGATCTAGATATACTAAGGTGCATTAAGTTGTTTTAAACTTTTATATGGCAAATTCACCCCAAGTCTTAGACCAGCCTCTTATCTTAAAGACCCGTGTTATGCATAGACATTTCTCTGACATTATGTAAAACAATAAGCATATAACATAAAATATATTTTCACAGGCTCTTCTTGCATCTCTGTTTCTGGGGAAGATATGATTAATGAATCACTAAATGCCTATGATCAGTAGTTCACATGGGAAAAAGGCAAGTGGAAAACCTTTTATTCCAAGGTTGTGGGCAAATGATGTGTGAAATTGTTGACAAATTGCCTTCATTAAGCTTTTGAAATGGGCATTTTCCCCCCCATAAATTTGGCTTCTTTTCAAATATGACTGTGCAGAGTTTTAAGACATTAACTGTCAAGTTAAAATTTGCTATGATGTTTGTCCTTGAAAATCTTTATTCTTGAGAAAAGTGCTAGAAAGTTTAAAATAGGATTCTGACATGGATAATACTCATTTCTGTGCAAAACACAGACTTAAATGCTACCCTATTATCCCCCAGAGGCACACACAAAAAAAGGTATGAAGTAGAAAGACCTTTTTTGGTCAATTATTGACCTCTCAATAACAAAGCCTTTCCGGTCAGTGCCATGTAGGGTAGTGGACAAAACTATGGCCTTGCAGTCTCACCGTTGGGGATTTAACTCCCAATTCTGCTTCTTATTAGGAGTGGGACTCCAGACAAATAGATTAATTTCTCTGTTCTTCAATATCCTCATAGATAATTAAAAATAATAATATCTACTTAATAGGATTGGGCTGAAAATTAGAATTTACTATATAAAGCACCTAGCCTTGTTCTCTAAATACATTTTTATTGATTTCAGAAAGGAAGGGAGAGGGAGAGAGAGATAGAAACATCAATGATGAGAGAGAATCATCATCGATTGGCTGCCTCCTGCACTAGGAATCGAGCCTACAACCCGGGCATGTGCCCTCACTGGAATCGAACCATGACCTCCTGGTTCATAGATCCACACTCAACCACTGAGCAACCCTAGCCGGGCATCTGGGTTTCTTTAAACATCTACATCAATTTATATGTCCACAATTTTGGGACTTCACTTTTGATTCCTATATGACTTGCCCATATTTAGGCTTTCTCTCCTCTGGGGATCATTTTAGCAGAGGACAGATAATTTTGATATCCTATTTATTCAATGATTCCTGCTTCTCAGAAGAATTCCTATAAATAAACCATCTTTATTTCTCACATAATCTGTGGTGTGTAAAAAGCCAGGAAAGTAATCAGTGCTCTGAGATGCGTGTTAGATAAATGTATGAATGGATCCTTGTTTTCCCAATAAGAAAATCAAATCACAGAGAGATAAAGTAACTTGGCCAAAGACATATCCAGCCAATATCAAGAAAAAGATAAAGATCCAGAAGACCTGAAGTCCAGTCTCCAACTGTCTAAAAGCCTTTAAATATCTATAAATATAAGCTGGTATGGGTTTATTCCAAGTAGGTTTATCTGACAGAAATTGTCCTTCTTAATAGTTTACAGCATGAAAACATAGAACATTGTTTGACTCAGATCTTTAAGGAATCTGGAATCATTTTCCAAAATTGGCTGCATTTTTCCAGTCGTCAATTTTGCAGATGAATATCCTGTAATCTAAGATGTGAGGTTAAATCTAGACTAATCCACAAGTGAAATATCAATGTGTTTTAAACCCATAGTAAGGCGGAATTGTTTGTTGAGCAATTGAGAGCTTGAGTTAAGCAATTCTTGTCCATTTCTCTCTGTTTAAATGTATGTTCAGGTCACTCCTTTTGTATGGTATTCAGGCAGGGCCTTATTTTAGAGCTTATGTTTCAAGATTGAATTCAGAGTTCGAACTCTACTCCTCGGCTTCTGATATGTTCTTCAGTGATAAAACTTGCTGTATTTCAGTAGGAGGAATAGAAGCATTGGTTGAGAGGTTAGTAACATCCAGCTTCAGGAAAGTCACTGTTTGACCAACATGGCCATAGAGATCCCATGAAATGTCTTCTAATGTCAGACATTTGAATGTCACAGTGGGCTAAGAAAGCCCAGATCTACCTGTCCCATTGGCTTGAGAGTCAAGGTCAAGAGAGGATTCCCAAGACATAAACCCATAATGGAGTGTGTTTCTCCACTGGGCTACTTAGAGGCTTTGAGTTTTGGTTTGGAAAACAGATGGAACTGTGTTGTTTCATGAGAACCACCAATCTCTGGGCAGTCTAGATGAGAAGCAGATCTGCTCTAGTGATGACTAGAGTTAGAAGCCAAGCATCTGTAAGTGCCAAGTCCTGATCCACATTCTAGGAATGCTAAAAGATATAAACAGTCATTTCTATGGACTTGAATGTCTCCTGCTGTCTCAATATGCTCTTCGGACACTTATGGCTAGAGTGACTCACAAGGTAATAATTAGAGAGGAGGAATTGTCACCTAAAAATTTATATATATATCTCCAAGTATATACATATAATCAAAATAGGACTACTAGTACCTAACTAAAATTGTGAAAACCATTGAAAAGTACACTGAACTCTGCATAAGGCATTGGGTATTACTGTCTTAGCCCTAATGTTAACTTTTTTACTTTGGAAACATCATTTTTTGTTCTGGACCTCAGTTTCCTTTTCCGTAATCTAATAGTAAAACAATTCCCCTCAGCATTTATATTCTGTGATCATTACTACTCTTTCCTTCTTCCACAAATCCCTGTCAGGCTCTGAGGAGCATTTCTGTATATCTTGCATTCAAGTTGGTTCTTGACATTCATTTTTACTGTATTTTTTATAGCAAAGAAAGTTTTTTTTTCATGAAACAGTTTTATTTAAACTTCTCATGTGCCATTTCTTTCTTTTTTATTGAATTAGTTGGGGTGACATTGGTTAATAAAATTATGTAGGTTGCAGGTGTACAATTCTATAATACATCATCTGTATCTTGTACTGTGTTCACTACCCCAAGTCAAATCACGTTCCATCATCACCATTTATCCTCCCCTTCCCTCTTCTACTTCCCGGACCTCCCTTTTCCTCTGGTAATCATCATACTGTTGTCTGTGTCTAAGAGTTGTTTTTTTTAATCTCTTCACCTTTTCTCACCCAGACCCCCAACATTCCTTCCTTCTGACAGCTGTCAGTCTGTTTTCTGTATCTATGAGTACCTTTCACGGCAGCATGAATACACCTGGAGAGTATTATGCTAAGTGAAATAAGCTAGTCAGAGAAAGACAAGTACCGTATGATTTCACTTATATGTGAAATCTAATGAACAAAATAAACTAACAAACAAAATAGAAACAGACTTATAGATAACAAAGAAATGTATGTACTGTGGTTAGTGGAAAATACCTAAGTATCTACCCCACCTAGGGGCAGCACTATGTTCTAAATCTGAAGTACCTTGGTATGAAACCTCCACTTATTAACCTGAGCTTTAAACGTTAAATATAACCACAGATTCATCATCTTAGAGGCTTTAATCTTGAAGTGGTGTACTTTTTCTTTAATCTAGAATATCTATTATGTTAAGAGTTATTGGTGATTCTTGGTTGGTAAATTTTCTGAAGTTTTAGACCCAAAATTGATAAGTATTACAATTTTCTTGACATCATCATTAACATGCCTAGGGACTATTGCAATTAAATAAAGGATGAAATAGAGACATACTATTCTATCTGACAGAAAGGTTATTATGCACAAGGGGGTGACCAGGTATTCCAAGTAGACAGAGTACGAATGTGTATCAGAATCCTCGTGAAGAAAGGTTGACCCTTGAACAACGTGGGAGTTAGGGTAACCTACCCCCCAAGCAGTTGAAAATCTGTGTATAACTTTTGACTTCCCCAAACTTAACCACTGATAACCCACTGTTGACTAGAAGCCTTGCTGATAACATAAACAGTTGATTAACACATATTTTATACAGTATTATATACTGTATTCTTACAATAAAGTAGCTAAAGAAAACATTATTATGAAAATCATAAGGAAGAAATATACCTTTACCTATTTACTGAAAATATTTGCATATAAGTGGATCAGCGCAGTTCAAACTTTGTTGTTCAATGGTCAATTGTATATATTAGAAGGGGACCACTGGAAAGGTTGCAGAATCCCCCACCCCTCTCTGAAGATCTTTTACACAAGGATAAGTGTTTTATGTTGATGAAAAATAGATTGGCACAAAACAAGAGAAAAAAAAAGTTCTTTTCATCTCCCTCCTGCCTGTATTGTGACTTGTTATGTCTAGTAACTTTAAAACTACAAAATCTAAGCCTCAAATGGCCCTGACTCATAGTTTGAATCAATATCAAGGGCAACAAAGAAACTATAGCTTTATTTGTACCCTAAAATAAACAGAGTTTCTGTTTTCATTTTTGATTCTATTTAAAATTTTTAAATTATACTTTGGCTCCCCCCCCCCCACCCCGCCTCCAAGATTACATTTCTCTTCTTAAGTACCATTTTTATGATTGACTTCAGTGACCTGAAATTCTAGAGCTACCTGAAACTGTGATGATTGTGGGGCACTTTCATCTTGCTGAAACCATCCCACCACTGTGTTCTCTCAAGTTAAATCATAGCATCCACTTGAGATGCTTGGAGAAATGCATCCCTGCCTTCCCAGTCTTTCAAGGTGTGAGAACCAGAACCTGAGATGGGATTGGTCCATAGACTATCAAACAAGGACGAACTTGAATGTCAATGTCATTGGAGCAGTTTCCCTGCTTTATGCATGGGATTGATTAGTTTTACAGATAGTTCAAACATCTGCTAGTGCCTAAAAACTCTCATTGATTTCTGGATTGCTTGTTTGGTTATGTAATACTTACACTGAATACACCAGGCTACTTTCCAGTTTACTTCCAGATATAATTTTAGGGCTGATGTTAATCTGTAGAAGCACATGTGATTTGGATTTTGGCAATTCTGAAGACAGCTTCCCTCTCTCCACATCATCTTGATGGTTGATGTAAGCCAATGGGTCCTGAATTTTACCTCCTGCAAGCTGGCAATTCCTAACTGATTAACTTTAACTCAGGAATTGGCTTCTACCCATTGGTCTGATGAAGCCAATGTCTGCTCTCCTTAAGGTCACGATCCTGAGCATACTGAGATCATTACAGTGGGGGTGGAGGTTGGGATGTCTTTTGTATGTGACTGTTGAGATTCCTTACTACAAAAACCTTTATTTTAACATTAGGAAGAATGTCATTTTTAAAAGGCAAACCAACAAACCAGTTGGCAACATAATTCTAGTAAACAAAGGGATAGAGTTATATCTATTTTCAGTTTACTTTAATATTGAAGGCGTGGCTTGGTGTCATTAAAACATATGATAGAAATATGATTAAGCAGACTATATAGGTATGCTTCTTTTTGGTGCTCCAGGTCAGACAAAATTAGCATTTGATGAGCTTTCCTTGTTGTCTAAATAATTTATATGATAGCAAAACTTCTATAAAATTTGAAACTACTTTTTAAACTATGTAACCAAATGTTGTTGCTTTTTCTATTTGGGGCTTGATTTAAAATATTTAAAATCAGTTTCAGTCCTGTACAACTTTAATACAGATCAAGTGCTTTAAAATATTTATGATAGAGAAAATGATTCCATCTGGGCAGGGAATTTATTACGGGAATATCATACCAATTTGAACTGAAGCCACTGTGAGATTAATTTCTTTTCTGCTGCTAGAATATAAATGTGTCCTGACAGCTGCTTTCTGTAACTGAAATGTACTTATTTGCATGCAGTATCTTCTATTCAATGAAATTATATATATATATATATATATATATATATATATATATATATATATATATATATAACAGAGGAACTCTGGATGAATCAAGCAACAAACAAAGGTTGATTATAAATGCAAATGCCAGCCATAAATTTACTATAAAATATTGGCCAGTGCTTGTTTTGAAATCAATGGTTATTAAGAAATTTCAAAGAGGCAATCAGGAATATCAGAAGAATTTGCTGATGTTAAAAGAAAAAGAATTACACAAGGGAAAAGATAACCTTGTTCTAACACGTTTTTCAGACTTATTAATAATTAACATGCTGGACACTCTCTTTCTGATTCCATTCATTCCCTTTTGCCATGGTTAGGAGCTGAAAAGATGGACATTAGTACATAAATAACATGCCATGAGGATGTATAATAATTTAGATACTTATGCAATATGATTGGAGTCAGCGTAGGTATAGATAGCAGATATAATTTCAGCATGATGATGATAAAAGAGAAGGGTTTCAAAGTAAGAAGCCAAATTTATCATGCTTTCTTCAGGGACAGGCCCATCTAATTGAGAGGCCATAGACTCAAGCAAAAGGTATGGGGGGCCAGTGTAGCTTCAAGGTAAGCAAATAAAGACTAACAATCACCATTGAAATTGAGATTAATTGAGAATAAAAATGATTTATAAACAAAATTACACTCAGAAAACATAATTTCTTACCTTTTCCTTTTAAGAAGAGTTTTATAATTAGTTGATTGTGCCTTTGGCTGGAGAGCCTTGTATTCTAAGTGGATCAGTCACTGATAGAAGGCAGCTAAGGCAGCATTGGAGAGAAGGTAAAGTCAAGCAATTATGGTCTAGAAGTTTACACATCTTTGCTACTGGTGATCTTTGATTGAGCCAAAAGGAAAGTTCTGGAAAAAAAGGAAGAGAGGAAGCATGAAAGGTGGGCAAGAACTGAAGGAAATTCTTTTTCTATGTGCATTCAGGTTGCAAAAAGATTTAAGCTTAATTGTTGCAACAGTTATGTTCCCTGAAAACTACTGAGAAGTTTTCAGACAAAAGTTAAGCAATTATCCACTGTAAATATTTATAGTGCATTTCCCTAGAGCAAAATCTCTAATTCTACTCTTCAGAGAATTTATAAACACCCAAAGAAAACACCATGAGGGGCACATTAGAATGAGATTTAGGCAAAGGAAAAGGAGAACAATATTAGTGTTTTGTTGCTTGAAGTCTAACAGTGGTTCTCAACCTTCCTAATGCCGCGACCCTTTAATACAGTTCCTCATGTTGTGGTGACCCCCAACCATAAAATTATTTTAGTTGCTACTTCATAACTGTAATTTTGATACTGTTATGATCATAATGTAAATATCTGATATGCAGGATGTATTTAGGAGACCCCAGGTTGAGAACCGCTGCCTAGAATCTTATTGACCTTTTTCCAGTGTCTGTATTTGCCACACAAATGGTGTCTTTGAGTCATTCTTGGGAGAAAAAAGGAGGAAGTTATATTGAAGTATTCAAATACTTAGTTCTTGCTGTACTTTCAGGAGGAATGTGGAGCTAATTTGCAATTATGGTCTGTATTGTTCAGATATTTTTTTTAATAGAAAATCAGATATTCTTGGGCACTCTGCTGAGACTAGAGAGGTAAAATTTATATTTAATGCTCATTAACACATATTTTTCTTCTCCCTTCCTTCACTCTCTTTTCAACTCTTAAGATTTAATTTCAAGTGGTTAAGTGGTCTCATGTAATGTGCAGCTCACCCAAGCAAGTATAACAACATTCAGATACATTTGCATAGACTGCCTAGCTGTCCTATCTACTAAGGGCACCAGAACATTGGGTGGGACTATTATTTGATGTTCACCGGTGTGCAATAACAGTGGTAGGGGGAGGAGGGGGGTTCTTTAACCTCAGACAAGGAAAAGTATGAAAATGCCCAGACACCCACAATAGGATAAGAAACACATAATTGACAATAGCTAGTGTAAGTAAAGTCTGAAACACATGCATATAAACCCATGAACCTATCCTGTTACTATCTTATTTCTCCAAACCTGTTTTTCTATATATCCAATCCTTCTCTAATCATCTGAATCTCTTTGGCAATGTTATTTTCAATGGCTGTGTTATGCAAATCACACAGAAATACTCTATTGTGATTTCTCCAATCACTACTCATCTTTATTTCTTTGACAAACAATGGTAGATTCTCCTCTATGTGCCAAGCATAGCTCTTGGTTCTTGCCCTCAAGGAGCTCAAAATTGACTGAGAGATAGACTAATGAATACAATAAGAGGGGGGAACGCAGACGGATTTGTAGGTGAGAGAAGGAGGAGACATTCTGGACTCAATGATCCCCTCCATTTTCTCTGACTCAAAGGAATGAATTAAATAGAGAGAAATTTCTAGATTTAGGAGCTATTTGAGATATTAGGACCAAACTCATATTGTTCTTTCAGCTGAAAAAATCACATTGTAGAGCTGATGCCTATTCCATCTATGCCCTGTTTCTCAAGAATTAGGAATTTCAGATTTTGATAATTCAGGAAGAAATTTTATCTGTTCTGTAGTCTAACAAATTTTTGAGGCTTGCCATTAATACTCTTGATTCCTATTTAGAATATTATTTTAAAAAATAGACACACCTTATGTAAAATTACTTTTCAAGTCAAAGATAATTTTTAGGAGGGCATATTTTAAATTAGCAACTGTTATTAATGCTTTAGTTACTAGTGTTTAATTTTCTGTTCAGAATAAAAGTTAACATGACAAAATTAAATTAGACCAAACTTTTTACTTAAGATATTTATTTAGATATTGCATAATTTTTCCCCTCCAAAATTCATTAGCCAGTTTAATGATTTTGAAAATTATTTATAGCTAGGATTCTTATACAAGCTCCTCACTTCTATGGGCATCACTTTTCTTTGTTTCCAGAAAAGAAATAATTGAAAATATAATCTCTAACATGATCTTAAATCCTAAAAGTTTACCTTTTCTATATTTATGCCCTGGGAATAAATTAGTAAAACAGCTGTCTAAACTGGTCCAAATTCTTCTCAAAAGTTGCAAGGTGTACTACTTTGGGGGAAAGTATTGGGGAAACAAAGAGAATTAAGGACAATGAAGTCTTTCTGGTGTTCCCTGCCCAAGAAAACCAAACATTCTGAAGTCTTTGTCTGCCTGATAAGAAACAAGCTAGGGCCCAAGAACAACTGGATTCCCAAGAGCTTTGGTTTCAAAAGTTATTAAGCTAAGTAAAATGAGCCAGTCAGAGGAAGACAAATACCATGTAATTTCACATATATGTGCAATTAATGAACAAAATAAACAAGCAAGCAAAATAGAAAGAAACTTACAAATACAGAGGACAGACTGATAGCTGTCAGAGGGGAGGGGCATTGGGGGGCTGGGTGGAAAGGTGAAGAGATTAAGCAAAAAGAGAGAGAGAGAGAGAGAGAGAGAGAGAGAGAGAGAGAGAGAGAGAAAGAAACTCTTAGACATAGACAGCCAACTGTATGATGATTATAAGAGGGGAAGGGGGTGGGGGGAGATATAAAAGGGTGAGGGAGGATAAATGGTGATGGAAAAAGACTTGACTTTGGACAGTGAACACAATAGACAGATGATGTATTATAGAATTGTACACTTGAAACCTATATTATCTTATGAACCAATGTCACCCCAGTAAATTTAACAAAACAAAACAAAAATAAGTGAAAATAGTGTCCGGAGCCCCTAGATTGGGGTCTCGAGAACACCCTTTGGAAAATATGGTTCTGTTAATTTCACTATTGTTCTTCTTGAATGTAACAGAGCTCATATTCCTCATAATGTGCTCTGATCACCTGTTCTCTATCTTCAAGTTGATCTCTAGACAATTCTTATCGAACCATAGACTGGCTCTAATCCTTCTAGGGGGACAGGTTACATTTCTCACCTATGATTGAAAGCCAGCACCAAAGTGTGGTACGCATTGCCAAGTCATTATCTTGACTTTCACCACTGAGTCCATCTACCGCCCTCTTGAATTGCAGTTGTCTCTCTTCTTTAGAATAACAAGAGTTGTCCCACCATGATAGCTTGCTTCACTTCCACCTTACCACTTCCTAATTACACCCTTTTGTTATTTTACAGTCTTGCTGAATCGCAGTGGAGCCAGGCTACACTGAAACTTTCATTGGAGCTTTAAAATGTTGTTTATAGAATGCAAATGTTTAGTGTATCATACATTAGAAAATGGCAACAAATGTTGGTGTGATGGGTGAAAACAGGAGTGATGAGAAAATGGGAATACATTTTTAGTTTAAAAATAGTAACTGCACTCACTCTTCAGGATTGGTGAGTATTGCCAGTATTAAGAGATACTTAATCAAACTTGTCCTTTGCATGCTATCAAAAATATTTAACTAAGGAATTCATGTGGGAAAACTGCCAAAAGCTTAGGAGCATCTGTAGAGGGGCCAAATACAATCTTAATTGAACTAGGAGGTTCGGGAACTGGCTTTGTAAATTATTGCATGTATGCTAAGTAACTGATGTGGTAATTGACCAAGCCCATCCCAGGGATGCACAGGCAATTGGGCAGGACAATGAAGGCAAGAGCCTGGGAATAAATTTGTGGAGTACTGGAGGATGAAGGCACTGCTTTCCAACTCCTTGGAACCTGAAAAGCATTACAATGTAAGGAAATCCTGAGACATTTCTTATCCCTTTCAAACTTGTAGCTGTGATGAAGATCCATGAGGCATTGTCCCTCTGGGGTTTGCAGGTCTGCAGGAAGTGATAGGTGATCTTAGAAACAAAACCACCCTACTTTGATTGTGTGTCCCTGAGAATACAGACCTATTTCCCCCCAAGTATAACCACAGTTATGTCAGAGTAAGAAGTAAAGCAGAAACTTTGGCAGCAAAAGTTTAAGACAAAGTTGGGAGCATAGTGAGATAGGATTAAGGCTGTTACTTCCCCACCCCCCAACCACAGAGGCTAAAAATAGTCACTATTAAAAGTAAAAAAAAAAAAATCAAAAAAGGCACAAAGGAAGAAGGTGGCTCCAGACAAAAAAAGGGACTAAGTCATAAAAGATGCAGTGTTGTGGGTGGGGAGCTGGAGGGTAGTAACCATCAGGAACCCTGGGTCTGAGGAAGAAAGCAATGCAGAGTCTGTGAATGTGGGGAACAAAACTCAAGAATCCAGGTTGAGAGTCTGGGGGGAAAGCAGGTAAAAAGTCCATATAGATATCAGGAAGATTACATAAGTACAGACGTGGCAATTAAAAGGATATTGGCTGGTATTGTGAATCAGAAGGGAAAACACAAGAGATTTCAAGACAGTGGAGAAACATGGCCTAACCTGTTAAAAAAGAATCATTCTGGCTGACATTGTCAGGGAGTATATTCTGAAAAATATATATATACTAAAAGGGAGAAGCAAAGAGTACAGTGGGGAGGCTATGATAATAATCCCGGTGCAAGATGTTAGTGGCTTAGAACAGAGAGCAAAGGTGGAGATAATGACTAAAGGTTGAGCAATTGGCCAAGACGTCCATAGGCTGTTGTGATGCTGCTTAGTAGCAGCTGAGCCCTGGCAATCCATCCTGACCATAATCCTTTTGACCAGCCCCTTGTGGACCAGCACACGGGCAGCCTACCTGGGATGAGTGGGACAGTGTGATGAGTGGGACAGTGGGATGAGTACCAGGCAGAGATGATTAGGATCTCTTCTGGCAATATGCCTGACTGCCTAACAAAGCACCAAACTTTCTGTATGCTGGAGCTTCTGAAGTAGATGTACACAGTGAGCTCTGCCCTGGCAGGTGCTGGCTTATGGAAGAAATTAGACCAGCACAACCTACGTCCTCACCCCTAGATCCAGCCGCTCACCTGCATATGATTCCAGAACTCACCTTCCTTCCCTCTGTTTGGGTGGAGCTCCTATTCCTGCTTCTAGCCAAGGCCAGCCTCTTCTCTTGTGCTCTAGGTCCCATCCTTCTCTTCACCTCCAGGATTTTGTTTCTGTCTCACCACACATGCCTCTACACTGAATTATTCCCATCAATATACAAATCGAACCCATCCAAACAAACAAAAACATTTTCTCTTCTCTTCCTTCATAATATGCTGCAGCCCTTTCTCCTACCAGTCCAGAGGAATGGCTCCATATGAGCTCACCATGAGCACCCGCCAAATCCATGATCTGGTCATTGAATTTGAACAGTCCGCAGCATTTGGCACACAGGGCTACTTCCTTTGTCCTGAAATATTTTCCTCTTTCCTTTCTTAATGCTCTCCTGTATTTTTGTCCACCTTATTATCCACATCTTTTCAATCTCCTTTGCCAGTTACTTTTCCTCTGTGAGATGGTAAAATGTTGACATATATTTGGGGTCTTCCTTAGCTTTCTACAAGAGCTACATTCCTTCCTAATTCCCCTCATCTAGCTCCATGCCATTCAATACTGTCTCTATGCTGAAGCCTCCCAGGTAGAAGCATCCAGTGCTGTTCTCTGCCCTGATGCCTGACTCATTGACTCAATTGCTGCCTGACGTCTCATTTGTGTGTCTAATTGCCCTCAAGTTTAATGTGTCCAAAACAAGTTTCTGGGTCACCAAAATCTCCCTCCAGACAACCAGTCCTAACAGACTTTTTCTCCATCTTCCCCAAGCACTCTTCTTGCTCAAGCAAAAAACTACAAGCTGTCTTTCACTTTCCTCTTTTCTCATAAAACTCAAAATCAGGTGAGTTTTGCTGGCTCTGCCTCTAAAATACATCTGACCAGTTTTTATCTTCTCCACTATTGGACAAATTGAAGTCAAATCTCTCTCACCTTTTCTAGGATAGAAGCCGCTAACTTAGGTCCCCGGGCTTCTAAGAGTCTGTCAGCTCTCCATATGATAGCCTGCTGATCTGAAAATATCAGTCACATCAAATCAGTTCCCAACTTAAAAATTTCCTGTTTTGCATTATAATAAAAATAAAGTTAAAAACAATTATCATGCTCATGAAATCCTACATAACCTGGCTTTTGTTCCTTCTCTGGCAAACCTGAAAAGTTTCCATTTATTCACATTCTGTCTATACTAGCCCCAATAGATTATTTTCTTAATTCTTACTCCCTCCTTCTGTCATGTGACCTTCAAATGCACAATAGTGGGCCAAGTAGCTCCCTCATCCCTGTCCCTTAGACTTGGACCTGACTTTGTGACTTATTTTTTTATTTGTTTGTTTGCAATGCTTGCAAAAATTTAAAATAGGCTTGAGCCCTGTGGCCCACCATGAGAAGAGCACACACTATTTAGCTTCAGCTCCTTTGGTCTGGGCTCCAGAGGGACTTGTGGGGGAAACCAGAACCTGACCTGAATTTGGGCACCAAGCTCACCCACACACCTGGACTGAAATGGTCCCAAGTGACCTGCAGACCTGTGAGGAAGACATAGAGCAGTGGTTCTCAACCTTCTGGCCCTTTAAATACAGTTCCTCATGTTGTGACCCAACCATAAAATTATTTTTGTTGCTACTTCATAATTGTAATGTTGCTACTGTTATGAATCATAATGTAAATATCTGATAAGCAGGATGGTCTTAGGTGACCCCTGTGAAAGGGTCGTTCAACCGCCAAAGGGGTCGCGACCCACAGGTTGAGAACCGCTGACATAGAGGCATATACTGAGTTTGGGAAATAATCTGTTATGTAACATTATCATAGCAATAGCTGAACGATACACTGGCCCCTGGCCTTGACATGTACCATGCTCATTCCAGTCTTAGGGACTTTATATTTGCTGTTTCCTCTATCTGGAACATTCTTTCCCCAAAATCTCCACATGGCTACATTCTTTCATTGTTCAAGTCTCAGCCTAAATGTCACATCCACAAAATTGCATTCTCTGATCACTCCAGCCACAGTAGCCATTGCTACAAAACTCACCTCCTACATGCCATTATCTTGACTTATTTTCTTCATAGCATTTTTTCACTATCTGAAATTATTTCTTTATATGTGAACATGCATGTTGTCTATCTCCACCATCAATGGTTCCATCTCCCTGAGAGCAGAAACTGTGTTACCTTATTCACTCCTGTACCTCTAGAGCTTGGAATGGTGTTGAATTGATGAATGCATTATGCTGTGGATGCTGGACCCTTCTGGAACCGTATGCAGCTGGCTGCAATTGCCAATTATAAAACCATTGGCTTTCATCCTACTTTGCATGACTCTCAAGACCACAAGGCTGAAGACACACAACCTTTTCTAATCATACCCCAGGTGCCCACTTATAGCTGGAAATGGGGCAGTCTAATACTGAAAGTCCTTTGAGTTTTGCAGAGAAAGGTAATACACATGTGAAGACTGCTTATAGCAGGGAATTAATTTATTGCTATCAGAGAACAAATACATACCTTTCTACTTAAAACAAATTATAAACTCTAATAAATTTTTTTCAAAGTCACACTGAATTCCAGGAAAGTTTTATATTATCCATACTCGAGAGAGAAAATGTGCTGCTATATTCCTTTGTTATTTTAAAACTTTCCTATATGACCTAAGATTTTGGCTATATGTGCAGACTGAGTCTTGATATAGACATTGAAAATATTATTTCTTCATGTTGAGTAAATGTGTGTTACTCACATAGTATATTTAGATGTGATGGAACGTGAAGAGGGTGCCATTTTAAGGGGTCAGCATTGTGAAAAATGTGCTGTTTTGTATGTATACATTTTCTACATAACTAAAAAATTCCCATTTAAGCACCAATGCATTTTAATAGTTTAAATACTATGAATGAAAATATTATTGTGTTATTTGTTTTTTCTTCTTTCTCAAGTAAACACAATGTGCATCTCTTAGGTTTGCAGTTGGCTTTAACTAACAGAAAAGCCAAGTAACAGTGCGCTAAAGATAGTTCCTATCCTTCCATCACAGGGACTTTGGAAGTAGGAGGTTGCTGGTGATATTCCAGTGGCTTTATGTCTTCAGGACTCTGGTCTCCATCATTACAATTCTCTTGTCCTTTCTTTCCCTTAAGTTCTCCTGGCTACCACATCCAAAAAACAGTGGCGTTGAGGTAGGGAGAAGAGAGGAAAAATAGTAGCGGAGCTATCTCTGAATTTTATTTTAATAACAAAACCTATTTCAGGTGCTCCTAGTGAATTTTGCTTACACCTTGGCCAGGATATTGCCATATGGACATTCTTAACTGCTGGGGATTCTAGGAAAATAAGTATTTAACCTTTGACCTAGAGAGAAGGGAAAAGCAAGGCAAGGGAGACAGGAAGCGGAAGTGTGTGTTGTGGGAGCCAGCCAACAGTGTGTGAAATATAATAGTTATATGTATGAATTGTGTACAATAAAGTGTTATCTTCAGAGGCTACTAAAGACTGTTCGCTACATGCATATTCACCAATATCACTTCTCCTCCTCAGTGTGGGTTGTTTGCTGGGCACAGTAGCCCAGCCAGGGACTACATGTCTCAGATTCCTTTGCATCCACATGTAGCCATTGAACTTGCTCTCACTAGTGGGATGTGAGCAGATGTGATGTGGCATGACTTTTTCACTCACCCTTTATGTCTTCTGCCAGCTGTATGTGCATGATGGAAGAAACCTGGGTCCCTGAATCACCGTGTGGAGAATAATCTCGGATGGATTAGTAACATGTACTTGGACTGTTTAATGATCCATAATTAAATTTCTATTGTATTAATACAGATTACTAAAATTTGGAGATTTATTTGTTATGAGCACTATAATTACTTTATCTAAAGCAATAACACATGATGATATCACCCCAGATTTTTCATTTGTTTTTTATTTCTGTTTTTCTTTGTTTAATTCTTCCATTTTCTCTATAGAGATTTTTTTCTCATCACCCTCCCTATAATTAGCTGCAACTTTTCACAGTTTCTCAATATGTTGAGCAATATTCCTTATAATTCCTTGCTTCTAATTGGCTGTGTTCTAAGAATCCAGATAATTGTGTTAGGACTCTGAATGTTACAATATGCTGAGCTAAGCATATAAAATTTATGATGCTAGTTTGGCCTATTGTAGAGTCTTCGGTGGCCCTCTGATATAGAATAGTTGCCTAATAAAGGAGCAGTGACAAAGTAATATGGAATGATATGTTCAATTTAGAATCAAGGTATAGTATAACATTTTGTCAGAGAGTGTGAATATTGTAATATTTTTAATTGGAGAAAGAGAGTTTCAAGAGTCCTATATAAAATACCCATCCCATTAAGCTATCTATTTACTTATAATTATTAAAATATCTAAATTAAATATCTAAAATATCTAGCCATCATCATTATGGATATGATGAAGATTCATGTTGCATAATAAAGGTTTGTTTTGAAACCCAATGAAATTTCACAGATACCAAAAATGTTTCACTCTTTATTAAATTAAACATATACTACCTCTGCTGAAAGCTGGGCTTAGTCCCAAATGAGGCTAGCATGCAATGGCCTGATACTGGTGGCAGAAAGTAGTGAAAAACATCATAGATTTTGCAAATAAGTCTTGGTCGCAATTTTGCTGTGCATCATTATAGGATTTACTTAGTTTTTCTGAGCCTCAGTATCCTTAGCCATAAAGTTGAGCCGAGAGCACTGCCTGATTAACTGAGACATGCAAAACACAATTTAAAACAGTACAGTGGCCATAATAAATTAAAATTAGCCCATGTTCTTTTTCTTCTCTAATGTTACAGATAATTAATAATATACTAAATGTTCTTAGGGGACAGAATAATCATTTACACCCTCATTTTCTATACAAATATTTGTGTGGTCAAGAATCTACCTTTATATTTTGATAATAAATCTATATTAATTAAAAACAGTATTTTCTCTTTTAATACCTTTTACTTATTTTTAAATATGCTTTTATTCATTTTGAGAGAGAGGAGGGGAGTGGGGAAAGAGAGGGATAGAAACATTGATGGGCTGCCTCCTGCATACCTCCTACTGGGAATTGGTCTCCTGCACACCCCCTACTGGGGACTGACCCAGGCATGTGCCCTGACCCAGAATGGAACCAGTGACCTCTTGGTGCAAGGTGAGGATTTAAAAAACAAATAAAACATTTGTCTGATAATTCTAACACCCTTGCGTTCTTGATGTTGGCATCTGTTGATTGCCTTTTTCATTTGTTTGGTATCAGTCTGACAGCGATGGGGGGAGACACTTGCTCACTCTCTTCTGCCAGGGGCAGGTGGGTGTGTAATTGGGTCAGCCTGAGCATGGGCCCTCACTTGCCCAGGATACCTTTATTTTAAACAGGAATAGTGCTTTTCTTTCTTTTTGCTCAACTATGCTTTTTCCCCCAAGTGTTTATAGTAACTATGACAACATATACTTAATAATCAGAAGGATGTTATAAGTTTAGTTTATTCTTCTATTTTGTTTCAAACTGGAATGTCTTAAATGGGATTGTTATTATCTCCTTTTATGATAGGCAAAATATTTATAGACTTTAATTTCAAAGGGGATAAATGTAATTAGTCACCACAATTTACTTTTCATTATTAGCTTTGCTTTGTTTTTAGAGACCCTGGAAGGTGACTCAGCAACAACAATAGCAACAAAGGAAACAGTGACTCCAAGATAAATAGCGGCCAGGTCAAGAGAGGTGGTGGAGGTGGGAAGAGAGAACCTAAGACTCTGAGTCCATTGGGCACTAACCGGCCTAGTGACTCTAGGTATTTAAACTGGTTGAGTCTGTTTCTTCCCCTGTCAGTTTCCTAATTTGTAGACCTCGAGCATCAGGGAGATGCATACAAACAAGCAAGCTGTCAACTGCTACACACCAAATGTCAAGATGAGCTCCATTGTTCAACTACTTTATGGTGGGTGCGCCTCAATGCAACTTCCTTAAATGGCGATGGAAAATCTCAAGGATCAGGTGAGCGGAAACCCACTTTGGATGAAGATAATGTAGACTCTGGCTCATTTCTAGATTGGGTTTATACTTTCAGGTGGAATCTAAAAACTTATTTAACTCTTCCACATTTTTGACATCCATATATACTTAGGGTCCAAGTCACAGGATTTTAATTGAACTCAACAGACACGGAAAGCACATATTGTAGGCCAGGCAGTGATTCTAGATATGAAAAGATGACTTACGATTCAGCCCTTAATCTCATTGCACTGGAACAATTGAAATGTTACCAGTACAACAAAACTAATCCTGTCCTGTAAAACAGATAATTTTATGATTTTTTTCTTTCAATACATAATCTCTCCTGCACAAGAAATCAAGATTTAAAATTTTTTATGCATGATGTTTAAGAAAGAAAACTGTACCAAATTAAAGGAAATTACCCAAATAGAATCCGTAGGAAATCAAATCGCTAACAATCTCTGCATATGATTGTAAGTCTTTTAAGAAACAGGTAATCTCAAAAATCTTGGTACTCCATGCAGCTATCATATGTGCTTATACAACATACAAGGTGTCCCCAAAAATGTATACACACTTTAACAGCTGATAGCTTTTTGAAAATGAAATGTATTTTAATAAACACTACCTTTGTAAGTATTCAAAGAGTGTGTATACATTTTTTGGGACACCCTGTATATCTATATCTATATCTATATCTATATCTATATCTATATCTATATCTATCTCTATCTCTATCTCTATCTCTATCTCTATCTCTATCTCTATCTCTATATCTATCTATCTATCTATCTATCTATCTATTTAATTTAATTCAAAACATCACCTATAGGGAGAAACTGCTATGTGCTTGCCTCCCTACACAGACATTTGCACTGGGAATGTCCTGGTCTTTACTCAGATGCAATGTTGTAAAATTCTAGGTATTTACATGGAAAGGAAATAAAACATTAAGAAGAATTTTCTTTTTCCATTTCAAGGAGGGAACACCAATGGGCCGTTTTAAGGCTCTAGAAGTGCCATATAAATCTCCAAGAAAAGGTAGTAATGTATTAAACAAAGGCTAACACCAACCACAAGATAATAATAATAATAAAAATCATAGAACCAGGGAGAAAATACACTTCCTGGCTTGGAAGCTCTTAAAAAGTTCTGAGCCAGGAAACCTCCCGCACAGGGGCGGGAATGGCTTTGGCTCCCCAGTGACTCCCTGCTAAGTTCCCCTCCAGTTTTCCCTCCTTCTGTCTTCCATTCTCCGCCTCAGTCCCAAATGTGAGAGGAGGATGCCAGCATAGATACCTGAGACTGCCAGGTACAATCAGACTCTGAGGCATGTTTGTTTTAAATGCCCCTGCACCTAAGATAAGCCATATTTGCAGGCAAAAGCCAAGGGATTTCAAAGGACGCCTGGAAGCTCATCTTACACCTTGAGGGCCAAGCCCGTAAAGGAACAATAGTGAAGGCAGCCAAGAGCACGTTCCTTTGCTCAGAGTGGTTCGCGGGTGGCTGGGGCCCAGAGCCAGAACCCCAAAAAGGAGCGCTGCCCCTTTAAAAGGCCGCGCATCTCCGCTCCGGCCTTCCTCCCGGGGGCTCCAGCTGTGATTGACGCTGGGCGGCGAGAGGAGGCGCCTGGCGCTAACAAAAGTCCGGGCCGCGGGCGAGCTGCGCCGGGCCGCGAGTCTCTGCTGAGTCGGGGCACCCGGCACAAAGTGCCGCCGCGCCCGTCCCCGGGAAGTCGTGGGCCGTCCAAGGGCGCCGGGTAGAGCGGTCGATCCGGGGACCCGGACAACCGTGCGCTAAGCGCCACCTGCAGGGTATC
>NW_005871048.1:62091825-62103079 GCF_000147115.1 Myotis lucifugus | reverse complement strand
GATCGCGGATTCTAAGAGCGGCGGCTTCCCCTGGCCCCCACCCGGAGCCATTGGGGGTGCCCGGAGGGGACCGAGCGCCCCCTCCCCTCGGAGTGCAGGGGCCGCTCCCAGCCGGACCTCGGCCCCGGAGCGTGGGGTATGCGCAGCTAACGGTCCCGTCGGACGGGCTTTCCTCGGGCGGAGCGCGCAGGCGGTGCGCCCCAGCTATGGAGTGTCCCGGGAGACGGCGGGCATGACGGCGGCAGGATGGGCGCGAACAATGGCAAACAGTACGGCAGTGAGGGTGAGTGGGCCGCCCGTCCTCACGCTCCCGGATCGCGCCCCCCTCCTTTCCCCTCGCCCTCGGGTCTGGGAAGGAAGGTTCTCGCCCGCGGCGGTGGCGCACACCCATTTGGCCCCCTGTCCCGGCCGTCACCTTCCCTTTGGCACTGAGTGCTCAGGCGCCCCGAGGATGCTTTCCCACCCGGGACGGGGGAAGGGGGGTGTCCTTTTAAGCAACTTCCCAGGTTGCCTTAGGGACGGCTCAAGTGGCAATGCCGCGGTGTTTCTGAATGCCCGTGCCTCAACTTTCCCACCCTGGGCGTCTGGGATTTAGGATGATGGTTTGGCAGATGGTGGAGAAACGTTTTTCAAAGAAATCACGAAGTGAAAACTTTCTCAGGCCTTTGTGCTCCAGTCCGCTCTCCGGTAGCAGGAAAAAACTTCTGAAAAAAAGTAGTTAAGTTTCCATTCTCTGCTCACGGCCCGTGGGTGACAGCTTCGTGAAACTGACCACCTCTGGGCCCCCGCGAGGCGAGGAGTGGCGGGGGGCTTTGTCTGATTCTCTTCGGGCTCAAGACGGGCAAAGGACCATCTGTTCCATGGGGCTGGAAATTGCACAGAAATATTGCCTGTCAAGTGGGAACTTGGAGAAACTTTAAACTCCACCTCCTCCTAAAATGATGATGGATGTGTGGGCTGGCTTCCCCCTCGCCCCTCCTCCCTCTCCTCGCATAAAACTGTAGTGTTGTCACCCCATTGATTAACAGCATGCCCCCGATACGCACATGGCAAAGGCATTCCCATCGTTCAAAAGTTAGGAAGGTTGGTCTCTCGTGAACTTGGCTGGAGGGGCGTGGAAGAGCCAGGGTCGGTTTTATAGCCCGCCTCTGCAAACTGAGTTCAGAGCCTGCAGACGGTAGGAATGCAGAAAGGCTATTCAGCCTGTGGTGTTTGGGAAACTCCTATCATCCTACGCGAAACTTTGTGGATGTCGCCCCCCTTGTTTGTGGCCGTGTTTTTCTCAGTAGCTTTGTGAGATTCCAGCAGAAACCAATCAGAAACCCACGCCAAAACACCATATCCACAAGAGCCTTTTGTTTAAATCATTCTCTCCCCGATCATCATGTTTTTGAGTTCCACAGATATGTTGAAATACATAGATTTCCTTATTCTGGGCAGTTATGTGAGAGATTCTTTTTGGTGACAATTTCATTTTTAAAAAGTTAAAAGGGTGTCTTTTTAGATAGCACATTTGAAAGTATGCCAGAAAAGATTATTGGAGAATCGTAGCCACTCCCCCAAACTTCTTGGAGTTCATGTTTTAAAAGCTTGTCGAAAAATGGAAGGTGAAGCCTTCTTATTCTGAGTTATTACAAAGCGTTCAGGGAGTGAAGTGTATGCTTGTCAGTTCTGG
Source organism: Myotis lucifugus (assembly GCF_000147115.1). NCBI lineage: Eukaryota > Metazoa > Chordata > Mammalia > Chiroptera > Vespertilionidae > Myotis > Myotis lucifugus. Next base: position 62,101,404 of record NW_005871048.1, on the reverse strand, counting down.
GTGTGCATATATTATGCTACTTGAATACTATGGTGGGGGGAAGGACACCCTAAGAAGTATGCTGAGTTGCAGCTCTGGGTTCTTGAACAAAACCCCTGCACACTCCCCCTAATCCTCTGCAACTTGTCCGTATATCCCAGCGTTCTCGTATTGTACAGTGTGTGGTGTATGACGACTTCCTGTCTGAACAGCAGAGTTTTCAACCCTTGGGAGAGCAAAGGAGAGACAGAGAACTAATGTTCTCCAGCTGTTATCCGTAAATGCTACCTCTGCATTTTCACTTCAGCTGAAGTGAAATTTTACTGGGATCAGATTTAGGACGTTTTATAGGAAAAACCTCGGGCTCAGCTGATTCAAGGAGACCAATAGGAAGGGTGGGGAGGTTAACTGAATTTTGGCTGGAGAGGACATACTGTGTTTATTTGCATCAAATCTCTTCAAATGCATGGAGAGTTCTCTGATAGGTGAGGCGGAACTAGAGCTATAGAAGTAACAAGGATTTCAATCTTTTCTCCTCCAGTTACACCTGGCCTCTCCTAAACAGGGTTTTAACACAAGTGGGGTATGGTCAATTGTGTTCGACTGTGTTAATGGAAGGTAAAGTCTATGTAGATAAGCCTTCTGGAATTTGATGTGTCAGTGCCATCTTTCTGTTCTAAAATGTAAAATCTCAGAGCAAGTGAAAGCAACCCCTAGACATGGTATCTCTGTTGTCATCGGAGGTAGAAGTAAGACAGTTTTAGTAGATTTTGTGCAATACAGGCATGGTGTATTTCAAACATAAAGGGGAAATAACCAATAAATGCATATCCATAGAATGCATTGAGATCGCTCAACTCTAATACACTGATGTTTGTATGTACTTTAAAAATTTGCAATTTAAGTATATGTTTTACAGTTGACACCACCATGTAATGGGAATCCCCGTAAATTTTACAACAGTGTTGAGTTATTACATTTAAAACTTCAGCATTTCATTTGCAACCTACTTTCTCTTGTTCCGGGAAAACATCTTTTTTCATTAAAACAACAGAAAACCTATTCCCAGACTTACTTTAGCAGGTGAAATGGGGCAGAGACTTGCTGCTCAGTGTAATCCAGCGGCCTCCGCTCCACCGGGATGCTTGTCAGAAGTGTAGAATCTTGGGTTCCTCCTGGAACTACTGAATCATTTATCACGTGCGCATTGGAGTTCTGGGAAGTTCCTGTGCAGAGCAGAGCATTGACTTGGGAGTCTGGAAATTTGATTCCAGCTTCAACTTAGCTACTGTGACCTTGCTCAGTTCCCCCAAATCATGGGGTCTTTCTTCTCTAGAGTGAGGAGAGAAATTCCTTTTGGCCTGATTTGTCATGATCTAATAATCCTTGAGCATGTAGTTATTCATTAGGGAGGAGATTAGCCTTGTGGGGAGACATGTTATAATAAATAGGGAAGTTAAGACAATGATTGCTTGGAAATCAGTAAATGTCCCTCTTGCTTTTGTCATTCTGTTTTTCCTTCATCTCTGTCTTCCTCACTCATTGTTACCTCCTTTCTTAACTTAATCAGTTCTGAAATCCCTGCCAATCAATAATAAGTGTTTCCAAAGTGTTTTGTTTTCCTAAATACTTAGTCAACATTTAGGTTAATGATTTCATTTGCAACCTTTAGGTGGACTGGGATTTTGCTGAGGAAAAACTTACCTTCCCATTTCTGATCATTAGGTTTCTAGAGACATAAGCAACTGTCTAAATGATGAGTATGTCCTGGTAAATTCTTTAACAGAGAGCTGTTTTTCCCCTCTTTACCTTTTTTCATAAAGTGTGAGTTTCAGCCCCTGTGTAGAAGTCCACAGAATGAGGTGTGGTGGGTGATTCAAAGCCATCAGAACCATTAGCTTTGACTCTAGTTCAGCCAAATAAACAAAACTCTCTGTTCAAGTAGGAAGAGAGGAGCTGCCTTCCCTGCCTTTTAAGGTTTCTGAGCCTTACCCTCACTTACTCATTGGTTCATTGTCATGTTTACTCTATTCCAGCAGGTCTGAGACAGTAGCACTTACACTCTTAACAGCTCCTTTGCAAAATCCTGTGTGTTATTGAATTGCAGCTGATGAGGCCACAGTGATGGGGTTTGACCCTTGGCAGCTCTGCTGCTCTATGAAGATCCTTGGGTCCTTTTTCCCAATCTCAGATCTGTGATGTCAGATATGAGGAGAGTCAGTTGCCTGAGCACGTAAATCATCACAAATCCATCACGACTGTGGGGAACATATCTTGAAATAATAATAACAATGGCAACTAACATTTATTAAAAGCTTACTGTGGCCAAGCATGATCCTAAGTCCTTGACATGCATTGACTCATATAAGCCTCATGTGGATCCTATGGGAAGGCACTCCTGAGGTCCCTATTTTATGGATGAGGAAACACAGCTGCAGAGAGGATGGTCATTTCCCAGGTCCTGCAACTAGTGTAGGTGGAATTGGGACTCAGGGCCATGTCATTCTAAGCCCAGAGTCCTTTATTCATTCATTCAACTAATGCATGTTGATTTATTTCCTACTCTGTGCCAGGAACTCTTCTAGATTCTTGGGATATATCATTAAATAGATAAAGATCCAGTCTTGTCAATCTTATCTTCGTGTGTGTGTGTGTGTGTGTGTGTGTGTGTGTAGGGAGGGAAAATGGAATGATTAACATGCGTACACACCCATTGGATAATTCAGTAAATCTTGCAATGCATTCTAAGTAGCTAAATTTTCTAAATAAAGAAAATTATCAGATTAAGATTATTCAAAGTTGGGAGGAAGAAGGTGTTGCAATTTTAATTAGATAGATCACCACGGTGGGCCTTATTGAAAACTTGGTATGTAGACCAAGACATAAAAGAAGTGAAGGGCTGACCTTTGAGCATTCGTGGAGCATGTTGACTGTTACTTTGAGCCACTGTGTTATACCGAGGTGAATACTCTATGCTGGCGAGCATAAATCATCTTTTTATGCAAGTGTAGTGTCATCAGTCTTCCATAGTCAGCTGCTATGGAACAAAATCAGTCTGGCCAGTGGGCATAATTTTTTGCCTAGAACATTCGCAAATATGTTTTATCCAATTCTGAGACATTTTGTGACTGTTTTTGGGGGGAGGGTCGGGGAGGCCTAGGACATGCTCTTCTTGCTATGAAAGGTAGATGTTGCTTGATTTATTGGCTATATAAGAATACCTTCAAAAGTTTGTTAATTCTTAGCTAGAAGTATGTCTTTGTCTTTTGTTTCCAGTAAATAAATTTATTCTGATAAAAATCAGAAGATAAGCCATATTGATTCCACTGTTTGGTTCAAATCATAGCGTTAGCACAGCTAACAATACCATCTTTGATCTGACAATGAGAAGATATTTTCAGAGATTTGGGGGATCCTTTTACATGTTTAGAATAAGAAAAAGAAAAGAGAGGCAACTTTTCTTTGTCCCCTTGGGAATTAACTCACAAAAACTTGGTTTTAACTCCTTCTTCCCTTTGAAACAGAGTGAACTCTGGCTTAATTTTGAATAATTAATAATGACTCTTTAAATTGAATTTATTGAATTGGCACTGGTTAACAAAATTATACAGGTTTTAGGGGCACAATTCTCCAACCCATCATCTATACACTGTATCCAATGTTCACCACCCCAAGTCAAGTCTCCATCCATCATCGTTTATTCCCCCATACTCTCCTCCACCTCCTCCATTCTCCCACAATCACCACTCTGTTGTCTCGGTCCATGGGTTCTTTCTCTTTTGCTCAATCCTTCCACCCTTGCCACCCTTGCCACTCAGCACCCTTTCCCATCCAGTAGCCCCTCCCCACAGCTGTCAGCCTGCTCTCTATCTATGAGTCTGTCTCTGTTTTGCTTGGTAGTTCAGTTTGTTCATTGGATTCCACATATGAGTGAAATCATATGATACTTGCCTTTCTCTGACTGGCTTATTTCACTTAGCATAATGCTCTCCCATTCCATTCATGCTGTCACAAAAGGTAAAAAAAAATTCCTTTTTTATGGCCAAGTAATATTCCTTTGTGTAAATGGTACACGGCTTTTTTATCCTCTCATCTACTGATTTGCCCTTACCTATTTGGTATCTTGAAAGCTGCTTAAACAACTTTGCTTGAATCTTTGATTGGTGGAACTTTGTAGATATCATGCATCTTAAGATGGCATTAGGGATGTATTAAAATACACGACAGCATCTTGAATAAACTGTACAGTGAATAAATTCTCTGAATCATGAAGAAGGGAATAAATGGAGTTTAAAAATGTAATACATTAAAAATAATACTTGAAGAGCTGTCTTGAGGAAAATTAAATTTCGGAGTGCTGAGCAAAGACCAATGAAGTTACTAGAAGGTAGATTTGGCTCAGTCTGAGGAGGAGCTAATGATGAGAGCTGTCCCCATCTGAGATAGGCTCCCTAATAAGGCAGTGAGTCTCCTTACATGGGAAGGCAGGGATCACAGTAAAGGATGTTGTGCCAGATATTTTCTGCATTGGGTACTGCTGGGTTCTACCATAGAACCTTACACCAAGTTTCCTAGCAAACACTCTGTCATGTGTGACTGTGTTAATGTTTGATAAAGTGGTATTGTTTCGTTCTAAGTCATATGGCTGCTTTTTCTCCCTCAAATATATCTCTCGCATTTTAATTGTTAAAAGTACCCCCTTAATCAACTTTCTTGGGTTTAATTCATTCTCTCCCTTCTTTTACATATTTACATCTATCTAGAGATATTTAGGTATTAACTGGAAAGTCCACTGATTTTATTTATTTCCTTGCTTTCTGCAGGACATAACCTCCTGCACCCAAAATTGAGTTTGATAAATGACTTCTATTTTCAGTGCAGGAATGGATGCAGACTCTACCTATAGCATTGCTATTACTTGTATTGTTACCCTAAAACAAGTAGACCTACTAAATTAATTGTGTATACATTCCATGTCTTGAATAAATGCTTTGACTTTGTATATAAGACTTTTAATTGGTATTATTGGTTAGTGCTATTTGAGCAGAAGCTACAAATGGGCAAGAACCACACAGCGTGATATACTTTTGCTCAGCACATGTCCTGAGCAGTATGTGGTGATAAAGCCCGTATCAGCTGAACTTTCCCAGAATGTAGCTATAGTTTTTGTTCTGTTTATAGAAATGTAGAGGACTTCTTCCATTCGCTCACTTCAGTAATCTCTAGATAGAATAAGACTTGCTTTAAAAGTTTAGTGTCTAACTGAGAAGCTGGGCAGGATGGCCAGTGATTCAGAACAAGAAGGTAGGTGCTCACTCACAGGAGGAGCCCGCTTCAGCCATGTGCTAAGTGTGGCTGTAAGTGATATGGGGGAAGTGTATGGAAGAATAGAACTACCGTCTAAATAACGACAGTTCTGGACAGTGTCTGCAATTCCCAGAATACCTGAAGGATGCCCGTGAGTTCTAAACCAAAACCATAACAAAGCAGGTAAATTGGAGGAGGAGGAGCTTCTACCTTTGGGGAAAACGAAACATTTTGTTAAGAGACGCCTTCTCATTGTTCCCTCAGATCTTCACGTTCTGTTTTCCATGTTTACTTCATGAAAAGTGATTCCCGTGGGTTCTGTAAGTGAGGACCTTGGAAAGCCTCGAGGAGGGGCAGAAATACCTGGGCTCTTCCATGCTTGCAACACTGCACCAAGGAGAACGGAGGCCTCTGGGCAAATACTTTCAACACATGCTAGTTAATACCCCAGAGACTCCAGCTTTCACATTTCGGACATGAATACTCATTAGCCATCTCTGAATTTTCCTCGCTAATGAAATAGACACGTGGTCAACATTCTCCCCATTCCATCGTCAAAGAGGTGGGGACTGTGTCTGAAAATCTTCACTAGGTTTGTGCACTAGGTGTGCTCATTCTATCAATTCCTATTTAAATTCTAACCCTCCAACGAAATGAAAAACAGTTGTTCACACTGTGTGAACTTGTAGTTGTAACTTTAGGAGCCCTGAGCAATGTGTAGAAATGTTATTAAAATATTTTTTTGTTTGCTACCCTTTCTGTGGTAAATTCCTTTGCTGCATTTTCCCCCTGGGCAGATATAGCAGTGGAAAGAGAATCAAAATGTCTAGAGAAAAATGTTAGCACTTTTTCTTATGCTTGTGGACTGACCTTCTGACTTTAAGGAGCCCATTTTGGCCTGGTGAAGTCAGGAAAAGCTACTGATAGGTGCAGTTGAACCCTTTGACCCATTTGAGAACTTGAGTCAAATTGTGGGTCATCTGAGTTCAATCTAAGACTCGGGCCGGGTCTTACCTGTTCCAACTGTCAGAGGTAGTTCAGACCTCAGGAAGAAGAATAGGCCTGCGACTAAGGATGCAGTGGGTGGAAGACCATAAGAACAAAGGAGGGAAGAAGAGGACCAATCCAATGCATGGGAATTAGGGCATTGATTGCCTTCAAATATAAAGAGCAGACTCAATGTTGTACTCACTTCTCTTTTCTTAAAACTATCTTAGCTCTCAGAACAAAAATGATTAATAATAGATATTTGGTTGGCATGGTTATTGCCAAATTTATTACATTTTTGGTCATTTTAGTAACAGTTAATAATTAGTGAGCACTTACTAGGTGCCCCTCCCCCCTCTGAGCACGTTACACACATGTGTAGTTCATGGCAGCCAGGGAAGTGGGCTCTGATGTCCCCATTTTAAAGATGTCAGCACAGCCCAGCCAGGTGTGGCTCAGTGGTTCAGTGTCGACCCCAGAATCAAGAGGCCACGAGTTTGATTTCCGGTCAGAGCATATCCCTGGGTTTTGGGCTCGATCCCCAGTAGGGGGCGTGCAGGAGGCAGCCGATCGATGATTCTCTCTCATCATTGATGTTTCTATCTCTGTCTCCCTCTCCCTTCCTCTCTGAAATCAATAAAAATATATATTTTTAAAAAAGATGTCAACACAGAAGCATAGAGGCAGGCTAACCCCTGCCCAGGGTACACAGCTGGTGAGTGGCCCAGTCATGCCTAAAATCCCCATGACTGTGCTGGAGTCTACACCCCTTCCTACTGTGCCCATGACCCCTCTACCTTGTCATTGCTGCTGCAGCCAACATTTTCCCCAGTCTTTGTTTTGTTTGTGTGCTGTGGTACATTTACACAATGGAATACTACACGGCTATAAAAAAGGACTCTTACCTTCTGTGACAGAATGGATGGACCTGGAGATTATTATGCTAAGCAAAATAAGCCAGACAGAGGAAGACAGAGATCTTATGATCTCACATGTGGAATCTAATGAACAAAATAAGCTGATGAACAAAATAGAATCAGAGGCATGCATACATGGAACAGACTGCCAGAGATAGGGGGAACTGGATGAAAGAGGGTGAAGAGATTTGTCAAAGAATATATATGCATAGTCCCTGGACACAGATAACTATGGCGAAGGCCAGAGGGGGAATCGGGGGCTGGGTGGAGGTGGGAAAGGGGGAAGGAATGAGGACATCTGTAATAGTGTCAACAACAACAACAAAACTATGGATTTGAGACAGCCATTAATATGGGGAATTATTCCAATATCTACTTGAAAATTTGCCCTTTTGCCAGCCCCTGGGAGACTCCTTCATGGATTTGTCCATGAAATTGCTTTGGAAACTATAAAGCATTTCAGAAATTAATCTCATATATCATCACAGGGACTTTGGGAAGGGTGTCCATCATTATCCCCAGTTTAAAGGTGGGGAAACTGAGGCCTTTGAAGATTAAATGACTTGCCTTAATTTGATAGTGAACATTAGATTAGGTCATTGTGATTCTAAATTTAGTACACTTTCCATGATACCATCACTCTTCTTTAAGTGCTATAAGAAAATAAGAATATAATTATGCTAGAGTATTATCACCAGGTATTCTTGAGTATTTTAAGTTTCTTACATCCAAGGATGAAAGTGGGACTCTGTAATCATATGTCCTTTAATAGCTTTTGTGTCTCTACTAGAAGTAGAGAAGCCTGGCTCCCTATTGGTCATCTCAGGCCACAGAATTGTGCCCTGGCTCAGGGGAGCAGCCACACAGTGATAAAATTATTATAATGAGACTGCAGAGTGAATTATTGTTAGATAAATGTTCATGACAAAATGACATTGTTCATTAAAGTCCACTTGCTGGTCAATAAAACTCAGCTGGGGCTTTAGGGGCATTTTTTGTCCTCTGAAAACCTCCACTGGTGATGATGTAATTATTTTACTGCCGGGAAGATCAGAGGATCAGCTCTGAAATTGGGGACCCTCAGCATCACAGGAGTCCTGATTCTCTTTGATACTCTTGTGTCATTTGCTATTGAATAACCACATTTCTTAGAGGGCTTTAGAACGGTCTAGGTTCTGGGGCAAGCCATTTAGGAAGAGTTGATATCAAAAGTCATTGAGGTTCTATCATGATTGTGATAGAAATTCATCCTGTTCATTTAGTCTTTAATTGCTTTACTTTCAATTCTCTGTCTTCTAGTTAAATTTCTAATATTTTAAAATTTATTTTCTGTTCCTTTGTATTTATTCATTGCTCATCCTACCACATGCTCACCTTGATGTGAATATTACCCTGTTCTCATAGTAGGTCCTCAATATATTTTTTTTGTTAGACAGTCACATGAAGATGAATCTCAAGCCATGATCTTTATTGGATCTAAAAAAAAGCTTATGAAAACCATATCATGTTTTCAGTGAACTTTTCTTGGACTTTGATATTTTACTCTTAAAATTTTTTTTTTCTCTGAACATGTTTTCTTCTGAGGGTATTCTAACTTGGACTGTTATTTTTAACATTGTGGTTCCACCTTCTTATGGACAAAAATAGTTTAATTTGTGTACGTAAGGAAAAAATGTACTTTTAGCATTGCTGAAGACTTTTCAGCTTCACTGATTTACGGTATTGTGACAACTATTTTCAGTGATTAGCGTTGAGTAGGATGCTACTGTATATTTTTTATCGAAAATCACATTGTTCAGTAATATTTGTTTAACTGATTAGAAATTGGGTTTATATATCAATTTAAGTAAATCATTAATCAAGAACTCAATTTAAAAATTTGAACTGTTAAGTAATCATTCCTTTGTTTCTGTGTTCTCTCTCTGGAATAAAAGGTCATAGGATTATGAATCTTTTTAAATTCATACAGGGTGTCCCAAAAAATGTTTACGCACTTTGAATAATAATTAATTCAAATAGGTTAAATCTGAAAAGAAGGAAATATCAATTGAGCTATCAGCTGTTAAAATGTGTATACATTTTTTTGGGACACCCTGTATATTGAACTACTTTTATCACATCTCTGTTTTAATCTTTTTTGTTATATAAAACTAGTGGCCTGGTGCACAAAATTCGTGCATGGGGGAGGGGGTGTTCCTCAGCCTGCACCCTCTCCAATCTGGGACCCCTCGAAGGATGTCCTACTGCCAGTTTACAGGAATTGGGCCTAAACTGGCAGTTGGACATCCCACTCGCAATCCGGGACTGCTGGCTCCTAACCACTCACCTGCCTGCCTGCCTGCCTGATTGCCCCTAACAACTCTGCTGCAGGCCTGCTCGCTCCCAACTG